>NC_057867.1:10904645-11207423 GCF_019393635.1 Dromiciops gliroides
CTGGAGAAGGAAATGTCGAACTACTCAAGTATCTCTGCCAAGAAAATACCAAATGGGTTCATAAGGTGTCGGACACAACTGAAATAACATCTATCTATCTATCTATCTATCTATCTATCTATCTATCTATCTATCTATCTATCTAGCTAGCTAGCTAGCTAGCTAGCTATCTAGCTATCTAGCTATCTAGCTATCTGTCTATCTAGCTATCATCTATCATCATCAACGAGTTCATTTTGAACAGGGTTAGCCAAGCAGTGATGATTTTTTTTTTACTATAAGTAGTTCAGTAAACTATATACCAAGTGATAGAAGAATTTGTATCTGTATCATCTGAAGCAAAACCTTTCATGACTGAAATCAAGAATGCTTGAAGTAGCCAAATGGTGCATTTGTCAAATCCTTCAGTGGCTACAAAGATGAGGGAGGTGGTCTCCACCATCCAAGAGCTCACTGTCTAGTAACAAGGAGCCCACAGAGTTTTTCCTGTGTAATCACAGGAAAAGAAAGAACAGAATAGTCAAAGCCAGGGCTGAATGCTCCTTCCTCCTCAGACTAAGGAGATGCCTTAACAGCCAGTGAGCTGAGTCGTAAATCTCAGGAATGCTTTTCCAGTTCTTGCCCTAAAGGAGATCACATGAGTGAGTGGGAGTGATGCTCAGTTCGTGTCTATGCCCTGCTTCCCAGAGACAATAGATCCCTTTCCTAAGGTACCAGTGGTCTGCAAGCAGAGACCTAGCTACAGGCTCTTTCTTCAAGTTCTAGAAATATTGTTTGTCAAGTGAGATAATATTTATAAAGCTGGCACTTAGTAGGTGCTTGCTATTGACATTCTTCATGACCTCATGCACCATAGCATGCCAGTACTGTTGGTGAGGTTTTCTTAGCAAAGATACTGGAGTGGTTTGCCATTTCCTTCTCCAGTGGATTAAGGCAGAGGTTAAGTGATGTGCCCAGGATGACACAGCTAGTATGCATCTGAGGTCAGATTTGAACTTAGGTCTTCCTGACTCCAGGCTCAGTACTCTCCACTGAGCCATCTAGCTGCCCAGTGAGTGCTTGTTGCTGTTCAGTTGTTTCAGTTATGTCCAATTCTTCATGATTCCATCTGGGGTTTTCTTGGCAAAGATACTACTGGAACGGTTTGCCATTTCCTTCTCCAGTTCATTTTACATATGAGGAAACTGAGGCAAAGTTCAGTGACTTACCCTGGGTCACACATTTAGTAATGCCTGAGCTGGATTTGAACTCTGGTCTTCCTGACTCTAGGCATGATCTACTGTGCCATCTCGATGCACCAGTGAGTGCTCAATAAACACTTATTCCATATTGCTTATCCACAGCCATGCAACCCCTAGGTGGCATCTATTAGCATCCCAACCAGGAGGTTCCCTGGACAGGAACCTCAGTCACTTTTCAACTCATTGTATTCCTGTAAATAGTATTTGGACCCCCCCCAGTTATCTGGGTGCCAGGGTGAGTGCAAACTAAGGCACTTAGCCCACTTCCTCTCCTGACTGGCCTCAAGCAGCTGACCGTGCTTTGCCTCCATATGCCAGCCAGCGAGGCTATGTTGCTATCTGCCTAGCCCAATTCGGGTACTCTGCTCCATCATCTTCTTCTTCTGGACACAGGATTCAATTCATTCATACTCTGACTTCTGGACCATCTTTCTGCCTCCCCAGACCTAAACTGTGTTCCCCCGGCTCCCCCTGCACTCCTCTGTATGTGTTACCTTGATTAGAATGTAAGCACCTCAAGCACCGGACTCTTATGCCTAGTGCTCGGCACATAGTCACTGTTTAATAAACGGCTTTTTGTTCATTTATTCACCGCTCCCTTGGACAGCAGTGAAGCGTGACTTCCCCCTGAAAGAAGTGATCAGGTCAATTCCAGTGGGACACACGGCTCGCTGAAACAAGAAGCCAGACGTAGTGGGAAAGAGGCAACGTTGGAATCCTAGTCCCTGCTGCTGGGGCTCTGTGGCCCTGGGCAAGGGTCCTCATCCTCTACTTTTTTTCCTCCCGGGGAAAATGAGGTGCTGGATCTCCATGACGAGGTCCCTTCTATTTCAAATTGTTCGGGGCTAGATGAGTCTGGATGCAGGGATCAGGGAGGACCGGGTTGGGCCGGCCTGGATCGCCCCGGGACAGCTGCGGGCATAGCGCGGGAGGAGCCGGGCGCGCAGAAGGGATGCTCCAAAGCCCCGCCCCCTCAAGCCTCTGCCTCTTGCTCTGATTGGCGGCTCAGGGTCCCACCCACGCCGGGCCGCCAGGCTCCGTCCGGGATGAGAGTTTGGGAGCCAGTTCTGCCCGGAAGTACCAGGTTCCCGAGTGCCCCGGGCTCTGAGCCGAGGGCAGAGATCCCAGGCCACTTCAGGGCTGGCCACTGGCCAGGGGCTGGGCGAGCTAGGAAGAGGCCTCCAGGATGCCCGCCAGCCTGTCCCCCTTCCCCGGGACTCCTCCACCCTCTCCCCCGCCTCCCTGCCGCCTGGGGTCCTCCCCCCTCCCCTCCCCGTCCCCTTCCCCCCTACCCCACCCTCCTGCCGTGGTGGCTGCAGTGGCAGCTGCGGCAAGTCCAGGAGCCACGTGGGTCAGCGAGGGCCGCCAGCTGGATGGGGGGCAGGTGGGGGTGGAGATCGAGGCTGCTGCGGCAGGTGGTGGGCCTGCCCGGGTGGGGTTGGGGGTTGGTAGGGCAGGGGACGGGAGGGGAGGGGAGGGAAGGACAGGGAAGAGATGGGATGGAGAGGGAAGGAAGGAGAGGAAAAGAATGGATGGAGAGGGAAGGAAAGAAGAAAGGAAGAGAAAGAATTGAAAGAGGTGGAGAGAAGGCCAGGAAAAGGCCAGGAAGGGAAAATGGAAGGGAGGAGAAGGGAAGAAAGGTGAAGGGAAGGGAGGGAAGGAAAGGAGAAGGAGGGAAGGGAGGAAACACACATTTGTTATGTGCACGACGCTGTGCTAAGCACTAGAGATACACAGAACGGCGCAAAACAAAACCCAAAGCCCACAGCCCTTGCTCTTAGGGAGCCGGAAAGAAGGGAGGGAGGAAGGAAGGGAGGGAGAGAGGGAGGAAGCGAGGGAGGGAGGAAGGAAGGAAGGAAGGAAGGAAGGAAGGAAGGAAGGAAGGAAGGAAGGAAGGAAGGAAGGAAGGAAGGAAGGAAGGAAGGAAGGAAGGAAGGAAGGAATCTTGCTATCTTGCCTGTCCCTGCCACTCCAGCTCATATGTGTTTGCATTTGATTTGAGGGACATCAGACAAAAATGGGACCCACATCCATCCCTACTATTGGAAAAACAATAAAAACCTTAAGCCTGAATGAGTTGTCCTGTCATACTCACATACAGTAGAGAACCAATTATTGGCATATACAAAATATAAGATCTTTTTAAAGTTAGTCCTTTAAGTTCATCAACTACTAATTCTTTTGCTTAAAAAAAAAAAAAGATCCAGGAGAGGTCCCAGGAGTGAACTCCTAATACTAAAAGAGCTCCAAATTCTTTTCCTCCCTCTAGCCCTTTTTTCCCTACTCATCTGAGAAGGCTAGCAATTATACATGTAACCCATTATACATGTGAAGTCATGCAAAACATTTCCAAATTAGCTATGTTGCAAAAAAGCAAGAGAATAAAGTGAAAAATTATTCTTCAATTTGCACTCAGACTCTTTTTAAAAAAAATTATTTTTTCAATCAGCAAAAATCTGCCATTTATCTTTCTTCCTCCCTAATTGAGAATGAAAGAAAAACAAAACCCCTGTTACAAACATGTGTAGTGAAGCAAAAATGAATTTCTGCATTGGCCATGTCAAAAAGAAAAAAATGTGTATGGGACATATTCAAGTGTCATGCCGTACTCTGAATTTCCCTTCTAGCAGGAAGGTGTCCTCTGGCATTGGAATTAGCCTTTATGCTAATCAGAATTCCTCAATTCATATGCCCAAAAGGCTATAAAACTGCATACTCAGTGATCCAGCAATACCACTACTAGGTCTGTATCTCAAAGACGTCCAAAAAAAGGGAAAAGGACCTATTTGTACAAAAATATTTATAGCAGCTCTTTTTGTGTTGGCTAAGAATTGGAAATCAAAGGGAGGCCCATCAGTTGGGAAATGGCTAAACAAGTTGTGATATATGATTATAATGGAATATTATTGTGCTGTAAGTAGGATGATTTCAGAAAAAACCTGGAGAGACTTACATGAACTGATGCAAAGTGAAGTGAATAGAACCAGGAGAATGTTGTACACAGTAACAACAATATTGTTTGATGAAGAGCTGTGAATGACTTAGCTATTCCCAGCAATACAATGATCCAAGACAATCCCAAAGGACTAATAATGAAGCATACTATCTGCCTCCAGAGAAAGAACTGGTATTGATTGAATATAGCCTGAAGCATGCTATTTTTCACTCTTTCACTTTTTTCTTTTATTCGAGTCTTCTTGTACAGAATGACTATTATGGAAATGCTTTACATAATTGCACATGTATAATCTGATTGCTAACTGTCTGGGGGGGGGAATGAGACAGAGGGAGGTATAGAATTTGGAAATCAAAAGTTTAAATTAAAAGTTTAAATTAAAATTAAAGTTGGCACAGTGGATAAAGCACTGGCCCTGGATTCAGGAGGACCTGAGTTCAAATCCTGCCTCAGACACTTGACACTTACTAGCTGTGTGACCTTGGGCAAGACACTTAACCCTCATTGCCCTGAAAGAAAAAAAAAATTAATTGATGGGTGGGGAAAGAATTCCCAAGTTCTTCACAGTCAGAAGCAGTCGGGTTGAGCCTCTCCAAACTCTTCAGGCTACCTGAGACCCAAGGCTGAAGAGCTGGACTTTGAATGGATGGATGGATGGATGCAGGGCAAACCTGGGAGCTGGGGTTGTTGCTCACCTCATTCTTCCCTGCTCCCTCCAGATCTTGGCAAACTTCTCAGCCTCTAAAGGGAAGCTATTTGAACAAAAATGGGTTTAATGCATATATCTGGTTTGAATGAAAACAGCAGAAACAAAGTACGATCCCTGAAAGTGCTCAGGACCTCAGAGGAGTGAATGTCACTGTCCTTCCTTACAACAACCTGTTGGCAAAAGAAAGGGCACTTGCCATTTCTATGACACTTTTGGATGTGCCTCGAATACCATCATTGGTGTAAGCACTATCCGACCTTCTCAGTGCTTCGAATGAACACCTGCCTAGCATTTTGCAAACATGTTTCGATCCAGTCCAAGTGGGTACATAAAAAGGACACGTTTTTATCTTTGTAAAATAGAACAGGATGGTTGCATCTCGTGCTCCAAAAACCACTGGTGGGCCCTGCTTCCAGTCCAAGTTCCACAGCCATCACTGAGTGCAGCAATAACAGTACCAACTGTTGACCAACTGCTACCATCAAATAGATAAGCTCTCGAACACTCCCAAAGCCCCAATTCTACTTCTCACTCAGCCTCTGACAGCTATCGTCCTTGGAGGTAACCCCCTGTGCATATGTGACTTGGCAACTACTTCTCCAGGCACTGTAGCCCTTGCTTCTTCGATGGCCATAGCTACTGAAGACTCCGAAAATTCCCACCACCCAAGTCCTAAGTTCTGTCAAATAGCTCTACACCACAAAGGGATATGATTATCACTAGAAGTGATACTACCTTCCCATCTAACTTGAACAAGCTAGGTGACCTATCAAGTAGACAGAATACTATCTTGGAGTCAAGAAGATGGGAGTTCAAATTCTGCTCCAGGCACTTAGTGTGTCATCCTGGGCAAGTCACTTAAATTCTCTCAGCTTCACTTACCTCATCTGTAAACGAGAATAATAAGAGCACCTATCAAATGAAATGACACATCCTTTGCAAACTTTAAAGGCTTTGTATAGATGCTAGCTATTATTATTCTTTTTACTTAGATTTGTCGGGACATCTAGGTGGCACAGGGGCATGCTGACCTTGGAGTCAGGGAGACCTCAGTTCAAATCCTGACTCAGACAATGACCGCTAGGCAATTACTCTGTTTCCTTCTCTGTAAAAACCCCAGAGGGCTGCTGTGAGAATCAGCACAGATAATGAAGGCATGTAGAGTGCTTTGCAAACCTTTTAAGGCCCTTATAAATGCTAGCTATTATTATTACTTGTAGCAATCCCTTGAACAAGTTATATAGTGAGAAAAAAATCATAAAGACAAACAAGTTTGAAAGATTCTGATTAAAAGACTTGGAAGGATTCTAATCCATGCCATGACTAACTATGCCTCCCAAACCGTCTGGTACCCACCTCTTGCTAGAGAGGGGTTTTCAGACCTGACTAATGTAGAAATTGATTTTGCTCATTTATGCACATTTGTTACAAAGATTTTGGTTTTCTTTTCTTTTTTTGGCCAATGACGGTGGAGGTAGGAGAGAGAAAGAGACTTTTTTTGTTCACTAAAAAAACTTTAATGTTATACTAAATTTAATAAATAAGATGCATCAAAGTAAAGAGAGAAGCACAGACAAGTAGGAAATCATGTGTAGAATTTGTTATATACTTTTTGTTTGGTTGTTTGTTTTGGTTTTGGTTTTGGTTAATTTGGTGGGGCAATGAGGGTTAAGTGACTTGTCCAGGATCACACAGCTAGTAAGTGTCAAGTGTCTGAGGCTGGATTTGAACTCAGGTCCTGCTGAATCCAGGGCAGGTGCTTTATCCACTGAGCCACCTAGCTTCCCCCTATATACTTTTTTTTTTTTTAAAAAGAAGCAGTACAAATGTACAGTTTCATATAGAATCTTCTTTTTGGGCTGTGTTGTGTGTGTATGGAAATGCTTTTGGTAGGGAAGGGGGGTAAGTTCATAATTTAAAAATCATTTAAAAAAATGTGAGTCCCTGGAGGGCAAGTGTTATCTTACTTTTCTACTTCTATCCCCACTGCTTGGCATGGAGTAGGCTCTTAAGAAATACCTTTTCATTCATTCAAATACCATTGTGTGACTCAGTCAGAAAGCAGTGTAAAGACCCAAGATGCTTGGCTGTCCCAACACATCCTACCTAATGGTACAGAAGTTCCCCCATCCTTCTTGCTCCTCTGCAGCCCTTGATATGTTCTCCTGGATACTTTCTCCTCTCTGGGTTTTGGTGACTATTTTTTGTTCTCCTACCTGTCAGGGCACTCCTTCCCAGTCTTCTTTGCTGGCTCTTCAGCAAGGTTATACCCTCCACTAACCATGGGGATCCCACAGGGCTCTCTCTTGGGCCCTCTTTTCTTCTCCCTCTATACTATCTTTGTTGGTGTTCCCTCATCAGTTTTCATGGGTTCAATTATTGTCTTTATGTTCATGATTCTCAGATTCCTATATCTAGCCCTAGTCACTCTACTCTGTTAGAGTAGACGTCTCAAACTCAACATGTCCAAAACATAACAGATTCTCTCCCCACCCCCAACCCTTTCTTCTTATCAGCTTCTCTGTTATTATTAGATCACCACCATTCTCAGGGTGTTGACTTTTTTTTTCATGACCCTCCTGTATCACTCTCATTTCTCTTTCAATTTTTTCTTCTACCTCTCTTACTTTTCCCTCTCCCTTTCTTACTTTATCTTCACAGTCCTTTTTGAGCCCTTCTATGGCCTGAGACCAATTCATATTTTTCTCAAAAGCTTTGGATGTAGGAGCTTTGACTTTGTTATCTTCTTCTGAGGGTGTATTTTGATCTATCTTGACCCCAAAAAAACTTTCAATGGTCCACAGCCTTTTCTGCCTACTCATTATCCTAGCCTATTTCTTGACTTTTAACTCCTTCAAGTGGGGCACTGCTTCCAGGACACACTGTCCCAAGCTTCCGGGGGTCCCAGGTGGTATGATTTAAGGAGAGGCATTCTCAGCTCACCTGGCCTGTAAGTAACCATGGGCCTGCTTGCTCTTTAACCTGGAAACAGAAAACTGGTTCACTGTGGTTACAAGCTTGACATGATCACCACTTTTTCCCAGTCACCCAGTCTCATAACCTCAGTGTTACCCTCAACTCCTCACTCTCCACCCACCCAACATATGCAGATTATTGTGGAACTCGGTTGTCTTGCCCATGTTGGGAACCAGGAAGCAGTCTTGAGTGGCAGACCCAGATGGGGGAGGGACATAGGCTCTCCTGGGGCTTGCAACCACACTGAAACAGAATTTTGTTACTGGGTTAAAGAACAAGCAAGCCTAGGGCTATCTACAGACCTGTCCAGAACACAGGCCAGGCCAGTGGAGAATGTGCCTCTCCTTAAATTGTACCACCTGGAACCCCAAGAAGCTTGGGACAGTGTGTCCTGGAAGAAGTGCTCTACTTTAAGGAGTTAAAAGTCAAGATATAGGCTAGCAATATGAACAGACAGAAAAAAAATGCAGACCATAGAAAGTTTCTTTGGCGACAAGGAAGATCAAAATACACCCTAAGAAGAAGATAACAAAGTCAAAGTTCCTATATCCCAAGCTTCCAAGAAAAATAGGAATTGGTCTTAGGCCATAGAAGCACTCAAAGAGGACTTTGAAGATAAAGTAAGAGAGGTAGAGGAAAAAATGAAAGTGATTCAGGAAAGTCATGAAAAAAAGTCAACAGCTTGAAAAGCCAAATGGAAAAGCTCTCTGAAGAAAATAATTGCTTAAGAATTAGGATTGAACAAATAGAAGCTGATGACTTTATGAGAAAGCAAATCCAAATGAATAAAAAAATAGAGGGCAATGTGAAATATCTCATTGGAAAAACAGCTGACTTGGAAAATAGATCCAGGAGAGATCATTTGAAAATTATTGGACTACCTGAAAACCATGATCAAAAGAAGAGCTTAGACATCATTTTCCAAGAGTTTGTCAGGGAAAATTGCCCTGACATTCTAGAAGCACAAGGTAAAATAGAAATGGAAAGAATCCACCAATCACCTCCTGAAAGAGATCCTAAAATGAAAACCTCCAGGAATAGTATAGCCTAATTCCAGAGCTCCCAGGTCAAGGAGAAAATATTGCAAGCATCCAGATAGAATGTGAGCTCCATGAAGTCTTTCTTTGTATCCCTAGCACATAGCACAGTGCCTGGTTCATAGTAAGCACTTAAAAATGCTTGTTGCCTAGATGACTGATGACTGACTACTGACCCACTGCTGACAGAAGTCTTCATGGTTGAGTTCTGACCTTGCTGACAATCCCCCTCCCCACCAGCATGTTGGCAGCCAGCCTCTTCCTGTATCTGGAAGATCAAGTTGGATGCTTGCCTTCTGCCAATAAATATTCTTTGCTACAGAAACATCTGTTTTTGCCAATAACTTACACTTTGGATCAGAATCCCCAAAACAGAACATAGGGCACATCCATTATCTTATTCGATCTTCCCAACAACCCTGTGAGATAGCTGCTATTGGCATCATTATTTCCATTTTTAGAGGTGGAAACTGAGGCTCATAGAGATGAAGGCATTTGCTCAGAATCACAGAGCCAGGAAGTGCCAGAGGCAGGATTCAATCAATCAATCAATCAATCAACCAACCAACCAATCAATCATTTTTAACCCTTTCTTTTCTGTGCCAGGTACTGCAGATACAAATGCTACCACAAAAAGAGCAGCTATCAGAGCTTGTATTCTCTTGACCTGAAACCCAGGCCTCCTGATTCCTAGTGCAGAAACCTGTTCCCTATGTCTCCCTGACACCCACATAGGCACCATTAGTGTGATTTTTGTTTTTCAGGATCTGCTTTCTTCACTGCCTCATTTCATGCAATTCTTCCAATACCATCTTGAGGGTTTTTTAATATTCACAATTCCCAAAGTTCCAGTACCCCTGTGGAGGAGTTAGGGCAGGGATTACTAACCTATTTTTGGCCATAGACCCCTTTGGCAGTCTGGTGAGACCTATAGACCCCTTATCAGAATATTTTTTAAATTCATAATTGAAAACGTTATGTTTCAGTTAGATACAAATAAAAATAAAGATGTATTTTCCCCATCTAAGTTTACAGACCTGAAATCTATTCCACAGACCCATGGAATCCCAGGTTAGGAACTACTGATTTCAGAGAGGACTGGAATAAGAGTTTTTCAGGCTTAGCAGGCATAGATAGGCTGCAATCTGCATTAATGGTGAGAGGACTCACAACAATGGGATCTCTTATGCCACATGGCAATCCATTATAGCCACATAATACCCTTCGGTTATGCACTTTGTTAGTTTCCCACTTTTTTTTAGTCAACTGGGGTTAAGTGACTTGCCCAAGGTCACACAACTAGCAAGTGCCTGAGGCCAAATTTGAACTCGGGTCCTCCTGACTTCAGGGCCTATCCATTTCACTACCTAGCTGCCCTTGTTTCCCACTTTTTGCTGTTAGAAATGTTGCTGCTATGAATATTGTTAATACAGTTAGTTCTTTTCCTCCCAACAGACAAATGTTCATAAGGGTTAAAGTCTGCTTGCAAACTCCCCACATTGTTTGTTTCCTGGGTCACCACATCTAAGAAGTTTGTCCTCAAGTGTAATTAGGCAGCTTGAGCCTTGGAACACAATTACAGTTTGTTCTCAGTATAAAAAGGAAATCTTGTAGAACCCTTACTGTTCAGCCAGTGATGCCATGGACAGGAAATATTGAGGCACCAGATGACAAGTGACTTCTCTAGCCCCAAATTCCAGAGTCCAAGAAAGAATGAATGGCCCGCAGGAATCCTTAATTAAGCTATGACTCTTCCTAAATAGATTGGGTTAATACTTAGAGAGCTTCAGTTTCAGAAGAAAAGAGGCACCCATTGAGCATGAAAATGCCTACATGATGTGAGTCACCTCGCCAAGTGCTGATTATGATCTATTTATATTTATTTAAAAACAGCAATTACAGAATTTGAGTTTTATAATACCTTCTTTTCACATTACCCCTGGACAACATGTACAACAATTCAGCTATACTTTGAGGCATACAATGGCACCAGTTAAATTGCGGTTATACCTCCATGCAGTCCCAGACTTTTACTTCAGAGGGAGCCATAGAAAGCTCTCTCTCTCTCTCTCTCTCTCTCTCTCTCTCTCTCTCTCTCTCTCTCTCTCTCTCTCTCTCACACACACACACACACACACACACACGATGTGTGCATTGGATTTGAGATGTAATGCAAGCCAGAGGGCCAGGGGTGCCCAGAAGACAAGAGGGAACAGTATTTTTCAACTGAGAGATGACAACAGGACAGCAAGAGTCCTGAGTGCTTTGACAGTAAATGCTTATACCCAACTTCTGATAGAGAAGCAATGGATACATTGTACAGATTGCAACTATTTTTAACAATTGGATGTTGCAGGGGGCAGCTAGGTGGCACAGTGGATAGAGCACTGGCCTTGGATTCAGGAGGACCTGAGTTCAAATCTGACCTCAGACACTTATCACTTACTAGCTGTGTGACCTTGGGCAAGTCACTTAACCCCAACTGCCCTGCAAAAAAAAATTGGACGTGGCCAATGAAGAGATTTGCTTCATTTGACTAAACCTGTTTGCAGTAGGGGTTTTGTTTTTCTTGCTTTGTTAGTTTGGGGGAGGGGAAGTGGGAAGGAGAGAATGGAGATCTGAAAATAAAATAAAATCTAATTTTTAAAAAGGAAATGCTTATACACAGTGGGGCCAAAATGACGGGAAGAAATCATGGAAGACGATGATAGAGTTCCTTCTCCTTTCTGGCTGACCCTTCCACCCTTGCTCTTTGAGGCAGCTAGATGGTAGGATAGCGAAAGTGCATAGCAGGGGGGCAGCTAGGTGGCACAGTGGATAAAGCACTGGCCCTGGATTCAGAAGGACCTGAGTTCAAATCCAGCCTCAGACACTTGACACTTAGTAGCTGTGAAACCCTGAGCAAGTCACTTAACCCTCATGGCCCGCAAAAAAAAAAGAAAAGAAAAGAAAGTGTATAGCTCAGAGTTAGGAATACCTGAGTTCAAATACACCCTTACTATCTGTGTGACCATAGGCAAGTCACTCAACCTCCATTTGCCTCAGTTCCCTCAATTGTCAAATGGGGATTATGACAACAGCTCTCTCCCACAGTTGTTATGAGGATCAAATGAGACAATATTTGTAATGTGCTTAGCAGGGTGCTATATAAATGATTATTCCCTTCCTTTTTATTAATTAAAAAAATTCCTTAAATGGTTTTATTTCATAGCTGACAGACATCATCACTGTGAGCATTTCCATATACATAGAAGGAAAAAGAAAGAGGAAACAACAAATCTCTATTATTTATTATTTCAGTTTTATTATTTATTATTTATTATTTCAGTTTTATGTTGCCTTCATTCTCCCAAATATATTTCCCTTCCCAGAGTCATACTTTATAACAAAGTGTAAAAAAATTAATTATAACTAACTAATCTAGTCTAAAAAATTATATAATTGGACTTATGAAAATTATAATTATATGAAAAATGATACATTTTGGAAAATTATAATTGGGCCATAAATCCCTTTGTGGTCACCATTCAAATGTGGAAATATTTTTGATGACTAGCCTAATTTGGGGGCTAAAGCTGACTGGAGGACTAATATGGGGACTTTTAACTATTTGGCTGACTGCTATTAATTTAATGTGGGCCATTTATAAAGCACCACACTGCTCCGCTTCCAAATTGATAAGCAAAAGATTAAGAAACCTCTTAACTAAATAATCAAAGCAGAGTTTATTTATGAGATACTATTTAAAATTAAGAATACAGGGAAATAAAATGTACAACCTGACTGCATTGCAGTGCGTCTCTTTCCACTGCGTCTCTTTCCTACCTGCTGCGCCTGGAACTTCTAATCTTGTCCACCCAGTCTCTCTATCTTGTCCTTCGGCCTTTCCTCCTCTGCTCCTAGTCCTTTAGCCTTCTCCTGCATCCTTGTAGCCCCCGTCTCTCATCTGTCTTCTCCAACCCTTCTAATCTTGTCAGCCCCGCCCCCTAGTCTAACCCCCAGGTATATCTATATCTATATCTATATCTATATCTATATCTATATCTATATCTATATCTATATCTATATCTATATCTATATCTATATCTATATCTATCTATCTAATCTATCTATCTATCTATCTATCTATCTATCTATCTATCTATCTATCTATCTATCTATCTATCTACCAAGCTAATCCGCCAGCCAGGGCTGCGGCTGGGGCCGGGGGCACGCTGGAGCATCATGTGCCTCAGCACAGGCTATGCCAGAGCCTGGGCCTGGACAAGCCTGGGATCTCTCAGATACCTCCTCTCAGGGTGGAGGGAGCTGGGGGCTTTTTTCCCCCCAGCTGTCTGACCTGGGGTCTTGTACAGCTCATGGGGCTTTTTGGCTCAGCTGAAGCTGAGGGGGAGGGGCGCCAGCACTTCCCACACAGAAGAGACCCTGAGGGCCTAAGGCTTTCTAATCTCAGCCTAAAGGTAGGGTCCCCAAATCAAAATAAATTTCCACAAAAGAGTAAAAAAGAGGGGAAAAGGCTATTTACTAACTAACCAACAGATCAACTAATTCCAGCATTATATACAGTGTTTTACAACCATTTTTCCTACATCTGCAAAGAAGGGAGGAAAGTGGGTTCTCATATTTCTTCTTTTAAAAAATTTGTTTTAATTGGCCAAGATTTACCTTCTCACTCTTCCATCCATCCCTTTGGTGGGATCTCAAGAAGAAGAAAACCCATTACAAACATGTATAGTTAATCAAAACAACTTTCCACACTGGCTATGTGAAAAAAAAATTTGTCCCATTCTTCATTCTGAGTCCTTCATCTCTCTGTCAGGAGGTGGGTAGCATGTTTTGTCATTAGTCCTCTGGAATCCTGGTTACTTATACTAGTAAGAGTTCATCACAATAGTATTCTATTACATTTATATACAATAACTTGTTCATTCCCCAATTTAGGGGCACCCCTCCCTCAGATTCCCATTCTTTGTCCCCTTAAAAAAGAGCAATACTGTATATATTTTGTATATCCTTAGAGTATGTTTTGTTTAGGACTAATTCCTCCCTCAATCTGCCCTCACTCTAATTCCCCTTCCCCCTTGTTCCCCCTTTCCCTCCTATTTTCCTGTTGAATGAAAATATATTTCTGTACCCAACCCTGTGTATGTATATTCCTCCCTTTTTTGACCAGTTTTCCCAGCAGTTTTTGTCAAACAGTGGGTTCTTATCCCAGAGGTTATAGGGTCTTTGGGTTTATCAAACAGGAGATTGCTATATTCATTTACAGCTGTGTTTTGTATGCCCAACCTATTCCACTGATCCTCCTCTCTATTTCTTAGCCAGTACCAAATAGTTTTGATGGTTGCTGCTTTATAACATAGTTTTAGATCTGGTACAGCTAGCCCATCTTCCTGTGCATTTTTTTCATTAGTTCCCTTGATATTCTTGACGTTTTTGTTCTTCAAGATGAATTTTGTTATTATTTTTTCTAGTTCTATAAAATACCTTTAGGTAGTCTGATTGGTATGAATAAGTAAATTAATTTCGGTAGAATTGTCATTTTTATTATATTTAGCTTGGCCTATCGGTGAGCAATTGATATTTTTCCAATTATATAGCTCTGATTTTATTTGTGTGAAAAGTGTTTTGTAATTGTGTTCATAGAGTTCCTGGGTTTATCTTGGCAGGCAGACTCCCAAGTATTTTATATTGTCCACAGTTACTTTAAATGGAATTTCTCTTTCTATCTCTTCCTGCTGAGCTTTGTTGCTCATGTATAGAAATGCTGATGATTTATGTGGATTTATTTTATATTCTGAAACTTTGTTAAACTTGTTAATTGTTTCAATTCGTTTTTTAGTTGATTCTCTAGGATTCTCTAAGTATACCATCATATCATCTGCAAAGAGTGATAGTTTTGTTTCCTCCTTGCCTATTCTAATTCCTTTAATTTCTTTTTCTTCTCTTATTGCTAAAGCTAACATTTCCAGTACAATATTAAATAATAGAGGTGATAATGGATATCCGTTTTACCCCTGATCTTATTGGGAATGCTTCTAACTTGTCCCCATTACATATAATGTTTGCTGATGGTTTTAGGTAGATACTGCTTATTATTTTAAGGAAAGCTCCACCTATTCCTATGCGCTCTAGTGTTTTTATTAGGAATGAGTGCTGTATTTTGTCAAAAGTTTTCTCTGCACCTATTGAGATAATCATATGATTTGGGTTAGTTTTCTTATCGATGTGGTTGATTATGTTATTATGTTATATATCAATATTCATTAGGGAAATTGGTCTATAATTTTATTTCTCTGTTTTGGCTCTGCCTGGTTTTGGTATCAATACCATATTTGTATCATAAAAGGAATTTGGTAGAACTCCTCTTCACCTATTTTTCCAAATAATAGTATTGGAATTAATTGTTCTTTAAATGTTTGGTAGAATTCACTTGTAAACCCATCTGGCCCTGGAGATTTTTTCTTAAGGAGTTCATTGATGGCTTGTTTAATTTCTTTTTCTAATATGGGCTTATTTAAGGATTTTATTTCCTCTTCAGTTAAACTGGGCAATTTGTATTTTTGTAAATATTTATCCATTTCATTTAGATTGTCAGATTTATTGGCACACAGTTGGACAAAATAGCTCCTAATTATTGCTTTAAGTACCACTTCATTGGTGGTGAAGTCACCCCTTTCATTTTTGATACTGGTAATTTGGTTTTATTCTTTTTTTTAATCAAATCAACCAAAGGTTTATCTATTTTATTGATTTTTTCATAAAACCAGCTCTTAGTTTTTTTGATTAATTCTATAGTTTTCTTGCTTTTGATTTTATTAATTTCTCCTTTCATTTTCAGAATTTCTAATTTAGTATTTAATTGGGGATTTTTAATTTGTTCTTTTTCTAGCTTTTTTAGTTGCATGCCCAATTCATTGATCTCCTCTTTCTCTTTTTTATTAATGTAAACATTTAACATATAAAATTCCCCCTAATCACTGCTTTGGCTGCATCCCATAGGTTTTGGTATGTTGTCTCATTATTGTCATTCTCTTGGATGAAGTTATTGTTTCTATGATTTGTTCTTTGACCCACTCATTCTTTAGGATGAAATTACTTAGTTTCCAATTAATTTTCAGTCTAACTTTCCATGGCTCTTTATTACACGTAATTTTTATTGCATCATGATCTGAGAAGGATGCATTTACTATTTCTGCCTTTCTACATTTGACTATGAGGTTTTTGTGCCCTAATACATGGTCAATTTTTGAATATGTGTCATGTACTGCTGAGAGAAAGGTATATTCCTTTCTATCCCCATTCAATTTTCTCTAGACATCTATCATATCTAACTTTTCTAACATTCTATTTACCTCTTTAACTTCTTTCTTATTTATTTTGTCGTTAAATTTATCTAATTCTGGGGACAGCTAAGTGGCACAGTGGATAAAACACTGACCCTGGATTCAGGAGGATCTGAGTTCACATCCAGCCTCAGACATTTGACACTTACTAGTTGTGTGACCCTGGGCAAGTCACTTAACCCTCATTGCCCTACCAAACAAACAAACAAATAAATCAATCAATAAAATTAATTTATCTAATTCTGAGAGGGGAAGGTTCATATCCCCCACTAGTATAATTTTGCTGTCTATTTCCTCTTGTAACTCATTTAGCTTCTCCTCTAAGAATTTGGATGCTATACCACTTGGCACATACATGTTTAGTATTGATATTATTTGATTATCTCTGGTACCTTTTAGCAAGATGTAGTTTCCTTCCTTATCTCTTTTAATTAGATCTATTTTTGCCTTTGCTTTGTCTGAGATAAGGATTGCTACCCCTGCTTTTTTTACTTCAGCTGAAGCATAATATATTCTGCTCCAACTTTTTACCTTTGCTCTGTGTGTATCTCTCTGCTTCAAATGTGTTTCTTGTAAACAACATATTATAGGATTCTGGTTTTTAATCCACTCTGCTATTTGCTTCCATTTTATGGCAGAGTTCATCCCATTCACATTCACAGTTATGATTATGAACTGTCTATTTCTCCTCCATCCTATCTACCCTCTTTGTACTTTTTTTCCTTCTTTCACCCTATTCCTCCTCACCGGCGTTTTGCTTCTGACCCCTGCCTCCCCCAATCTGCCCTCCCTATTATCAACCCCCTCCTTTTTCTTTACCATTTTCTCCCTTGCTTCTGCCCTCCTTCCTATCAGTGCCCCCTTTACCCCTTACCCTTTTACTTCCCTAAAAATAAGCTAAATTTCTTTATCCAAATGAGCCTATATGTTATTCCCTCTTTGAACCAAATCTGATGAGAGTAGGGTTGAAACAATGCTCACTTTTCCCTTCTTTCTCTCTATTTTAATAGGCTTTTTTGTATCTCTTCATATGATGTAATTAACCCCATTCTACCTCCCTTTTCCTTTTTTCCCCATATACTCCTTTTTTCATCCCTTAATTTTCTTTATATCATCACATGAAAGACAATTTATATTTATACCCTCTATGTATACTCCTTCTGTCTGCCTAAATAGAGCTACAGTTCTCAAGAGTCATAAGCATTATCTTCCCATGTAGGGATATAAACAGGTTAACCTTAATGAATAACGTTTTCCCCCTGTTTACCTTTTTATACTTCTCTTGAGTCTTATACGTTAAGATCAAATTTTCTATTCAGTTCTGTTTTTTTCATCAGGAAACCTTGAAAGTCCCTTATTTCATTGAATGTCCATCTTTTCCCCTGAAAGAGAATGGTCAGTTTTGCTGCGTAGTTGATTCTTGATTTTAGTCCAAGCTCCTTTGCCTTCCAAAATATCATATTCCAAGCCTTCCAGTCCTTTAACGTTGAAGCTGCCAGGTCCTATGTAATCCTGACTGTGGCTCAATGATATTTAAATTGTCTTTCTGGCTGCTTGCAGTATTTTCTCCTTCACCTGATAATTCTGGAATTTGATTACAATATCCCTTGGAGTTTTCCTTTTGGGGTCTCTTTCAGGAGATGATTGGTGGATTCTTTCAATGACTATTTTATCCTCTGATTCAACAATATCAAGCAGTTCTCTTTGATAATTTCCTGGAATATGGTACTAGACTCTTTTTCTGATCATGGCTTTCAGGTAGTTCAATAATTCTCAAATTATCTCTTCTGGATCTATTTTCAAGGTCAGTGGTCTTTCCAATAAGGTATTTCACATTTTCTTCTATTTTTCATGCTTTTGATTCTGTTTGACTGATTACTGATGTCTCATGGAGTCATTAGCTTCCATTTGCCCAATTCTAATTTTTAAGGCATTGTTTTCTTTAGTAAGCTTTTCTACCTCCTTTTCCATTTGGCCAATCGTATTTTTTAAGGAATTATTTTCTTCAGTCAATTTTTGTGTTTCCTGTTCCAAGCTGTTGACTCTTTTTTTCCCATAATTTTCTTGTGTAACTCATTTATCTCATTTCTTTTCCCATTTTTCTTCTATCTTTCTCATTTGATTTTAAAAATCCTTTCTGAGCTCTTCCAAGAAGGCTTTTTGGTTTTGAGACCAATTCATCTTCCCCCTTGGGCCTTCACATATAGGGGATTTGAGAGAATTGTCTTCACCTGAGTTTATGTTTTGCTCTTCCCTGTTGACTTAGAAGCTCTCAATGGTAAGGGCCCTTTTCTGTTTCTTACTCATATTGTAGCTTATTTTTTGACTTTTAAAGTTAAGGTCTGCTCCTGGGGCAACAGGGGCCACTGTTGCAAGCTTCTTGTGCTGGAGTATAGGAGCCTGCTCACTGGCTTTCTGCTCTGAGGCCTCCGTGGCTTGCAGATTCCTCACTGCCCGAGACCTGTGTCCTGCACTGGGATGGTTTGACCTAGTTGCGCTTGTCCTGTGGGTGGTTCTCTAGCTGGCAGTTTGCCCTCTCAGCCAGGACTGGCAGGTCTCACAACTGGCCTGTGGCACCACAAGCCTGCTGAGCCAGGACCAAGGGGATTCAATGGATGTGCTGTGGCCAAGAACCTCCTGCTGACTTGTCCAGACCCCCTCGTTGCTGCACTGCTCTGAGCTGCCATTGAGCTCCCCTTTTGCCCAAATGAGACTGACCTTTCTTGAAGTCTTCTAAATTATCTCAAGTTGGAAGATTATGTCTCCCTCTGTCTTTTTGTAGGTTCTGTAGTTCCAGAATCCATTTAGAGGCTTGATTTAATCTTGTTTTTGAGGGAAACTCTGGAGAGATCAGGCAACTTCCTGGCTTCTCTCCATCATCTTCACTCCACCCCTTATGTTTCTATTCACCCCTGTGTTTGAACTTCAAAGTTTCTCTGCTGCTCTGGCCTTTTTATCAGGAATGCTTGAAAGTCAGTCCTCTATTTCATTAAATATCCATTTCTCCTCAGTAACATTATACACAGTTTTACTGAGTAAGTTATTCTTGGCTATGAGCCCATATCCTTTGTCTTCTGGAATCTCATATTCCAAGTTCTCTGCTGCTTTATCATGTGTGATCCTAACTATGGTTCCTTAGTACTTGAATTATTTCTTTCTGGCTGCTTGCAGCATTTTTTCTTTGACCTGGAAGTTCTGGATTTGGGTAGTGATGTTCCTGGAAGTTTTCATTTTGAAGTTTCTTTATCAGTTTGAGGTTTCTATTTCTACTTTGCCCTTAGGTTCTATGAGATGTGGGCAGTTTCCTTTTATGATTTCTTGAAATAGGATGGTAGGCTCTTTTTTGTCATGGTATTCATTCAGATAATCCAATGAGTCTTATTTTTTTCTCCTTGATCTAAGTCAGTTTCTAAGTCTTCTAAGTTTTTGGTACGAGATACTTCGTATTTTATTCCATTTTCAGTCTTTGGACTTTGTTTTAATATTTCTGGTTGTCTCATGAGGTCATTGACTTTTACTTGATCCATTCATATTTTCAGGGAGTCTGTTTCCTGGGGAAGGTTTTGCACTTCTTGTGCCAAGCTGTTGATTCCCTTTTCAACTCTTTTTTTCCATGCTTCTCATTTCTTTTCCATTTTTTTCCTCAAGTCTCTAATTCCATTTATAAAAAGATCTTTTAATTCTTTTTTTAACTCTTGCTTCATCTCTTCCAAGAATTCTAGCTGAGTTTGTGCCCAAAGTGTTTTTCTCTGAGGCATTGCCTGTATATGTTTTGGAGTCATTCTCTTTTACATTTGTATCTTGAGCATCCCTGCCACCAGAATAGCTCATTATGGCGGGATTCCTTTTTTGTTTGCTGATTTTTCCAGTCTACTTCCTGACTTCAAACTTAATATCAGGACTGGGCTCTGCTACACTCCTGGAGAGAAGGTCTGGTCTGGGTCTGTTGCTACTTCCTTGGAGTATTGAGTGTTGTGTTCTTCCAGGATCTTAGGGATAGGCTGGCTTTGCAAGCTTTCAGTGTCCCAAATGTTGCCTCCTTGGTCTCCCTGCCTCAAGTCTCTCCCCACTCCAGTCTATCATCTACCTAGCTATCAAATCAATCTTTGTAAAGCACAGGTCTGACTATGTCACCTCTGTATTCCATAAACTCCAATCATTTGGTATTATTATCTCAGAATCAAATACAAAATCACCTGTTAGGCTCTTAAAGCCCCTTCAGTTTGGCCCTGTCTCACCTTTTCAGTCTTCTTACACCTTGCTCCCTTCAATGTACTCTGTGATTCAGTGACTGTGGCCTGCCTGCTGTTCCTTACATAACATGTTCCATCCAGGCATTTTCACTGGCTGTCTTCATGCCTGGAATTGACTCCTTCCTCATCTCTGCCTCCTGACTTCTGTGGCTCCTTCAGGTCTCAGCTAAAGTCCCACCAGAGCCTTTCACAGACCCCCTTAATCTCAGTGCCTTCCTTCTATGATCATCTCTAGTTTCTCCTGTGTTGATCTTGTATGTATGCACTTGTTTGCATATTGGAACTCTTTGAGAGCAGGAACTATTTTTTTTTTGCCTTTCTCTGTATCACCAACACTTAGCATAGCACCTGGCTATTAAGAACCACAGGTGCTTACTATGTCCATATATATGTCTGTGTCAGATGTTGGCCTTCTCTGATGTGGGTTTGGGAGGGAGACAACTCAAAACTCAAAATGTAACAAAAAAATTTTAAATCAAACTGTTAAGGTCTAAGATGTTAAACTGTGGAATTCACACCAGTGGTAAGCTTTTCTGCCAAAATCCGATTGGGTTGTGCATTTCATGTCTAGCTATCTGTCTATGCCTATTGAAATGGAGGATTGAAGCTGCTGGGCAGAGTTTATGAAAACATTACTGTAGAATAAAATGACAGCAATAAATCCTTGTCTTTCCTTAGGTATATACAAGGTTGCTATGCTTACATTGGAAAGAACCCAAAAAGTTCCATTAGGTAGAGCAAGTGAGAAGAGGCAAGAGCCAGCTGAGGGTGCCAGGGCATTGCAGTGTGTATTCACTAGGTGAGGGGACCAGGAAAAGGATTCCTATCACTTTAATGGGTGTTAGAATCTCATGGTGGGGGAGGAGGGGGGCACAGGGTTTACCATAAAATGATGGGCTGCCCAGAACTTCAACAACTCTCCGCTAAAGATCAGGGAAGAATCTCTAGCTGCATCTGTATCAAATGGCAAATAGCAGGGGAATTCAGAAGGAATGGAGAAACATGGAGGGAGGGACCTATTCATATCAGTGGAGGCTTCATGTCTGAGGAGTTTGTGGGCCTGAAAGCTGTCCAGGAAGGTGTTGGGGTGGAAGGCAGTATCAGAGGATAGGAAACTAGCCAATTGTTCTTTGGTAGCAGAGATATTTGGCCTTTGCTCTCCTTTTCAATCTCATTAAGCCTTCAGCCTCCTTCCCATATTTCTCCCCAATCTCTACCCCCACACTCCCAATGCCTAGACACTAAGATATCTATAACCTCCTAATACAGATATTTCTTTTGTGTGTGTGATTATCATTTCCATTTTCTTTTTTTACAATGACATGCAAAACCAAAATTTCACATTTGTTATTTGGAATTTGGAGTTCCCAATTCTCTTCTTCTCTTCCCCCTCCTCAAGACAGCAAACAATTCGCTGTAGATCATCCATGCGCAGTCATGGCATAGACAGCTCTGTAATCCTGACAGCTTTCCCTAAGGCTATCTCTCCTTCTTAGTCTTATTTAGCTTCATCTCCCTGGCCATAGCCCAGTCTTTCGAAATGGCCTGGACACCTGCTGACATGGAAATAACTCCCCACCCTTCTACCAAATAAATATAGCTAGTAAAGTAACTAGTCTTCCTAGAAGGCTGGAATCCTAAGACTGACTTCTCAAATTCAGAAAAAGTGTGTGAGGCCAGTCTGTTATCTGCCAGGTGAAATAGACACCCTGATCAGTACAGACCATCCATGTTATGGTATGTTACCATCCATCAAGGAAACCAGTCTGGCCTACTGCACTATATGCTGGCAGACAATACCCTTTCAAATGCAGTGACAAGCTGAATTTGGGGCTTAAAAGGAAAAAAAAAGCCAGTACTGAATTGCTCAGTGTTTTATTTACAGTATTCTTTTTAAAACTCAACCTTCTTTTTTGAAAATTTTCTGAAAGTTTAAAAAATTAATTTCCTTTTTAACCTTCCCTTCCTGTTCATTAATCAATGTGGTTTTCTTTTTTTCTTTTTTCTTTTTCTTTTTTTTTTTTTGCAGGGCAATGAGGGTTAAGTGACTTGCCCAGGGTCACACAGCTAGTAAGTGTCAAGTAGTGTTTGAGGCTGGATTTGAACTCAGGTCCTCCTGAATCCAGGGCCAGTGTTTTATCCACTGCACCATCTAGCTGCCCCCTCAAAGTGGTTTTAAAGAAAAGAAAAGCAATGAAAGAGGGAAAAGGAAGCTGCTGAGTCTCTTCCCTGTGGAAACTCAGCTCTTACCTGGACATCTAGCAGCTGAGCATGTGCTCTTGCCAACCAGGGCACAGGATTGAATGACAGGTACAGGCCAACCTGAAATCAATCCCCCAATTCAGACAAAGCTTGCTTGTTCTCAATTACAGGCTGTAAGCCTTCTGTCACCAAAGGAGCCACCGAGAAACTCAGAAAAGAATCCCAAGATTAGAGATTGGTTTTGCAAGAGCACCTCAGGGACTAGGATCATTTGGTAGGAGTAGTCATTATAACCTTAGACCTTCGCCAGAATTTGGAGGGCCTCCCCTCCCCCCATCATTCTGTGGTACATATATGGCTCTGGTCAAAATTGCATCTTTAAGAGAATAACATAAACTTACATTTGTAAGGGCCATTAAGAGTTTTCTTCCCTCATGAATCTTGATGACATCCCCGTGATGTCATCCCATTGCTGTTTGGTACCTTTCTTCCCCATATAGCCAATGTCTGATTTCTCTGCTAGCCTATTAGCAAATAAAAGCGTTCCTATTCCCAGGAATACTTGCATTATAACTGAGCTGCTGGAAGGTCCCAAGCCTTCATGATCCAAAGGAATGGTTCTCTCTGGGAGACAGCATACTTTGTTGGGCTTAGATTCTGAAAAATCTGGTTCCAAACTTGCCTTTGAGACTTACTAATTATGTAACCTTGAGTAAGTCATATTGCCCCTCTAAACCTGTTCTCTCTTCTGTAAGTTGGGTGTAATACCTATAGTTTTGAACCTATGAGGGATTGTTTTGTAATGTGAGGTTTAGTCACCACCATTATTCCATTCAAAATGCTCTGTTAAAAAAAAAATCAGGGGCAGCTAGGTGGCGCAGTGGATAGAGCATTGGCCCTGGAGTCAGGAGCACCTGAGTTCAAATCCGGCCTCAGACACTTAACACTTACTAGCTGTGTGACCCTGGGCAAGTCACTTAACCCCAATTGCCTCACTAAAAAAAAAAAAAAAACCAACAAAATGTTTTGTGAAGTTGTGGTATATGAATACAATGGAATACTATTGTGCTGTAAGAAACGATGAGCAGGAGGAGTTCAGAGAAACCTGGAAGGACTTACATGAACTGATGCTGAGTGAGATGAGCAGAACTAGGAGAACATTGTACACAGTATCAACAACATTGTGTGATGAACAATGGTGATAGACTTGGCTCTTCTCAGCAGTGCAATGATCCAAAACAATTTGAAAGAACTTGTGATAGAAAATGTTCTCAACATCCAGAAAAAAAGAACTGTGGATTATGAATACAGATTGAACCATACTGTTTCTACTTTGGGACCATTTTTTCCTTCTTTTTTGAGGTTTTTCCCTTGTGCTCTGATTCTTCCTTCACACTCTGACTAATTCAGAAATATGTTTAATGTGATTGTACATATATGATTGCTTTCCGTCTTGGGGAGGAGGGAGGGAAGGGATGGTGGGAGAAAAATTTGGAACTAAAAATCCTTTGAAAACAAATGTTAAAAACTATCCTTATGGGGCAGCTAGGTGGTGCAGTGGATGGAGCACTGGTGCTGGATTCAGGAGTACCTGAGTTCAAATCCGGCCTCAGACACTTAACACTTTTACTAGCTGTGTGACCCTGGGCAAGTCACTTAACCCCAATTGCCCTGCAAAAAACAACAACAACAACAACAACAAAACCCTATCCTTATATGTAACTGGAAAATAATAAAATACTTTTATTAGGAAAAAAAGGAAAAAAGAAAAAGAAAAAGAAAAAAATGGAAATGTTTTGTGAGAGGTAAATCATTATCCAGATACCAGCTATTATTATTACTAGTCACATCAAGATAAGCAGGAAGGGGGGCAGCTAGGTGGCACAGTGGATAGAGCACTGGCCCTGGAGTCAAGAGGACCTGAGTTCAAATCTGGCCTCAGATACTTAATACTTACTAGCTGTGTGACCCTGGGCAAGTCACTTAACCCTCATTGCCCAACCAAAAAAAAAAAAGATTCTTATAAAAAAAAAAGATAAGTAGGAAGACCCAATTTATTCAGTCAACAATTATTTATTAAGAGTATTATATGTAAAAACCACTATACTAGGTAAGCCCTGGGTGAAGAGCAAAAATGATCATTGAGGACTTTAAGACTAGGGACTAGCCTCCCTCAACCTGGAATTCACTCAATAATACCTTTCTTCTTGGAGCAGGAACCAATCAATAACTGACCTCCAAACATGTGGTCCACCTTTAGGGTTCACCCAAAAAGTAGCAACAAGACATGCTGCCTCCCAGGGAGATCCATTCCTTTGGGTCATGTTTTAGGCCCATATGGTGATCTTCAGTCTTTAATGGGT
Organism: Dromiciops gliroides; assembly: GCF_019393635.1. NCBI lineage: Eukaryota > Metazoa > Chordata > Mammalia > Microbiotheria > Microbiotheriidae > Dromiciops > Dromiciops gliroides. The sequence goes on from NC_057867.1 coordinate 10,929,729, forward strand.
AGCCTGCAGTCTGGCTGGCCCACAATGTAGAGACTCTAATTGTTGAGCATACATCTTTGTAGATTCTCTGTTTTCATCATGTTCATTGTTTCTTACAGCACCGTAATATCCCATCTCACTAATGCACTATAATTTATTTAGCCATTCCCCAATAGATGGACATATACTTTGTTTCCAGTTCTTTGCTGGAAACACAGAAGATGCTGATATGAATACGATGGTATATATGGTACCTTTATTTCTGCCTTTAATCTCCTTAGGATATATGACCAGCAATGGAATCTCTGGGGCTAAGTGTGTGGACATTTCAGTTACTACATTTGTATTATTCCCAGCTTTTCCCCCTAATGGTTGCCCACCTTCTATCATACAATTTGTTTGTAGAAATATATAGCAGCATATTTTCTGGGCAGTGTCCACCTTTGCCCACTTTTGTGCCAATCTGCCACTATCTGCAGAAATGGAAGAGAGTGGAAAGCACCAGAGTATTGATTATCTTTTTTATTTCACAAGTGCCATGACAAAAGAATTCATCAACTAGTGGCCAGCTTCCTACGCTGGATGTTTTCTGAAGGCTTGGGTGAAGTCTTAGAGTGATAGAGTACGGCTGGCATAGAGAAGCAGAATCGCTCATATAGATGTCATGACACGTGAGCAAAAGGAGGCCTTGGGCTAGAGAAAGCTTCACTTTCATGCTGCTTTCTGAGTGTCGTGGGCCGGTTTGCCCTCTCCATTAAGATTGTCACCATCTTGAGGGCAGGATTCAAGTCTTATGATCCCCATCATTCCCCACACAGTCTCTCTCTCTCTCTCTCTCTCTCTCTCTCTCTCTCTCTCTTTCCCTTGGTGGGGAAATGAGGGTTAAGTGACTTGCCCAGGGTCATACAGCTAGTAAGCATCAAGTGTCTGAGGCTGGATTTGAACTTAGGTCCTCTGGACTCCAGGGCTGGTGCTTTATCCACTGCAGTGACACCTAGCTGCCCCCCCCCTACAGTCTCTTGCATGGAATACTTGGGGAATTGGAGCTTGGTGTTGAGCTGAGATCTTCCCAACCACTTTCTGCTGTTTGTTCTATTGCTTCCTATTATTATTCCTACGGGGGAGAAGGGAAGTAAGGATGGGGGGTGGAGAGACATAATTCTTAGGGAAATCAGACAGAGTCCCACCTTCCATAAGAAGCCTTTCCTCATCCCCCTTAATACTAATGCCTTCTCTCTATTGATTTTTCTCCAATTTCTCACCTATGTATATACATATATGTGTATATATACATACATGTATCTATCTGTCCATGGTTGTTTACATGGTATCTCTGTCATTAGTCTATGAGCTCTTTGAGAGCAGAGACTACCATGTCTTTCTTTGCATCCTCAGCCCTGAGCATAGTTCCTGGCATACATGTTAAGTGACTGGCTTAGTCTCCCTCACTCAAGTAAGTTTTCTGTGTGGCATTCCAATATGGCCTACAACAAATAAAAATCAGTGTCTAGAGGTATGGCTTTATCAGTCTGAATGTCTTCCAATCACTATCAGTGTCTTTAAAGATGGTTCCTCATTGGACAGTCACTGAAAACCTTGAGCTAAATGTCCTGTTTCAGAGGAAAGAATTACTGGGATAAAGGGGAACTGTCTTTTGGCCAACCCATAGGAAATGCTGCTGCTGAGAACATGCATCCTGCTTGGGGCATTGTGGGATAGAGAACAAGTAGAGGTGGAGGAGGGGTAAAATATTCTTCTCCAGAGACTCCCTTTATCCTTACACAGTCACAATCTAGCCTAGGGGTGTGGGGGAGAGGTAGGTCCTCCACAGCCCTAAAGTGGCCAGCCAGCATCCCATGACTGATAGGGATGTCACCATCTTCTTCACGTCCCCAGGATGGAGTGCCCAGCTGGTGATTCCTGTAGAGAAGAAAGGCCCCAAGAACATCCCCCAGGCCTAGCATTGTTGGCCAGAGTCTAGGAAGGAAGCATTTGTAGCTTTTATGGGTGTGTGCTCGAGCCCCCAGACCACAGGAAGGAAATATTTGTAGCCTTTGTGGGTGTGTGCTCGAGCCCCCAGACCCCAGCACAGGTTATCTGAAGGGCTGTCATGTGAAAGAGGGAGTCAATTTGTTCGACTTGGCCCCAAAGAACAGAATCAGGAGCAAGGGGTGGGAGTTGCAAGGAGGCCTAATGTTTAGGGCTGTCCAAGCCCAGAATGGGCTGTCTCAGGCAATGGTAGGAGCCCCTCGTTGGAGGTCTTCAAGCAGAGGCCGGAACCCACTTGTCAGGTGTGGTTTAGGAGAGATTCTCTCAGGGTTCAAGTGGAATTGAGGTCTCTCCCAACTCTCAAAGTCTGTGACTCCTCCAATGATCACGTACGCACCTCTGTGTTGGCAGGGTGTGGCTGCACTTCCTTCCCTCACACATATACCACCACCCCCAGGAGAGTTGAAACCCCTTGAGGGAAGAGATCATTTGGTCTTTACATCCTCAGCATATGGCACAGAGCCTTGCACATTGTAGGTGCTTGATAACTGTGCCTTGGCTTGGCTTGGCTTACTTCAGGGCAGGGATCTCCTGGGATAGCTTGGAAAGGTGTGACAAAGCCAGCCGGTTTTCAGGAGGGTTTCAGAATAAGGGACGTGGCTGTCTTTGGATGAAGGGGCTGTTCTAGGGATGGGAGGAAGGCAGAAATAGACAAGGACACTCTAGGATGGTAAGGGCTGATCACAGTCAGGACATTGCCATGCCCTCTAACTTGGTTCTATATCAGTCACTCCCCAAAGGCTATGGACGGCCCCTTGAGCTTGTCAGCGTGCATCACCTCCAAAAGCTTTCACTTCTGTTCTCCTTTAGAGAGGACAAGTCTCCCAGCTATCACTCTAGCTGTGGCCTTGGTTTTCTACCCTCACGGCCTCTCTCTTGCCCTACCAGGTTCTTTCTCTGTTGTTGCCACACTTACCTCCCCAATCTCGGCCTTGGTTTACAGAGCAGTTGGATTTATTTCTGTAACCTCCCATGACAGGCTGGTGAAGACACAAGGAAGGGGTGGGGGAAAAGAGGTCAAATGAAGCCAAGTTCTAAAAATAACAAAAGAAAGGAGTGCTCAGCATTCAAATGTGGCTGAATGATGACCAGGGTTGGGGTATGGGTGGATCCATTGGATGAGCAGGCCTCTGGTTCAGTTGCACACTGGACCAGGATTTGGACTTGGACTCAGGTCTGAGTGTTCTGGCCAGGAAGGGAGGAAGGCTTAATGGAGTCTCAGATTCTTTGGGCCTCGGTACAGGAGTCCTCAGAGAAACTTGTTAGACCCACAAAGGGAAGGTGGGACCTTACAAATGGGGTTAAAGGATAGGGAAGTAGTCTAGTCTTTATCACTTTGACACAGTGACCCCAATGCTGTTGTGCCAAGCTCACAAACACAAGTTTCTTGGCACTGTAAAATTTTTTACAGACAATCAAATTTTGCCTGGAGTAGAAAGAAAAACAAAAAAGAGACTATCTGGTCAGGTCACTCATCGACTCAAAATCCTTCAGTGGTTGTTCATGGCCTACCAAAGAAAATTCAGCCTCCTTAATCTGTGATTCAAGGTCTTCCACAATCAGGAGCCTTATGTCAACCTATTCCCTTCCACGGGTGCTATGCTCTGCCAGAGAGAACTATTGCCTGAACACTGCCTCGAGACATCCTCTCTCCTCATTGGGTCTGTGCTTTCATTACTCCCTATACCTGCCTGGAACTGCCTCCTCGTTGCCATCTTCTTTTAGAACCCCCCCCTCCAAAGTCTGCTCTTTACTAACTGTGTCACTTTGGGCTCGTTACTTCATACATCTGGGCCTCGATTTCCTCATCTGTAAAATGAGGGGGTTAGACTTGGGGACCTCTGAGGGCCCTTCCAGCTCTAAACCCAGGATCCAAGCATCTCTGCCTACCCACAAGACCAGTTTCCCATCTCCTCACCACTGGGTGGCACCCTAGTCTCAGCTGCATGCCAACCTACCCCATAGGGGGAACCTATTCCTTATCTACCTTGTAGATAAAATGACAAACTTGGTTTCCAGGAGACCTGCTTTCAAATCGTGCTTCTGACACTAGCTGTGTGACTTTGGGCAAGTCACATGGAATGTCAAGAGATTGTATTTCAATCAATGAATTTCAGAGATCATGTTCACGAAAGTGGAACACATGGGTGATGGTGAGTTCAAAGGGTATGACCACCTCAGTGTGTTGCTGAAGTGGGGTGGAAAAGGAGGCCATGGGAGTTGAATAGATCGAGGAGCTGAATGGGTGATTAGGGTATTTGATGGAACCTGAGGTATGTATCATGTATGAGGGCAGGAATTGTGGGGATCAAGAGTCAGCCACTGAACTCAGTGAGGAAGGAAAGAAAATTCCCTGGAGTGTCAGTGGGTCTGGATTGGGTGATAAATTCCGATAGAGTAAACTTCAAAGGAAGACAGATCTGAGTGAGAGCAATAGAAGAGAAGCTGGAAGCTGGAAGCGAGGAGCAAGGAATAGTCTGACTCTCCCCACAGAACCAGTAAGGCAGGAATGTTAAAGATATAATCAGTACTAGAAAGGACAGTCCTTAATCAAGTCACTTAACTGTCTCAGTTACTTCAACTATAAAATGAGGAGGATTAAACTAAATAACTTGGTCACTTCGGATTCTAAATCTATTAACCTGTTATGCCAGTTAAAACAAATGATGAGTTATATAATCAAATGCCACAATGCTCTATAGCTATTCTCCAACCTTTCTTTGCACTGGCAGGTGGGGTATCTACAGGGTAGCTTATAGCTTCCTTCAAGGTTATATTGTGAAACTTGAGGGGTGGGAAGTGGTTTGCTAATGCTATAGTATTATAACTCATGAGCCCCCACCAGTGTGTTTCTTCTCATGATTATCAGGTGATATCAATTAGTTAGCTAGACTTAGCTTTTAGAAAGGGATATTTAGTAAGATGGTATAGTAACAACAGTTGGTACAAAATATCCCTCCAAAAGTCGGTGACATATTCTCCCAGTAGGACATAGACAGTCACAGCACCTGTTACCAGAAGTCTTTTCTTCCTCTTTGTGGGGTACTCACGATGTTCCCCTTAGGTATGTTGTACTTTTCTTCTAGGTCATAGAGTCCTGAAGCTGCCTTTTCTTGGTATGTCTGCTTTGTCCTTGGCTCCCAATGCAGATGTTGTTGCCAGGTGAATAGGAATGACTTGCATGAAGAAGCAACAGAAGAGATTGAGAAGGAGCAGTCAGGTAAATAGAAGAACCAGGAGAGAGAAGTGATACAAAAGCCTAGAGAGAAGAGAGTGATCAACAATGTCAATGGCTATGGAGAAGTCAAGAAGGATAAAGACTGAGAAAAGGCCATTCATCTGAGAAATTGAGGATCACTAGTAGCTTTGGAGAGAGCAGTTTTGCTTGAAAGATGAGGTTGGAAGACAGACTGTAGAGGGTTTAAAATGTAAGAAGAGAGGTGGGGGCAGCTAGGTGGTACAGTGGATAAAGTACTGGCCCTGGATTCAGGAGGACCTGAGTTCAAATCCGGCCTTAGACACTTGACACTAGCTGTGTGACCCTGGGCAAGTCACTTAACCCTCATTGCCCTGCAAAACAAACAAACAAAAGGAAGTGGAAGCACCAAGTGTAGTGTAGATGGCTTTCTAAAGAAGCTTAGTGAAGAAGAGCAGGAGAGCTATGGAATGCTAGCTAGTGGGGATGGTTGGATGAAATGAGTCTTTTTTAAGAACCAGGAAGACATGGACATGTATGGATGGAGGGAGCCAGACAAGGAGAGACTGAAGATTAATGAGACAGAGACAATGATAACAAAGGCAATTTGCTAGAGGAAATAGCTCTAAGGTTTTTATAGAAAGGGGAGGGGTCCTGCCCAGGCAGGCAGGATTAGATTCCCATCCTTGAGATTACAGGTAGGGAAACAGTGATCAGTTTAGATCCGGGGATTTTCCAGACACAAAAGATCTAAATGTGATGGGTGGGGAAAAGTCCCTGAAAGGATCAGGGCATGCCTAACGTGTCGGGAGATATCAGGTAGGAGAAGAGGTATAGCTAGGGAGTAAAGAACGTGGTGGACAGATAGTGACTAGGCCAGAAAGAGGCAAAGATTTTCTCTGACCACAACAGTTTGAAAGTACTCAGAGCTGCTCTGGTGAGTACTTAAAGGAAGAAGACTCCACAGTGAGTGCTTTGGAAGTGGGTTAAGTGTAGGCTGGGGGCCTGGTGAACAAGCCTGGCTGCAAAGACAGGGTTGCACATTAGACTTTAAGATTGCATCAGCTAATGAAGACGACATTCTTCTCTCCCAAAAAGATCCCAGGCAGATTGCTTCCCCAGAGCCTCATAACTTCCCTGTGCTGCCCAGGCACAGGGGGCCTTCTCTCAACTGGACAGAGAGATAAGACTCAGAGCTGTGCTGAATGGAAGGGATTGAAATTGGGGCAGCTGACTGCTGAACTCAAGTCTCTCCCTACTCGAATCCATCTTCTGTTTGGCCACCAAAGTGATTTTCCTAATCCAACAATGTCACCCTCCTACTCAATAAACTCCTGTGGCTCCCTATCACCTTCAGGATCAAATACAAAATGCTCTGTCATTCAAAGCCCTTCATAACCTAGACCCACTCCTAACTTTCCAGGCTTCTTATACCTCACTCCCAGCCATGTATTCTTCCATCTAGTGGCACTGGCCTCCTGGCTATTCCACTAACTACATACCCCATCTCTGGGCTCTAGGCTTTTCCTCTGGCTCTTCCTCACGCCTGGAACATACTTCTTCCTCAACTCTACCTATTGGCTATACCTTCCCAACTAGTGACCCTGTTTTATAGGAAGCTTTCCCCAACCCCTCTGAATTCTAGTGCCTTCCCTCTGTTAATTATTTCCTATTTATCCTGCATATAGTTTGTTTCTACATATTTGTTTGCTTGTTGTTCCTCCATTGAGGGCAGGGACTGCCTTTTGTTTTTCTTCATATCCTCAGCTCTTAGCACAGTGTCAGGTACATAGTAGGTGCTTAATAAATGTTTATTGACTGCGAGTGATCCGGGGGCTAAGAGGAGACCAAAGGAACACAGGAATGGCCTAGATGCTCACACACTTATTAAAAGCATGTACAGGGCAGCTAGGTGACTCAGTGGATAACGTACCAGCACTGAATTCAGGAGCACCTGAGTTCAAATCTGGCCTCAGACACTTGACACTAGCTGTGTGACCCTGGGCAAGTCACTTAACCCTCATTGCTCTGCAAAACAAAAAAAGACACACACACACATATACATACATATACACCATAGGATTCACATCTAACTCCTAAAAAAAGCATTTACCAGGGGCAAGAAATAAGAGAGGAGATACATAATAGGCATCCCAATTCAGTTCAACACAATAAATACAGTCCCCACTATGTATCGAGCATCCTGATAGGTGGATACAAAGAGAAAAATGTCAGAACAGTTGGAAGAGTTCCTGCTTTCAAAGAGGTTACATTTGCCTGCAAATATAATAGAAATGCAACATGTAGGTGGCACAGTAGATAAAGCGCCAGATCTGGTATCAGGAAGACCTGAGTTTGAATGTGGCCTCAGATACTTGTTAGCTATGTGACCTTGGGCAAGTCACTTCACCCTGTTTGCCTCAGTTTCTTTGTCTGTCAAATGAGCCAGAGAAGGAAATGGCAAAACACTCCAGTATCTTTACCAAGAAAACCCCAAATGGGGTCACAGACAGTCTAACTCAACTGAACAACAAGAACAGTCATAAATCTGGACAAAGATTCCAAGTTCAGAGTCATCTGGGGTAGAGGGAGAGAACTCACATCTGGTCAATCAGGAAGATCCTTACATAGGAGGTGGCATGCAAGCTAAACGTTGAATGGAAGCAGGGATGGAACAAGGGACAGTAGGAAAGCAAATTGAACTAGAACTTACAATGTGTGCATGAGGGAGAGTGATCTCTTGAGAGAGAGGTTACAGGCAGACTGTGACAGGCTTTCAGTGTTGAACAGGAGTCTGGATCTTATTCTAGAGTCAATAGGGAGCCACTGAAGCTTCTTGAGCAGAGGAGAGACATGGCCAGACCAAATCCCACTTCTTTGGGAAGAAATGTGGCTTCTGGGTTCAAACAAAGCTTCTGGCTTTGGGGCTTCTTAACCTTCTATCTCATCAACACAAGTGTGGTGTCTGTTTTACCATCCTCCTCCTCTGCCCTTTCACTATGGGGAAGAACCGGCAGCAAAGAACTTAGCCATAGAAAGAGAAATGAAACGAGACCAGGGACAGATTCGGTGAATGAACTGGATGAGCAACCCCTCAGTGTAGGGGATCAATTAGGGAAGCAGAAGAAGGAAAGAAGCATTTATTAAACATTTACTATGTGCCCGGCATTTGACAATTATTATATCTGGGAGAGAAGTGCTGTTATTATCACCATTTTACAGGTGAGGAAACTGAGGCAAGTAGGGTAAAGTGACTTGCCCAGGGTCACACAGCTAGTAAGTGCCTAAAGCAGAATTTGAACACAGGTCTTCCTGACTCCAGGCCCAGAGCTCTATCCATTGTACCACCTTGCTGCCTGTAAGAGTAGAGAATCCAATGCCAGGTTGTTGAGCATATGTGATGACAGATGATGGGAGAGGTGAACTTTGTAAGACCAGAGCTCTGGAGTTTGTGCAGATGTGATTAGTGCAGCCCCCAAACTGTAGACCTCCTCAGGGCTGGGGTTAAGGGATCACTATTGTTTGGGGTCACATCTTTAAAGGGGGAAGGAATCTTAGGGGCCATATAGTCCAACACCTTTATTTTCCAAACAGGGACACTGAGGCCAAATAACTTGTCCCAGGTCACCCAGATCTTAGTATCTTAGTCCCATAGATTTGAGTCTGAAGGAACTGGAGGGGTCATCTGGTCCAACCTCCACATTTTAGAGATGAGGTCCTCTAGCTCAAAATTAAATACTTCATTAGCAAAGGTACCTTCCACACTTGGAGTTCCCTGTGGCCTGCTCTCCACTTTCCCATCCTGAACATGTCTTTTTGAGTTGCCACATTTTCCAGAAACGCTGTTCCCAGTGCATGCAGGAGGCCCTGAATGTGTCAAGGACAAAGCTTCCCTTGAGCTGACTTCATTGGTTGTTGTACCCCAAGCTGGACTCCCTGTGTGTCCTTGGGTGGCAAGGCTAGGATACTGCTCGTGCAGCTGGAGTCTTCTGCGGATAAGGGGACCCGCTGATCTAGTTCCTGAGGGAAGGCAATGTGGCTTTTGCCATCATTCTACTCCTCCCCATGAGGAGTGGTCTTGGTATCCTGCATGTGTGCTGCACTGTCCCCCCTTCCAAGTTATGCCCCTTTCTGGCATCCCTTCTTCCTTTGTCCTGTTATTACAAAAGCAAAGACTTCTGTAAAAACTTCAAATCCATTGGGTTCCCATGCGTGTTCATTTCTCTTGTAACAAACCTGGTTTTCATTTAAGTCTCATTATGTGGTGATTGCCTATTGCCACCTTTCTCCTCCCCTAAACCCTCTGGCTCTGTGCTGGGTGAAAGAAGTCCCTGGAGTAGCCCCAGGGCTCTGGTTTGATGGGAGGTCCAGAGGCTGAATGATCATACCATAAGAGGGGCATGGAGGGGCAGCTAGGTGGCGCAGTGGATAAAGCATCGGCCTTGGATTCAGGAGGACCTTAATTCAAATGGGGCCTCAGACACTTGACACTTACTAGCTCTGTGACCCTGGGCAAGTCACTTGACCTTCATTGCCCCCCCCCCAAAAAAAGAGTGAATGGATATGAAGGATTCCAAGAGCCTTGTGAAGGCTTGGAGGAACTGATGCAGAGCAAATTAAGCCAAATCCAGAGAATCGTTTACACGATGACCACAATGATAGGAAGGAAATTAACATTAAAAGATGTCACAGTGTTGATCGATGTAGAGCTCTATGGTGACTCCACAGGGCTTATGGTAAAGCAGGCCACTCTCCTGTTAGGAGAGAAGTGGTAGACTCTAGGTGCTGAGTGAGGTGTACATAATCAGACGTGGCCAATGAGATGCTGCTTTTTGAATAACTGTTCTTCTTTGTTAGAAGGATGGGGTTGCATTAGTGCTGATGGAGAGTCATTGGGAAGTGATACGATATAAAAAAAGCAACACCATCTTCAAGCACCACACGACTCATTTATATGTCTAGGCCAGGATCAACAAAGTGTTGGGCAAAAGGGTGTGCATGACAAGATATGGCCCGCACCAGGTAAGTGTTCTAAGTATCCCTAGTAACCACTGCCTGGGAGATTCCTAGACATAGAATCCTACACACTCTCCTCCAAGGATGATAACTGTTACAAGTAGAATTCTGGACAATCTAAGTTCTATTTGAGAACTTGTCTCTGTAGCTCCTCGAACAGCTTTCAGGCAACTCTCCAGGCCAGTGAGTAGATGGACAGAGCAGAAATATTGAATGTGGTCCTAGTTCTGATCAGGGAATCAGCCCATGTGATTCCCAAAGGCTCTAGCTTATTTCACGGCACTGGGATGTAAACCAAGACATTCAATTAGCTCCAGATCTCACTGATGGTAAGTATAGAAAGGCCTTAATCTAGACCTCCAATACCTAAGGGACTCCCTCCCTTAGGCTATGGCCTAATTGGTCTAGCCTCATTCAGACTAGGAACCTAGTCTGATACCAGGCTTTCTCAGTCTTGGGCACAGGCCACTGGACCTTTTATGGTGATTGAGAGGTAGCAGAAGGAGTTCCTATGTGTGAGGGGGCCTTTTTGGCTAAAAGCTTTCATGGTCCCCTCCTCCCCAAAGCCACTAACTGAAGGAAATCAGTCGAAACTATCATCCTGAGCAATGCCTGGAAGAAAGCGGTGACTGGCCTGTCCGTGCTCACCCAGGGAGGATTTCTGCCCACTTCTCCTCCACTAGGGCTTCGTTCTGTCAGTCTTGGCACATAGGCCTCTTGCATGTTCTCGGCTTATACTGAGATGAGAGAAGGAAAAGGTTTGGTCAGAAAAGACAAATGAGGGTGCGGAATTGGGCCAGGGCAGACAACGATGAAGACAAGGTGTCGACTTGCCTGAAAGGGCATGGTAAGTTGTAATGTGGGGTAGGCTTGCTATCTGTTGGCTAGGACGAAATTGGAGAAGATCACATTGGTGAAGAGTGGGGTTTATCCAGGACAGATGAGAAAGGCTTCTAATAAGGGTTAGCGTGGTTAGTTTGATGGAGAGCCTGAAGAGAAAGAACTGATAAAGAATCAGCCAGGGCAGCATGTTATAATGGCTAGAGGGCTGGATTCAGAGGCAGGAAGACCTAGGCTCAAATTCTACCTCCAGCTCTTACTACTTACATGACCTTGGGTATATTACCTAATTTCTCTCAGCCTCAGTTTCCCTACCTATAAAATGGGGACAGTAATGGTACCTACCTCACAAGTTGTTGTAAATAACAAATGAGATAATGAAGTCCATGACTGGATTTCAAAATCCACCTATTACTTTTTTGTGGGGCAATGAGGGTTAAGTGACTTGCCCAGGGTCACACAGCTAGTAATTGTCAAATGTCTGAAGCTGGATTTGAACTCAGGTTAAAGTACCATTGAAATATCAGCTATGATATTGACATTAACTGTCAGGCTCTACATAGTTAATCCCTGAGGTACACAGGTCGTGTGGCAGCTGTCCAAACAGGGATAGGACAAGACTAGGATAGTTAACAGTAGGCCCTTCTAATAGCTGGTGGGACTGTATGCAAGGAAAATAGCAAGGGAAGTTACCTAGAACATCAATACATGACTATTCTAGTTCAAGGGTCCTATATGGAAAACCAACTTAATACTAGCTAGTATTTCGAGAATGCTTTCAAGTTCACAAAGTAGGTCAGCTCATTTGACCCTCACAAACAAGCCTCAGAGTACTAGTATTATTCCAGTTTTTACAGATTGAGGGAAAGCCAAAGTCTTGCCCAGGATCACACGGGTAGTTAAGTGTCTGAGGCAAGGTGTGATTTAAGGTCTCCCTGACTTCAAGCCCAAAGCTCTATCCACTGAGCCACCTAGCTACACTTACTGAAGCGGTTGAAAGTTGTGGCCCTTTCAATTCCATCAGAGAAGTCATAGATGGTAGAACCAGAACTAGAAAGCATACTAGAAATCATTGAGTCTAATTCTCTCCTTTTACAAATGGGGAAATTGAGGTCCTCCATGGTAAAATGACTTACTTAAAAGGCAGAGGGAAGATTTGAATCTAGGTCTTTTGGCTCAAAGTCTAGGACACTCTGTTGGTTTTAGAAAGAAGAAGAAATTACTGAAAGGGTTGTTACACGTTGGAATGGGTGACCAAGGAGGGCGCTGGCATGAGCTGCCTAGTACTGCTTAGGCCATTGTTTCCTGGAGTCAGGCGGATGGACTAGATGACATATCATGGCTCCCTCCTGAATTGGAATCCACAATAATAACACCATGTACTGACACCACACCTCCACCTCAAAATTACTGTCACAATTAGGATCATGGATTCAAAGCTGGAAGGGACCTTAAAGGCCATGTAGTCCCAGTGCTCTTGTTTTCCAGAAGAGGAAATGGAGGCCCATTGAGGGGAAGTGATTTGCCCAAGGTCACAAAGAGTAAGTGGCAGGGGGGCAGCCAGGTGGCACGGTGGATAAAACACCGGCCCTGGATTCAGGAGGACCTGAGTTCAAACTAGCTATGTGACCCTGGACAAGTCACTTAATCCTCATTGCCCTGCAAATAAATAAACAAAAAAAAACCCAAAACAAAAAAAGAGTAAGTGGCAGAGGTAGGATTCAAACTCAAGTCCTTTGGTTTCATATCTACAATTCTTTCCTTTAAAAAAAGAATTTTAAAAACTTATTAGTATCATTTGTCTTTACTGCACCTACAGATCTCACTGTTTCTGCTGTTCAGAGCCATCATTCCCATCTTTATAATAAAGGGTAGAAAAGAGAAAAAACCCCAAAGTCAGCAAAACAAATGGATCAATTCCAAAAGGCTGATCCTATATTTGGAGACCACAGCCATGATCCCCCACCTCTGCAAAAAAGTGAGGGAGAAAGGCCACCTCCAGTGTTGTCCTTGCAGCCAAAGGTCATCATGATTACCCAGTTTGCATAGTTTTGTTGGGCAGCCAGATGGCCTAGTGGATAGAGCACTGGGTATGGAGTCAGGAGAACCTCAGTTCAAATATGGCATCAGACACTTACTAGCACACCTACTAGCTGTGTGACCCTGGGCAAGTCACTTCACCTGTTTGCCCCAGTTTCCTAATCTGCAAAACGAACTGGAGAAAAAAATGGCAAACTGTTCAATTATCTTTGCCAAGAAAACCCTAAATAGGGTCATGAAGAGTCTGACACAACTGAACAACAACATAGTTTTGTTGTTGCTCTTTCCATTTACATTCTTATAGTCAGTCATTGCTTTATTGTTTTCCTGGTTCTGCCTACTTCATTCTGTATTCATTGCATTCTATTCATTGTTTCTTCCAGCACAATCATATTCCATTCCATTCATTTACCACAACTTGCTTAGCCAGTCCTCAATCAGATCAATGGGCATCCACTTTGTTTCCAGTTCTTTGCTACTTCAGAAAGTGCTGCTATAAATACGTTGGTGCATTTGGGGCCTTTCTTTTTTGTCATTGACCTCTTTGGAGTATAATGCCTACTAGCAGGATCTCTGGGCCAAAGGGATTGAAAATCTTAGTCACTTGCTTAGAGCAATTCCAAATTGCTTTCCAGAATAGTTGGACACATTCCCAGCTCTACCAACAGTGCATTACCCTTGTATTTAGTGGGAAAGCTTGTAGGATACCTATTTTGTATATGATATTGGCCTTTGGTTTTATATAGAAACTTGTTGTCATATTAAAAACTACACATCACTATGCCTATGCTTTGGATGCTTTTTTAAGAGTCTTTTTGCATCAATTGAGATAATTGTGTACTTTTTGGTGCCTTTGTTGTCAATACAGTTAATTATGTTTACTGTTTTCCTAACTTTATCTAACTTTACTAGAATGATTTGGGGGGATAAACTTGCCATCTATTTTGAATTGATATTCATTAATAGTATTAGTGTACACATCTATGTCTTTGCTTTCTCTGTCCTTGGTTGAAGTATCTACATTCTATTTGTTCCATGAAAGAAGTTTGACAGGCTGTTTTTTCTTTCTCAACTTTTGAGAATAATTTGGGTATTATTGGTATAAATTGTTCTTTAGAAGTTTTACAATTATATTGGAAATCCATCTGGAATGGGTTTTTTGTGGTTTGTTTTTTTGGTTTTGTTGGGTTTTTTTTTTTTTTCAGGGCAATGAGTGTTAAGTGACTTGCACCGGATCACACAGCTAGTAACTGTCAAGTGTCTGAGGCTGGATTTGAACTCAGGTCCTCCTGAATCCAGGGCCAGTGCTTTATCCACTGAGCCACCTAGCTGCCTTGTTTGTATGGTTTTTGATAGTTGTCTTTTATAGTTTTCAATCCCCCTTACTGAAATTTGATTATTTAAGACCTCTATTTTATATTCTGCTCATTTGGGATTTGGGGGGGGGCAAATAATCTTCTATTACTTTTTTTTCCAGGGCAATGAGGGTTAAGTGACTTGCCCAGGGTCACACAGCTAGTAAGTGTCAAGTGTCTGAGGCCTGATTTGAACTCAGGTTCTCCTGAATCCAGGGCGGATGCTTTATCTACTGGGCCACCTACTTGCCCCCTTCTATTATTTTTGAATTCTCTGTTTTGTTGGTATATAATTTTAGAGTAGGTTTTGGGAATTCTTTTTATTTTTTAGTTGTGACCTTGTTCATTTTTTAATTTTGTTAATTTGAGTTTCCTTATTCCTTTTAATCAGCTTGGCTAAAGGTAAGGGTTTTTTTGGGTAGTTTTTTCAAAGAACCAGCTTTTAGTTTTGTTTAATTCATTCTAAAGTATTTTTGGTTTCCAATTTATCTATCTCTCCTCTAATTTTCAAGAGTCTTTCATTTGTACTTTTTTGGGGGTGATTTATTTGTTGGCTTTCTAATTTTTTAATTGAATACATAGCTCATTCCATCATTCTTCCTATAACACTATGTTGTCGTCCCAGTAGTTGCTGACATTCTGACTTGGTAGGAATTATTACTTCTATCTTTTTCAGGATCTGGGTCTGTGATTTCATCAGCACAGACAATTTGAGGTATGGAAACTTGCCCTTAGTGATGCAGATCAGTCACTGTTTGGCATCTAGAGAGTTGACTTTAGAGATCTTGAGGTTAAGCCAATATGTCAGAGTGGTCATCTTGTCATCCCAAGTCATCCTGACTCTGAGGCTATCCACTATTCCACTCTGTCCTCATCTCCATATTATCGAGAGGGAAACTGAGGCTCAGAGAGGACAAGTTACTTGTCCAAGGTCCCATAGTTAGGCTATGGCCAAAATGGGAATAAAACTTGCATGTCTGGGTTCCCATCCTCATGCCCTTTCTACTAAACCGCATTGCTTTTTATTTTAGGAGAAGTGAGAGTGTCCTTAGTGCACTTCAAGTAATCAAATTCCTTGCCTGGGTTGTAAGTTTAGCTGCAATTCAGGCCTTCTGGTAGGGGCAAACAAAAGCAGTGGAAGCAATATACTTTACATTCTTTTTCTCCGTGGCTTCCTGCTGCTACCATCACTGCACCTTTTGTAGCCACACAGCAGCTCAACTCCTTCTGTACCTCCACCAGCCATCCAGAAGGAGTAGCAGATACACTAGCAGACTGGTGTTGAATGAAGGCTTGGGCCCAGTCCATCCAATGCCCTCTGCGATGCCCCTTGGATACTGTGATCTTCACTAGTTATCTACCGCCCACCATTATTACTATCATCTCTCCTGTTTCTCTCCCTATTCCAGTAGTATAAATAAATCACTGGCCATGTAGGTGAAAATTCTTTCCAGTTCCCACCTTCCATTCTTTTATCCCCATCCTTTTCAACCCTCCCTACCATTTCCCCTTGCCCACTCCAGCCGCATTAACCCCTTCCACTGTGCCCTCTCAAATTCCTGTTTTGTTTTTTTGTTTTGTTTTGTTTTGTTTTGTTTTTTTAGTGAGGCAATTGGGGTTAAGTGACTTGCCCAGGGTCACACAGCTTTTAAGTATTAAGTGTCTGAGGCCAGTGCTCTATCCACTGCACCACCTAGCTGCCCCCCTGAAATTCCTTTTCTGGAATGAACAAGCGCTCCTTTACCCAGCCCTCTTTCTTTCATATATCTGTCTCGTAGACCTCATTGACACCTTGCTGCTTGCTATGCCCTCCAGAATTGGTGGTTGTACCTTTTTTCTCACTCCTATCACACTGATTCCTGGGGAGGGGAGGGGAAGGTAGGATATTCCTCATTCCCCTCTGCATTCTTCCTTTACGTCTATTATTCAGCAACCTTTCCTTCTTTGAAGTTCACACAATCAAAATTTTCTCCTTCTCCCTCAGTTCTCAAGGAATCCAGTCACTGACTCGTCCTTTTCCTTTCCTTCCCAGCTCATGTTCTTACGCTATTCACATTGCTACTCCCTCTAACTCCTTACCGCACCCCCACCACCACCACAATTCCTCCAATGCCATGACTTTTGCCCTCACTCCACTGCAGCCACACGAAGGGATGGATGGTCACGCACCAGATCTCAACATTACCCACGAGTGCTCCACTTCCTTAATTTGAAACACGGACATTCTTCTATCTGACCATAATCTTCTATCATTCTCCCGGTGAGTCCCCTAATCCCTCCACAATTCAATACTTTCTCAGGCCATTATTGCTATTCTGACTTTACTTTCTTACCTCTCCAATCTCATCCCAGCCATTTCCTACATGGTCCTCTGCTTTGGAGTCCCCCTTCCCCTTGTCCGATCTCTACTCATTTCTTGCCACTCCTCATCTCCATACTCAGCCAGGCTGGCCCTCAGATGGCAGCTGTGCAGTCCAGCCCTGTGACTGAGAGCAATAACTCTCCACTTTGGTAGCCTTGAAAAACCCAAGGGTGGCCTCAAACCATAAGGAGGCATTGGAGGAGGCTGTTAGTGGAGGGGATAAGACCATAGATATTTGGTCATAGAGAGCTGAACAATTTTCTAAAAACTGGAAAATGAGATTCTAGGCCTTCTCTATAGTGAAGAAATCAAAAGCTGAAGGGGATTTGGGGTAATAGCAATTCCACCACAAAAAGTTAGACACTATCTCTCAGGAAAAGTGAGAAGAGGAGGAGCACCCAGGGTCTGTCACTAACTGTTGTCCCTTCTACTTTACTCTCTAGCCTCAGTACTTCCCACCCTAGGAGGGAGAGAAGACCCACTTATCTACCATGAAAAATTAAGCCTTAAAGGTCAAAGAGATTGGGGTGTTGAGTGGGGAGAGGAGGGGGAGGAGATAAAAATGAAGACAAAGGGGGGCAGCTAGGTGGTGCAGTGGAGAAAACACCAGCCCTGGATTCAGGAGGACCTGAGTTCAAATCAGACCTCAGACAATTGACACTTACTAGCTGTGTGACCTTGGGCAAGTCACTTAACCCTCATTGCCTCACCAAAAAACCAAAACAAAACAAAAGAATGCTGAAGATATGTTCAGATCCTTGCCTTAGCTCTCTCCCTCTAGGAAGTGCAACATAATGGGAATGAGGTTACTTGTGTCATTTATGCTATGGCCCCACAAGGCAGTGGGGTTGCAAGAAGCCTTTTATTTTTCCATGTCCTCACCTTCTGTCTCCTGGCCAGGAACATTTAAGTCAGGCCAAAGTCTGATCAGGGGATCAGAAAACAGGTTACAGTGAAACCTGAGTAGGCCTCTGTCTGTCAACTTGGTGGGTTTTTTTTTCTTTTTTCTTTCTTTTTTTTCAGGGCAATGAGGGTTAAGTGACTTGCCCAGGGTCACACAGCTAGTAAGTGTCAAGTGTCTGAGGCAGAATTTGAACTCGGGTCCTCCCGAACCCAGGGCTGGTGCTTTATCCACTGTACCACCTAGGTTCCCCCTGTGTCAACTTGTAATAACAGCACATAGTAGGTGTATAAGAGATGTTTGTTGGCTCGCAGAATGACACACAATGGAACTGGGCCTTCACCCCTTCTCTGACACATCAGAGCATTTGGGGGCTCCAAGTGCAGCCAAAGAGTAAGTAATCAAGTACAAATGGTGTTGTATAAGCGAAGCCCAGGAAATCACTCAGTCATGAAACTGTGCCATTTGAATATAGTGATTTTATGGCACACACCCTCATTTAAAATTAATGATGCTGCAATGATTGTTTAAAATACAATGATGTGAGGGCAGCTAGGTGGCAAAGTGGATAAAGCACTGGCCCTGGATTCAGGAGGACCTGAGTTCCAATCTGGACTCAGACACTTACTAGCTGTGTGACCCTGGGCAAGTCACTTAACCCTCATTGCCCCCCCAAAATAAACAAACAAACAAACAAATAAATAAAAAGACAATGATGTCGTTTTGGCACTGAGCAGAAAACGGGATGCCATGATGCACCTGGGACCTGTGAGACTTATTAGCTGGGTGACCCTGGGCACGTCACCTGCTCTCCCTGAATTTAGCTTCCTCATCTGTGAAAAAGGCATGATCATTGTTCTGGTAGTATTTTCCTCTCCGAGACCAGGCCAGTTATGAGATGATGGAAAGTCCTTTGTAAACCTTAAATCATTTTATGAGTTAACACTCATTTTTCTGACAGTCAGGAAGATGTCAGTCAGCAATTATAAAGCCAGAACTAAGGTTGCTGGGAGAGATACCAAGCATCCTAGATTTGCAGAGGATTCCACTCTGATGGCAGAAAGTGAAAAAGCAGTTTGAAGCTTAACATCAAAAGAACCAAGATCATGGCAACTGGTCCCATCACTTCCTGGCAAACAGAGGGAGAAGTAATGGAAGCAGTGCCAGATTTTATATTCTTGGAGTCAAAGATCACTGCAGATGGTGACTGAGCCATGAGATTGAAAGACACTTGCTCCTTGAAAGGAAAGCCATGGCAAATCCGGACTGCATACGAAAAAGAAGAGACAGCCCCTTCCCAACAAAGGTCTGTGTAGCCAAAGCTATAGTTTTTCCAGTAGCAATGTATGGTTGTGAGGGTTGGATGATAGGGAAAGCTGAGCGCTGCACAATCAATACTTGAATTGTGGTGTTAGAGGAGACCTTTTTTGGGGTGGGGAGGGCAGGGCAATGAGGGTTAAGTGACTTGCCCAGGGTCACACAGCTAGTAAGTGTCAAGTGTCTGAGGCCAGATTTGAACTCAGGTCCTCCTGAATCCAGGGCCTGTGCTTTATCTACTTAGAGAAGACTTTTGAGAGTTCCTTGGATAGCAAGGAGGTCAAATCAGTCAATGCTTAAAGAAATTAACTTTGCCTGTTCATTAGAAGATCAAATACTCAGGGGCAGCTAGGTGGCGCTGCAGTGGATAAAGCACCAGCCCTGGATTCAGGAGGACCCGAGTTCAAATGCGGCCTCAGACACTTGACACTTACTAGCTGTGTGACCCTGGGCAAGTCACTTAACCCCAATTGCCTCACCAAAAAAAGAAGAAGAAGAAGAAGATCAAATACTGAAGCTGAAGCTTAAATACTTTGGCTACATAATGAGAAGATAGGACTCATTGGAAAAGCCTCTGGTGTTGGGAAAGATTGAAGGTAAAAAGAAAAGGGGATGGCAAAGGATGAGATGGGTAGAAAATGCCATGGAAGCAACGAAAAATGAGCTTGGACAGATTTCAGGAGATAAAGGAGGACAGAAGGGCCTGGTGAACTGTGCTCAATGAGGTCTTGAAAAGTCAGACGTGACTGAACAATAATAACACCAATGTGCTAGGTAGACACTGTGCTAAGCCCTGGGGATACAAAGAAAGGCAAAGGACAGTGCCTGATGGTGAAGAGTTCACCATCTAATGGTGATCTTAGTTTAAATTCAACTGCTAGGGGCAGCTAGGTGGCACAGTGGATAAAGCACCGGCCCTGGATTCAGGAGGACCTGAGTTCAAATCCAGCCTCAGACACTTGATGCTCAGTAGCTGTATGACCCTGGGCAAGTCACTTAACCCTCAATGTCCCAAAAAATAAATAAATGAATGATGGATGGATGGATGAATGGATGGATAGATAGATAGAGATAGATGAATGAATGAATAAATAAATGAAATACATTTAACTGCTGGCACATATTACCTGTGTGACAAAGGCAAATCCCTTCATCTCTACAAGCCTCAGTTTCCTTATTTCTAAAATGGGGATAATGTCCCCTCTCACCATAGGGGTATGAGGCTCATTTGAGTTGATGCATATACAATGCTTTGCAAGCCTTAAATGTCAGTTATTTCTTTCTTTGGAAATACACTGAGTAATTACATAAGACTCTAATTTGCTTGAGCTGTTAAGACCAAATTCAAATTTGCTTGGGCTGTTGAGACCAACCAAATGAACAGATTATTTTTCTTTTTGGAGAGGGTGACAGGTGGTTAGTAAGCATTTTCTAGGGGAGGCCTTTTCCCTATGTTCAAGTCTTATTTCTCTTAGCCATTTGTTCAAGTGGTTCAGCTGCGGGACGTCTGAAAAGTGAATCTCAAGGCATTGTGAAAAAGAATAAGCTGCTGTGTCTTCCCAGGAATACTTGACTATGGGGCTGAGGGACATGGTTTTTAGGGCACGTACTAACTTGTGACTTTGGGTGAATCCCTTCTCTTCTCTGGATCTGTTTCCTCTTCTGTAAAATGAGGGTATTGGATTATATTGGATCAAAGCTTCTTAAATTGTGGGTCATAAGCCCATATGGGGTCCTGTAACTGAATGTGGGGATGGCAAGAAATTGGCAGCAGTAAAAGGCTATGTATACCTACTTTATATACCTATAAATCTGGGGTCATGCAAAAATTTCTTGGGTGAAAATGAGTCTTGAGTGGAAAAAGTTTAAGAAGCTGTGAGCTAGATGACCTTTCTAGTCCCTTTCAACTCTGAATTCCCTAGGTCCCAAGGAATAGGTTTTCTTAAATAAATAGATATTTATTCAGTCAACAACATCCCTTAAACACCTGCTGTGAACCAGTAGTAGGTGCCCAGAGAGACAAAGGAACATGCCAGAGATCATGTGGGTCTGGGATCTAATCATTCTGGCCTTGTCCTTCTGGGAGATCTTTGCCAAAGTCTTCCCAGAAACCCTCCAAAGAAGTTATAGCCAAGGGTTGGGGACTTTTTCATGGGCTCTGAGATAAGACGTACCCAACTTCATTGGAGGAGAGGCAGTACTGCATACTGGTCTGGTCTCTGAGTCAGGAAAATCACTGACATGAGCTGTGGTAATAACCATGTTATCACAACCTCCCAGTGCCCCTAGAAAAATTTCTAAGACTAGAAGTTACAGATGAGTTGCCACACTAAAATTGCCCACACTAACATCACACAGATCTGGACCAAACAAACAAAATATGAATGATGAGTGTCCAAAGACTGATACTCTCTGTCCATGCTGTAAGAGTTTAGAGGACAAAGAGATAATTGTGGGCTGGGGTGGTGGTGGTGGTGGGAGAAAATAGGGGAAGAATGACTTGAACAGTCTTGAATACTGGAGAAGATTTGGGGGGAGGCATTCCAGGCAGAGGGAAAAGCATGAGCAAAAGCCTGGTGGTGGGAATGCGCATGACCTATGAAGGAGATAGTGAGGAGATTGGTGTGACTGGATCAGAAGGCTCATGTTAAAATCTAATAGAAAGTAGGTTATTCGAAGACCAGAATGTGGAGGAAACAAAACAATGTTTTAAGCGCGCGCACACACACACACACACACACACACACACACACACACACACACTTCTGTGAATAACTGGAATAAACATCCTGTAAGCACTTTTCCTTAGGCTGTTTCTACCGCATGGAGCAAACTCACTCCCAATGCAACTCACTTAGGTTAGAATCTGGACCCGAGGTAAATAGATCTCACTATACAGACACATGTATAGATATGTGCACACATGTGCATATGTGTGTATATATTCATATATACATATATATGAACATGCATGTACACATGCACACACACACACACATATATATATGTAAAGCGTGTTCCCAAAATCTCAGTGTAGTTTTAAACTTTATATTCTTAGTAACCTTAGATTTTAGGGTGTCCATGAACTTGGATGGGGAAAAGAATTACACCTTTCTGTTCACTAACTTCAAAATGAAATCCAGCATTTCCTTAAATTATTTGAAAACCTGATTCTGAGGAAGGCTCCCTAGGCTTCCCCAGACTCCCTCCTTGCCCAAGGGATCCCTATGACACAAATGAGGTGAAGAAACTGTTGGGGGGATCAGGAAAAGGTTTAGGCAGAAGCTTGTGCCCAAGAGGCATCTTCCAGGAGGGGAGGGGCTGTTGGAGGCTGGAGGAGGTCAGGAGGGAGAAGACATCCCAGGGATGTAGCAGGTGGTAGCTGAAGGGGGCTCAGAGGTATGTACACTAGGCATTCTAAGAGGTGGGGCTGAGGAGTGAGAGCCTTCCAGTGTGCAAAGGTGCCCAAGCTGGAGATAGAATAGTGGGTCTGACCTAGAACAGGAAGGCTATGATACACAATAATAAAAAATAAGATTAGAAAGGTAGGTGAGAGGCAGCCTGCAGAGAACCGCAAATCACAGCATCAGCCATTTTAAGAGTTAGAATGAATTTCAGGGACCATTTGGATTTAATCCTATAATAGGCAATAGGGAACAATGGGATTTTTCAGGAGGGAGGTGGTGGTCAGTTCAAAATCAGTTCCTCAGCACCTATTATGTGTTAGGATGTGAAAGCGAAAACTGAAATGGCTTCTGCCTGCCTTCAAGGTGGTTAGATTCTTTCTGGCACAACTGGCTATACGTTGTAAGCATCGAGTCATTCACTCCCTTCCCCACAGGCTCAGGTGGGTGATTGACTGGGCTTCACAAGGAGCTGGCAGCCTAATTTCTAATTTGGCCAGGGGCATTCCAGGACTGCTGATCATTCCTCCTCTTTATCGTCACCTGGCTTCTCTTGCAGGGGTCTCCCTTTACCAGTGTTTGAACGTGTATTGATCCCGACTTCCACTTCCTTTTACAGATGAAAACCCGAAGCCCAGAGAGGGGAAGGGACTTGCTTTAGGTCCCACAGCTTTTAAGTGGCACAGGATGGATTCAAACAGGCAGGTTTCTTTCCACTACAGCACAGTCTCCCCAGCTTTGTTCTCCCCACCCTTCTCCCTGGCTAGTCCACAGCTGGAGCATAACAGGCCATTAAGGAAATGAGGACCCATGTGCCTTTGTGGCCAATGGGCTTACCGCGTCAAAGGCCAAGTAGGAGCTGGGGTAGAGAAAAAGGCAAAACTCTGGAAAAGGTCTCCTGATAGCAGTTTGGAGGCTGCCTTCTATTCCTAGCTCTCCCACTGAGTGAGCTGGCAATCTGTGGGTGTGCTTCTTCCTTCTCTTGGCATGCCTAGGACACAGGGCGGCAAGGATTTGTAACCTACCTCCCACGGGCGATGAGGCTGCTAACTTGAAATGACATTCAGTTCTACCTTGGGGCCTTTGGCTCAGCCTTGAATCGCAGCAGCAAATATTTACTTTGCGCTTTCTGTGCTGGGGGATGCCACTGGTCTAGGCACCAAAGGCAGGCGGAGCTTTCCCTAGGGCAGCAGTCCCCCGCCCCCAGCCTCAGCAGGACAGCTCTCAGCCCCGCCCCCAAGGGCAGTGTTGGTGGAGTAATTCTCATTCAGTTGTGTACCCGCTGGACTAGGCAGCCTCAGAAGTACCTTCTAGGTCTGAGATGCTGTGAGCTTCTGGGCTGATCCCAGGGAAAAGGGCGGAGAAGCAGGATGCAGGAGGAAGGCATGGTTTCAGGGGCTGGCAGTAGGAAAGGCCTGTCCTGCCTGAATAAGGGTGAGTGTGGCAACTTTGCCCCTCCTCTCCCAGAGTCCTTTGCTATTGCTTGTTGCAGAGCTCCAGGGAGAAGTGAGAGGTTTGGGGCCCACTTCAAGGATTCGCACTCAGGACAGGTTAGATCTGGGGGTCTGGTTGAAGGTTCAGGGAGCCCAAGGGCCACACAGGGCTCAGCCATTCCAGGGAGAGAAGGTAGAACAGTTGGGAGCCGGTGGCCCGGGGCTGGGGAGGACCTGACAACTGCTGTGTTCAGAGGAGATCTTAGTGACCTTGTCAAGGCCCTGGCAGCTCCATGTTTCCAGCAGTAGCGGCCTGTTTCTAGCTGAAGAAAGAAAGCATGCCAAGTAGAGGCCAGGGCATCCTCTTGCCAGCTGTGTCCGTTAGGGCCTGGCAACTGGCAACTTGTGACGGGGAAGGGAGGCCAAAAGGACTAGGGGAAAGAACAAGGAGAGGTCCTGGGAGGAAAGGACGGTAAGACCAGGAGCAAGCGGCCCTTGCTGTCCCTCCCCTGTGCAGCCCCATTTCCCATCTGGAAACAAGGGATGACTGAGCATTAATGGGCGCAGAATTAGCTCCTTATGTATTCTATATCCTTTATTTCTTATTGCCCATTTGCTGCTGGAGAAAGCAAGGAACACAAATTCAGGCTAAGTCTCCAGAAGCTGAGCCTGTGATTTTTTCATTGCCTCTTCAGCCAAGTCCTCTTTTGACTGGACAGACAAACTTGGGGGCTGCTTCTAGCACTTTCCCAGTCAGCATTTTTTAAGCACCTACTATGTGCTATCCACTGTGGAAGTGCTATAGGTCCTCCTCAAGGAACCCACATTCTTGTAATGGGGGAGACAATGTGTAAAGAACTAGCTACAGACAAGAATAATGTGAATAGAAGACAGATTCAGAGAGGAAGGCATTAGCAGCTGAGGATACCCGGAAAGGTCTCCTTCAGAAGGTGGGATTCGACAAGAGCTGAAGCTTGAAGAAAGCCAGGAGGTGAGCCAGGCTGTGCTGAGAGAGGACGGCCAGGGAGGCCCTCAACCGAGGCTGTAGAGTGTGGGGAGCGGATTAGGGTGTAAGAAGACAGGAGAGCGAGGAAGGGACCAGGTTTCAAAATGCTTTAAATGACAGAGACTTTGTATTTGGTCCTGGTGGAAATAGGAAGTCGCTGGAGCTTACTGAGTAGGTGACTGATAGGGAGAGACCAATGGGCTTGAGGAAAATCACTTTGGCAGCCAAGTGGGAGCTGTAGAGTTGAAAATCTGATGGGCAGTAGGACCTAGGGAGCCTCCACCCCAGCTAAGGCGGAGCCACCTGCTTAAGCACCATAGGGTGAGTAAGTGAGTCCCTAGGGTGTGAGCCCATGCGTGGGAAGCCAGGGAGGCTGGAGGACGCGCTGCCTTTACCAGCAAGCCAGCCCTTCTAGAGCGATGCTTCTCCCAAGGCTGGGGCGCCAGGGCCAGTGCGGGCACAGCTGCTTCGGGGGAGTGGCAGAAGCCACCCGCAGGCCTCTCTTTCCTCATTTGCTTTGGAGCATCCCCCTGTCGCAGTACCTTCCTAGCCTGTAACTGGCAGGCAGGCCCTTTTGATTTATCCCCGGCTAGTCCCACCCATTTCTCTCCTGTCTTCCTTCTATCACCGCCCCCACTCCTAGCCTTTGCCTTCTTGCCACTGCTGGGGCCAGCCACCCAACACCTGTGCTGGAGGACAGGCTCCCTTGAGCCTATTGGAGCAACAGGCAGGGCACAGCCCAGGCACAGCCACGGAGGTGGTGCTTTGCTTCTACCCACACTTTGTCTCTTGGAAGCAAAGTTTCTCTCGGGTGGAGGCTAGGAGCACACCGGTCTTTTGTTTGATCCTTTCCGTGTGTGTGTGTGTGTGTGTGTGTGTGTGTGTCTGCTTTATCTCTGTCTCTCTCCTCTCTCTCTTTCCTCTCTCTTTCCTTTCCTCTCCTCTCCTCTCCCTCTTTTCTCTCTTTCCTCTCTCTCTTCTCTCTCATCTCTCTCTCCTCTCTCTCTCCTCTCTCTTCTCCTTCCCATCCTCCCTCTCTGTGTCTGTCTGTCTGATCTCCTCCCCTGCAGAGCTCCACCTCTACCTCTCAGTGTCTCTCCCCATCTCACTCACTCCTGTCTTGTTCCTTCTGTCTCTCTTCCCAGAGAGTTGCTCCTGGCATCACTGTTCCTGTTGACCTGCCCCACCCCAGGGCTCAAGATCTGGAAGCCCCTCTTCCCAGCATCCCTGTACTCAGCCGGATCTCTGCACAGGACAGTGGAGGTTTGTCCAGGGACAGGGGAACCCAAAGAGCCAGGAAGCAGTCCCAGCTCACTGTGGAGCAAGCCAACAATGAAGGAGCTGCGCAGAGTCTAGCAAGGCCCAGGACACTGAGACACCTGTCAAAGCCCTATCAGCCCAGTCTTCCTCTCCTGCCTTTAGTCACTGCTCAAACTCTTCTCCAGGGCCACTAAGAGTGGCAGAAGCCTTGAACCTGAGCTCCCCTGGGGGCCGCCTGGCTCTCTGGGAGTCACCGCAAGAGGACCAGTCACAGGCATCTGGGGTTTGCATGATCTTTCTACACAGGCCAAGAAGGAGGGAGGTACCTGGGTAGTGGTGGCAGGTGTTCTCTAGTCCTCTGGGGATCCTGACTTGGGTGACCCCGGCTCTCTAGACAGTCCACCCAGCAGCAGCAACTGCAGCAACTACCACCACGGCAGACCCAAGTAAAAGCAATGTCCCCACCCCCTCCTTCACCAAAGCCAGCTCTCAGATGGAGAGGAAGTCGATCTTCCAGCTAATCAATGTTCTAGACTCCCCTCCGAGGCCCAGGAATGTCTCCTTCTCTCTTCCACCTCGGCAAGGATCTGAATCCGTAAGGTCCTCAGAGAGCCACCTGAGAATATCCAGTACCTCTGGGATCGACAGGATTCATGAGAGCCATGACGAAGTGGCTGCCCATCGCCTAACCCTGCAAGAATCCATCATTCAAGGGACCAATTCTCGCTGCACATTCCCGTTTAGCATTCTCTTCTCCACATTCCTCTACTGTGGCGAGGCGGGATCTGCTCTTTACATGGCTAACTTCTATCAAAAGAGCAATGACACCTACTGGATGACATACACCATTGTCTTCTTCCTGATTGCCTCTGTCATGGACCAGTTGACCCTCATTTTCGTCCACAGGGATCTGGCCAAAGATAAGCCTCTCTTGTTGTTTATGCATCTTATCCTTATGGGACCAGTTGTCAGGTGAGTAACCCTCTGTCCAAATGACTCATTGTGGTGACTTTTCAGTAGATTGTAAACTCCTAGAGGGCAGAGAGGGCCTCTTTCATTTTCATCATGGTATCTTCCTAGCACAATGCCTGCTTTGTATGCCTCCCCATAAGTACCACACTTGCTACTCACACACACACACAGATGTTGAGAAGGAATAGTATTTGTTCTAGATGGGTGCCATTTTCCCTCCCACCCCACTGTAATAATAATAGCTGACTTCTGCAGAATGCTTTACACACATGTATTATCTCCAACAAGTGATCCAGCGGGGTGGGTGCTATTAGTATTCCTCTCTTCAAAATGAGGAAATGAAGGATGCAAGAGGTGAAATGATTTTCCCAGGGTCACACATTTAGGAAGTATCTGAGGCCACCTTCAAACCCAGGTCTCCCTGGCACCAGGCACACTGTGTAGAGACATATACCGGAGCTTCAATTGGATACATCTGGCATTTCTAAAGTGTGAACATTCTATCAGGTGCTCTGCTAGGGGTCAGAGCCAGTGGCCACCCCGAAACACCTTCCACACCATTGAAATGTCACCAGAACGAGCTGCTTCTCTATGTACCTGTTGGCAGTGTCTGCTATATGACTGTGTGAATGAGAAAGCCCATATGGGGACCATCAGTCCCTTCTACACACACACACACACACACACACACACACACACACACACACACACACACACACACACACACACACACATATTATCCTTTGGTTCAGGGCTACCAGGTAGCCTGGTGTCTTTTCTGTTGATCTCCTAACCAATCAATGATCATTCCCCCAGCTCCCAGCCCCACTTGCTTCCATCAGTGAGTGGCACTTTGCTCTTTTGCACCAGATGTTGGCTCAACAGTCCCCTAGGGACTCCCAGAAACCTTCCTACCAGTTAGAAGGGGGCAGTGACCAGTACCTGTCTCCTTCCTCCTTCCTCCCCCCTCCCAGTGCATGTTCCAACAGGATACTTTCATGATATAAAGAAAGCCCTTATTCAGATGGACTTGTAATCACAAGATTTAAAGCTGCAAGGAACCTCAGAACCATAGTCCAGCCCTGTAAAGAGGAAGGGGGTGTGTGGCTTTTCCCAGATCATATAAGCAATAAGAAGCAGTCAACTTTTGACTTGAACTTGGACCCTCTACCTCAGTACCCTCTCCCTGGCTGGGAAGGCCCTTTTCTAGCCAGGCAGGTTTGGCAGGAGCCAAACAACACCTCCCCCTTCTCATTGTTGAAAGCATCAGAGTAGGGAGGCAGAGTAGGTGCCCAAGACCAGGAGAACAGAATGAATCACCCCAGGACTCCTCAGGCCAACAGGTATGGCCTGAATGCCAGACAGAAAGCTGAAGAGAGATAAGGAATGTGGGTCACAAGGAGGTGCAGGGAAGATGAGAGCTGGCAGATCCCTGGAGTCTCAAGGGAAGTATTTTTGGAGCCACCTCCACTAGAGAGAACCATGGGCTAGGTACTGGGCAGGCCACAGAGAAGAAGAATTAGGCAGGGCCACTGCCCTCACAGAGCTTATCTCTGGTCTGGTAAGCAAACAGTTATGATACAAGACTAAACGAGGTGCCCATCAGAAAAGACGTGCAGAGGAAGTACTCGGGAAGGGTTCAGAGAAGTCAGCCTGCCAACCCCTCTCATTTTGGAGGGGACCCTAGGAAGAGCTAGTCCAGGCATCTTCACTTCTAGTGTGTCTTTCTTTGACCCCTTGGGTGGGCAGGCTGGTTGGTGAACACTAAGGGATTCCTTTTCACAATGAAGTTTTTCAGTCATTGAAGGAAATGAGAACTTTTAGAGATTAGTGAAAATAAAGATGTCATTTTTCCCATCCAAATTCATGGAGCCCCTGGACATCTCTCCAGGCAACCCTGAGGTCCATGGACCCCAAATTAAGAAGCCTAGACAGACAGTACTAGAAGTAGTAGACAGGGGCAGCTAGATGGCATAGTAGCTCTGGAGTCAGGAGGAACTGAGTTCAAATCCAGACTCAGACACTTGACACTAGTTGTATGACCCTGGGCAAGTCACTTAACCCCGATTACCTCACCAAAAAAAAAAGTACTAGACAGAACAGAGGATGGGGAGGGGTTGAGAGAGGGCATGCCAGGGGAAGGGAACAGGATGAGTGAGTAAAGGCTCAGAGGTCAGAGAGTACTGGAGCCGTAACATAGAGTGTTTGTGGGAGACAATGGCCAAAAACATCCATTGGGGCCGAATTGTGAATGCCAAACTAAAAGGGGAATGAATTGTGTCTGATAGGTAATGAAGAGCCTTTGCAGGTTGGTTTGGGGGCGGGGCTGGGGGGAGGTGAGCTTTTCTATAATCAGAACATTCCATTAGGAAGCTTTTCCTTGACTTCAGTGAGAGCCATCCCAAAGCAGAGGAGGTCACCTGCCGGGGGGCTCCAAGCATTGACCACTGGTCAGGGCTAGTGTTGAGGGGAGGGCTGGACTAGCTGCCTTCTGGGATCCGGTCCGGTTCCAAGAATCTGTGGTAATGCACCTCTCCCACTACCCCCAAAGACAGCTTTGGTTCTGTTCCCATCATGCTTTGTTCCTGCAGATGTCTGGAGGCTATGGTTAAGTATTTTGAAGTGCGGCAGAAGGCCGATGAGGAGGAACCCTATGTCAGCCTTACTCGAAAAAAGATGTTTCTAAATGGCCAGGAAGTAATGCTTGAATGGGAGGTGGGCCACTCCATCCGAGTCCTGACGATGCACCGGAACGCCTACAAACGCATGTCCCAGATCCAGGCTTTCCTGGGCTCAGTGCCCCAGCTCACCTACCAGCTCTATGTTACCTTGATATCCACTGAGATGCCCACAGGGAGAGGTGAGTGGGAGCAGGGGAGGTCGTCTATGGGCTCAGCAAGCTGGATGGGCAATGCATCCGGGGGCCCAGTCGGGCATCTGCCCCAGCTAGTGTGAGCAAGGCTTCTTCCGAACCCAGTCACTCTGGGGCCTGTTTGCTTTAGCTGGCCTGAAAGGCCCAGCAACCAACCTTCTCTGGTCCCAGAAGAGCTGGGCAGCAATCAGGAGGACAGTTTTGGGATGCCTCCCTCTGTCCTGGGTCTTGTCTGAATTTTCACTTGGGAATCAGGCCAAGCTGCCTTTGCTATTTGAAAACCAGTTCTCCCATCCTCCAGAAGGTGAAAAGCAAAGGTGGGGGTGGGTGGCCCAGGACAAGAAGCCAAGAAAACAAAGGCCTCCATCCCAATTTGGACTCTGTGAGATCTGGGGACATGTCCTAACAAGTCACTGGCTTATTTTCCCACCTGAAAAATGGAGAGCATAAGATGATTAATAACCCCTAGAAGAAGCTGTGATAGTGTGAGTGTCTGTTTGCCAAATACAGTTCCATTTAACACAAGGTTGGGCTAGCCCTCAGTACAACTACAGGCGGCAGTTTGGGGGCAATGGGAAAAGCAATGATCTGGAGTCAAAGGAGCCAAGTTCGAATCTAGGCTCTGCTCTTTGTTCTTGGTTTTTGGTCTGGCCTTGTGCAGAGCCCTTCACCACTGGGGCCTATATGTAAAATGAAGGGGATAGGTTAGATAACCTTGGAGTTCCTGGTAAAGTTGGCCCGTTGGCCCATTGGCCCACTGGGGCCACCTGCCCCAACTCCTTGAGTTGGCACAGATCCAATGAGTGGCCCTCATGCATCCTGAATCCCAAAGAGCACAACTTGCATCTTCCTAGCCCTTCACACAAGCTTCCTCAACTGTTGGGGCTTCTCTCCCTGAACAGGGCAGAGAGTCCACATTCTCCTGTAAGGAAGCTGAAATATCTGAAAGGGACTCTGAGGCAAAACCAAAAGCCACCTGCAAAATGGGCATTGGTTCTAAAGAATGCCAAGGGGTTGTGGCCTAAGGCCTAGAGAGGATGCAGGTCGAGGCAGTGAATGAAGGTCAAATCTCAAGGAAACACACATTTCCCCCTTGCCTCAAGCTCTTTAAGGCATCTCGGAGTAAGAAGAAAAGTTGTGAACTCATCACCACCTGATACTGCTATAGAGAAGTCCATTAACTCCCTAAGCCTCACAACCCTATGGCGCAGCCACTGTTACAGAGGAGCAAACCAAGGACGAAAGAGACAAAGGGACTTGCCCAGGGTCACCCAGCTAGATATCAATGGTGGGAACACCCACACTGATGAGAAGGGGCTGGCCTTGGCATCAGAAAGCTTTGGATCTGGCAGCTAGGGCTTCCTGAGGCCAAGGCCTCCTGCCATTCATATAGATCACAGCCTGTCTACACCTCAGTGTAATCTTTGAGAGTTGCTGTGTTTGAAAAATGAAGCCCACATGGTGATGAACTTCTCTGACCTTAGCTTGTTTGTCCTGGGATGTCAGAGCAAGGAGTAGCCTTCTTCAAGGCCCCACTTCATTTATGCTGTGAGTTAATGTTGCCCTCGTTGCTGCCCACCCAAGTAAGCATGGCATTCATCCTGCAGGGAAAAGGCAACTTCTTCCCATGGATCCCCTTCAGGGAACCTCAAGTCACAGACTTCCCTCAAGTGTCAGGTGTCATCTTGGGTCTGATTTGTTACACTGACAATCAATCGAAGGCACCGTTGGCCCTGGGCCATCTCTGGGACTCGTGGCTACTTCTCCTGCAGCTGATCTCTGCCCTGCTCCATCGTTTCCTCTTGGGTACTCACTGCTCCTAGCCTCCTCTCTCTAGAAATGAGTCATAGAATGTTAGAAATGTAAGGACTCTCAAAGCACAGATAGTCCACCCTCTTATCTTATAGAGCATGGAAATGACTCGCTCAGAGTCACACATCACATTAGTGGCAGAGCTAGGATTGTAATGTCCTTCCCAAACTTCTGGCTCTAGTTGCTTACCACTAGAGCACACTGACCCTAAGAAGATGTCAAGGGGATGCTCATAGAATTGTAAAATTGGAAGGGAGCCACCCAGTCCAACCTGTACGTGAAAAGGAGTCATAACAATAATATACCTGACAAGTGGTTGAATAGCCCCTGCTTAAAGACCTCCAGGGAGGGGGGACCCATCACATCCTGAGGCAGTCCATTCCAATTGGAGATAGCTCTGTGATCCTTAGGAAGTTTTTTCCTAACACCAAGCTCATATTTGTCTCTTTACAACTTGCCCCTACTGTCTATGGGACCAAACACCGGACTTGGATTCAGGTAGACCTGAGTTGAAATTCTCCCCCTCAAACACTTCTTGGTAGGGTGAACCTGGACAAGTCACTTCATCGCTCTCTGTCTGCCTCAATTTCCCTATCTGTAAATGGGGATAATAACATTACCTACTTCCTAGGGTTGTTGTGAGGATCAAATGATATATTCGTAAAGTACTTTGTAAAATGCTAGCTATTTATTACTTCTACTTCTACTACTACTACTACTACCACTACTACTACTACCACCACCACCACTACCACCACAACTACTACTCCTACTACTCCTACTCCAACTACAAATAGTAGTTGAGTGTTTTTAAATTTCCTCCACCTGACATAGTTCATTCTGGGCTTTAGTTTTCCTGACATCATTTTTACAAATTGGGCAACATTCTTATATTCATCTTGTGTTATTTATCCTTGCTTCCATCCATTTTCTGTACTTTTCTTTGATATATTAAAGTTGCTTAGCTGGTGAGTTCCCTGTGCATCCACATCAGTTTCTTCAGATAGATCCTATTTTTATGCCTCCTTAGATTGTTTCCATATGTGTCACTGGAATTCTGTCCTTGAGTTCAATAACAATAGCAGCAGCAGCAACAGAAAGTCTCAGAGTGGGAAGGGAGCCCAGAGCTCCATCAGCTAGTCCAACCCATATCTCAAGCAAAAGTCCCTGAGAAAGTTATCCAGGCCCTGCATGAGTCCCAGAGGCTCAGTAGGCATCTTCACCACCTCCCAGCACAGTCCATTCCACTTTTTCTAGCTGTCATTGTTAGACAGTTCTCCCATTTGAGCAAAGATAAGTGGCTTGGCCAAATCTTCAAATTTTAGAATAAGAGCTGGAAGAGACCTGTGTGATTAGTTACCTAGCCTCTAGAGTGGGAAAATGTCTTACCTCAAGTTACCCAGGTAGCAACAGCAACACCAGGATTCAAATCCAAGTTCTCTTACTGCTCTTGCCACCCCACTATACTCTCTTTGTGATATGTTTCCCTAAGGTTAAATAAATCTCCTATAAAAGTATTACCAAGTGTGATGGAATCATGGATTTCAAGCTGGGAAGGACTGACTTTGATGTCAGACTCAGATAGAAACAGAGGCCACTAATCCATTTACATTGTTGTAATTGGTATGCATATTATTTTCTTGATTCTACTCAAGTTGTATCAGTTCATATAAGTCTTCCTATGCTTCTCTGAATTCTTCACATCCATCATTTAATATGACTCAATAATATCCAATTCCATGTGTGTACTACAGTTTGTTCAGCCATTCCCCAGTTGATGGGCAGCTACTCTGTTTCCATGTCTTTGCTATCACAAAACATGTTTTCATTTTTTTTATATATAAGGGAGCTTTCTTTCTGTTTATTGACCTCCTTGGGATATGTAATGATAGCTAGCATTTATATAGTGCTTTATGGTTTATGAAACACTTTGAATATATTAAGTCATTTGGTTCTCACTATGGTCCTTTGATGTGGGAGGCATAATTAGTCCCATTTTACAAATGAGGAAACTGAGGCACGGAGAGGACAGGTTCACTCATCTACTAGATAAGTATATGAGACAGGACTCAGATGTCTCTGGAGGAGAGAGTGAGGCTGGTGACCTTGCATAGCCCTCTCTCACTTAAATCCAATTCACTGCAAGTCATGACATCACCCTGATGTCCTGATCCTCTTTAAGAATGAAGGACAAACAACAACAACAATATGAGGCAGGATTAGAACCCCAGGGCTTCTGACACTAAGTCCTGTGATCTATCCACTGTACCACCAAGCTGCTCTAATATACCCAACAATGAGATCTCTTGGTCAAAGTGTATGGACATTTTGAATCCATATGCTTTTTGTTTGTTTGTTTTTTCAATATGCTTTTGTGTGTGTGTGTGTGTGTGTGTGTGTGTGTGTGAGGCAATTGGAGTTAAGTGACTTGCCCAGGGTCACATAGCTAGTAAGTGTTAAGTGTCTGAGGCCGGATTTGAACTCAGGTCCTCCTGACTCCAGGGTCGGTGCTCTATCCACTATGCCACCTAGCTGCCCCTCAATATGCTTTTTTATGGGGGAGGGTGAGGCACTTGGGGTTAAGTGACTTGCCCAGGGTCACACAGCTAGTAAGTGTCAGGTGTCTGAGGCTGCATTTGAACTCAGGTCCTCCTGAATCCAGGGCCGGCGCTCTATCCTCTGCGCCACCTAGCTGCCCCTTCAATATGCTTTTAAAGACATTTTTTAGCATAATTCCAAATTGCTTTCCAGCTTGATTGGATCGGTTCACCAGTCCATGAACAATGTATCAAGGTGCCTGTCTTTTTTCAGCCCCACCAACATTGACCATTTCTGTTCTTTAGCATCTTTATGAATTGGTTGGGTGTGAAATGAAGCCCCAGAGCTGTTTTGACTTACCATTTCTCTTATTGTTAACAACCTGGAGTGAGCTTTCATATGACTTTTTTTTTTCCAGGGCAATGAGGGTTAAGTGACTTGCCCAGGGTCACACAGCTAGTAAGTGTCAAGTGTCTGAGGCCGGATTTGAACTCAGGTCCTCCTGAATCCAGGGTCGGTGCTCTATCCTCTGCGCCACCTAGCAGCCCCTTTCATATGACTTTTGATAGTTTACAATACTTTTGAGATCTACTTAGTTATATCATTTGAATGCTTATGCAATGGGGATTGGCTCTTGGTCTTATGGATTTGTATTAATTATCTATATATCTTTGATACCAGAGATATCTTTGGTATGCAAACATTGTTTTTTCTAGTTGATAGGAAAGCCCTAACCCTAACCTTTTTTTTTTTTTTTTTTTGCAGAGCAATGAGGGTCAACTGACTTACCCAAGGTCACAT
The DNA here is from genome assembly GCF_019393635.1 of Dromiciops gliroides. NCBI lineage: Eukaryota > Metazoa > Chordata > Mammalia > Microbiotheria > Microbiotheriidae > Dromiciops > Dromiciops gliroides. The sequence goes on from NC_057867.1 coordinate 10,964,882, forward strand.
ATCTAGTAAGTGTCAAGTGTCTGAAGCCAGATTTGAACCCTTGACACTTGACACTTAGTAGCTGTGTGATCCTGGGCAAGTCACTTGACCCTCATTGCCCCAACAAAACAAAACAAAACAAAATCATAACTTTATTGATTTGGGGGGGGACAAAGTGTTTCAATTTCATTTAATTGAAATAATTTTGTGTGTGTGTGTGTGTGTGTGTGTATGATCATCTCTATCCCCTGTTTGGTTAGGACTTTTTTTTCTAGCCATAGCTATGAAAGGTCTCTGAGCTCTATTCATCTCCATTTTTTTAATGGTGTGCTCTTTTATATTCAAATTGTCTATCCATTTTGAGCTTTCTGTGACACAAGCTGTAGGATGTTAGTCTAAAACATCTGGTTTCTGCCACATAGGGACTTTTCCCCCAAGTGGTTTGTATTCCAATGTTTATCCAATACTGACTTATTGAGTCTTGGATATTGATCATCTAAATTGCTTGCTAATCTATTCTACTCATCCCCCTTTCAGCTTTTATCTATTAGGAAATCATTTGGATAATTACTGCTTAGAATAGGCTTTGAAGGCTGGTCTCCTTACATGGACTACACCAAGGAAATGTTATTACCAGGGTGGAGAGAGATTCAGGTGGGAAGAAAGGAGATACATAGCTCTTCCTACCCAGTTCCTGGGCCCAAGTGATGAAGCTAGAAGGGACCCCAAGTTGAATCCACAAAAAAGGAGACTTGGGAACACCAGGAAATGAATTTAGGTGAGGGGCAATTAAGGGCCCAAGTTCAGGCAGTTGGTAACAAGTGGAACTGGCCACATGGAGTGGGTGAGTTTCAAGGGTGAACATTTTCCAGACTCACTTTTTTTTTCTTTTGCGGGGCAATGAGGGTCAAGTGACTTGCCCAAGGTCACACAGCTAGGAAGTGTCAAGTGTCTGAGGTCAGATTTGAACTTAGGTCCTCCTGAATCCAAGGCTGGTGCTTTATTCACTGTGCTACCTAGCTGCCCCCCCCCAAGACTCACTGTTTTTTTTTTTTTAATGAAATTTTTACTTTTATTTTTATTTTTATTTTTGCAGGGCAATGAGGGTTAAGTGACTTGCCCAGGATCACACAGCTAGTGTCTCCAGATTTGAACTCAGGTCCTTCTGACTCCAGGGCTGGTGATCTATCCACTATCCACCTAGCTGCCCCTCCCAGACTCACTCTTTTTTTTTTTTTTTTTTTTTTTGCGGGGCAATGGGGGTTAAGTGACTTGCCCAGGGTCACACAGCTAGTAAGTGTCTGAGGCCAGATCTGAACTCAGGTACTCCTGAATCCAGGGCCGGTGCTTTATCCACTGCGCCACCTAGCCGCCCCCCCAGACTCACTCTTAACGGAAACATTCAAGCTTCACTCAAGTGTTTGGACCACTGAGTCATAGGGATTGATTATAGGGTTGGCAGATCTTGGATCTAAACCTGGAAGGTCTAATCCAGTCTCTTCGTTTTATGGAGGAGAAAACTGAGGCCCAGAGGTGGGAAATGATTTGCCTAAGGTAATACATGTAGCTAGCAAGGAGCACATCTGGAGTTTGAATTTAGGTTCTTTGACTTCACAGGCAGGATCATTTGCATGTCCCAAGCTGTAGCTCCTGCATGGTCTGACCCCTGTCCCTGTCCTGTATTTCTTCCTGCAGTGATACTGATAACCTTTGCCCTGGTCTCGGTCACCTATGGGGCCACCCTCTGCAACATGCTGGCCATCCAGATCAAGTATGATGACTACAAGGTCCCCATACACATCACGGAGATCCTCTGTGTCACCATCTGGCGAAGCTTGGAGATCACCTCCCGCCTGATCATTCTGGTCCTGTTCGTGGCCACCTTGCAAATTAAGGCGTTGCCCTTCTTTCTGCTTAATTTCCTAATCATCCTCTTCGAGCCCTGGGTCAGATTCTGGAAGAGCGGCGCTCAGATGCCCAGCAACATTGAGAAGAACTTCAGCCGAGTGGGCACCTTGGTGGTGCTCATCTCTGTCACCGTCCTCTACTCGGCCATCAACTTCTCCTGCTGGCCAGCCATACAGCTGAGGTTAGCTGAGCGGGACCTAGTGGAAAAGACTCAGAACTGGAGCCACATGGCCGTGCACTACACCGTGAGGCTGCTGGAGAACATCATCATGGTGCTGGTGTTCCGCTTCCTGGGGACCAGGATCTTGATCAATTACTGCCACACCTTCATTGCCGTGCAGCTCATCGTGGCCTACCTGGTCTCCATTGCTTTCATGCTGCTTTTCTATCAGTACCTGCACCCCCTGCGCTCACTCTTCCCCTCCAACGTAATCGATTATCTGCACTGTGTCTGCTGTCCCTGGTCCTCTCGGCTCAGGTCAGAGAATCTAGCATCAACCTTTGGGACACGGTTAAGGAACAGCATCGTCTGATGCTTCCCCCACTGGGTCTTTGGGGGTGTGTGGTAGGGAGGGGGCGTTGCTGAGGGTATGAGGGTGATGGCTGAGCACCTCGAAGAGCAGCCACCTGACTTTGAGCTGGCTGGCCAGGAGGAGACCACTGGGGGTCCAGACCATGGAAGAAGGGTCATACCCAGCTCTCATCTCCCACCCATGGACCCACACAAATGCCCCCTCGAGAGTATACATACTCATACCCACACCCACACACATGCCACTGGGAGCCGGCTGGCAACTCCCAGCACAGATGGTATGACTCTACTTCCAGGGCTGAGCTGCTAGACTCTATCTTGGCAAGCAGTGAGGGTCCAGCATTAGCAAAAACCTATAAAGAACCACCTGAACTAGAGCTCACATGCTTCAGGAGAAGGGGCCCAGGACCCTCACATTGTTTGCCAAGCAGTCCAGGAGAGTCGAGTCACCCTCTACCCAGTTTGACCTGTAAGCTTTCTTCCCAACATACCCTTCACAGGGCTTTCCGGCATGGACTCCCAGGGGCACAGGGAAGGACAGAATGCTTTTCTTAGGTGTCTTCATCCCCTTCACTCCACAGTTTGGGCACTTCATCATCATAATCCCTTTAAGCCACTTCTCTCTCTCTCTCTCTCTCTCTCTCTCTCTCTCTCTCTCTCTCTCTCTCTCTCTCTCTCTCTCTCTCTCTCTCACACACACACACACACACACACACACACACACAATCCAGCTGTTCTCTTAGTGTTTGATTATAAATTATTTCAACAATGCTGACCTGTGACTGAAAATGTTTTTTCTGTGCCCCCTTTACCTTATTTCTACATACTGTCACTTCACCATTTGATTTCAGGGGTAGAGGGGAGGAAGTTTGGGACAGCCTCTTCCTGGTGGTTGAGGAAGGGGAGGAGTTGGCACTCCAAGGGGGCTAGATATTAATCAAGTCAATCTCACTTACCAATTCTTATCTGAGTGTATGGAAAAGAAACGAGCCTCATCCCAGAAATACAGAATTGGAGAGTTTGAAGGGATTTCAGACCATCTAATCTAACTCACACCCCCAAAAAGGCTTTCACCACAACATGCTTATCCAGGCTCTGCTTAAAGGCTTCTGACAAAGGGGAGCTCACTCACTTCCAATTTGGAGGCTCCAATTGTTGGGAAAGTTTTTCTCTTTTTTTGTGGGGCAATGAGGGTTAAATGACTTGCCCAGGGTCACACAGCTAGTGTCAAGTATCTGAGGTTGGATTTGAACTCAGGTCCTCCTGAATCCAGGGACAGTGCTTTATCCACTTTGCCACCTAGCTGCCCCCAGGAAATTTTCTTAACAAGCCCAAATTTGCCTTTTTGCAATGCCCCCTCCCTACACTCCCATTTCCATAGCTCCTGGTTCTGCCCTTTTCCCTAGAATGACCTTTGAAATACTCGAAGACAGCTGTCATATCCCTCCAAGTCTTCTCTTTTCCAGGCTAAACATGTCCAGATCCTTCAACCAATCCTCCTCTGGCATAGACTCAAGGCCTCTCACTGTCCCAATGCTCTTCAGCTTCCCAGTGACCCTCCTTAACTAAGGTCTGAGCAGGTCAGACTACAATGGAATTGCCTGTCAAACTCCCTTTTCCTTGGAGCCCATTCACCCTCTTGGCTGTCTTATCATGTTGTTGACTCATTAAACAGGCAGTCCCCTAAGACCCTCAGATCTTTTTTCAGATGAGCTCTTCTCTACACTTCCCCCATCTTTGTTCACAAAGAGTTCACTTTACAATAAGTAGTTTGTATTCACCAACCTTCTTGTCCCCACGTGGATGGGAGCAGGTATTTATTTCCTTTTCTATGTTTTCTACTTAGGATTAGCTATATCTTTAAGCTTCTTAATAAGCAAGGCCCATCTTTCTATCTCTAGTACCTAGTATGGTGCATTGTATACAGTAAGAGCTTAATAAATGTTTACTGAATTACTTTAAATTGCACCGGCTTTGGAATGGTATTTGCCATTGATTCATATAATGTTTGCAAAGGATTTTCCATGCATTATCTCCATTTGATGCTTACCACAACCCTGTGAAGTAGGTGCTATTGTCTCTGTTTTACAGTGAACAGAAACTGAGGTACAGAGAGGCTAAGTGATTTGTCCAGATGGCCAAGCCAGATTGGAAGCCCAGGCCCTCTGGCTCCAAATCCCAGTCTTCTCCCATCACACTGACTGGTTATCCTAGGCCTGCTTCCCTTGGGAGATGGCCACCTGACCTACTAACTTCCACCGGCTATGAGCACAGGTGGAACTTGACCCCAGCAGTCCCAGCCATGATGCGATCCAGTGACTTGAGTGGAAATAGAGAGCTGGGCAGATATGGCTGGGCAGGAAGCCCAGTCCAAGTGGAATGGAAACACCTGCATCGAAGAAGGCCACTCCTGGACTGGATTGGCAGGTTGGCTACCCTTCAGGGGAGGATACCTGACTTAGTAAGTAGATTCTACCCCATTTCCTCCCCAGTGTCAGTGACCCAACATGTTGGGAATGTAAAGAATGAAGAGAGGAGGGTGGGGAGAAGCATCTAACCTGAAAAACCTGTACAGACCTGGAGAAGAGACCAGAGTACACTTTGATACCAATGAAACTGCACTGTGCTTGGCCTGGTCATGTGGGCTACCTACCACTGGCCAGCCAAGTCACTTAGTCTTTCTGAGCATCAGTTTCCTCAGCTTTCAATGGGGGTAAAAACCATACCTACAGTGGCACCTCATCAGATCCTAGATTGAAAAGCTGGGAGGGACATCAGAGACCTCGCCCAAGCCCCAAGTTTGACAGACTGGGGCCCAGAGACAGGAAGTGACTTCCAGTCAGAGATCTAGGTCCAAGGGCCTCCAGCCTATCTTGCCTACCATGCTAAGGCAACAAGTAGCAGTGGCAGAATTCAAATCCAGGTGTTCTGACTCTGAATCCAGAACTTTCCATGGTAACACATCCCCTCCCAAGGCTGGTGTGAGATAGTACGTTAAGTGCTTTGTTCATCTTCAAATGCTACAGAAAGAACAGCTCTTTAGCTACTGGGTGCTGTGGGGCACCAGGCAGGAAGGAGGTGTTGGGGGAAGGTTCTGTCCATGTTGCTTCCCCTTCCCATCTCCCAACACTGCCCGAAGTCACTATGAGCTCCCCCACATAGCATTCTGGACCAGGGGGAGGCCAAGAAGAGGAATGGAGCCGGCCCAAGGGCATGGACCAGTCACTGAGCCTGAAATCCAGGAGGGAAGGAAAGATCCCAATAGTCTGGGAAAAAATGCTGAGAGTTCAGCCACGAGGTCTGTGCCTGAGCCCAAGCAAACTGGGCTTTGCTAAGGCTATCCAAGTTATCACACCAGAGGGACAACATATAATAAAAAATAACAGGCTGCCTGTCATTCATTCAGTAAGTTATTCATTGAGCCCTGGGGGTGGGGAAGCATGGGGGTGGGGTGAGGTGAAGTAGAGGGACAAAAAATATCAGTTCAGCAAATGAGCTTTCACAAACACAAAACACAGCCAAACCCCCAGCCTTCCCTTCTTTCTCACAACACCCCATCATGGCCTCTCTGATCCAGCCAAACCATCCTACATCCTGAAGGCCACATCCCACAGTAGATCCCTGGTATGAGCCCTCAGCCTGTGCCTGGAATGGGGGCAGCTCCAGTACCACCCACTCAGTGGGACCTTTCCTGTTCTTCACCCTACCCACCCCCAAGCCGAATTCAGGAGATCACTCTCTCTCCAAATATCCCCCAGACCTTGATCTGGAGCTCCCTTTTGCCCCGTGTGACCCTGGGAAAGTTACTTAAGCTTTTAAGATGTTAGCACCTCCCTCCCAGAGTTGTGAGGATCAAAGGAAATAATATCTGTAACAGAGTAGGTGCCTAATAAATGCATCCTTTAAAGCTTGCAAGGGGCAGATAGGTGGTGAAGTGGATAAAGCACTGGCCCTGGATTCAGGAGGACCTGAGTTCAAGTCCAGCTCAGACACTTGACACTTACTAGCTGTGTGACCCTGGGCAAGTCACTTAACCCTCATTGCCCCACACAACACCAAACCAACAAATAAAGTTTGCAAAAGGCTTCTTTCACATGCAAGTTTGAGCCTCCCAGCAATCCTATGAGGGTAGCAACCTCCTTATATTATCCCATTTTACTGATGGGGAAACTGAGGCTCAGAGAGCTTTAAATGACTTGCCCAGGGAGGCAGAAAGTAAACCCAGGTCTTCCAGTATTCTCTCCATTTCCCACCAGGCTATTCCCCAGTGACTTGTTTGTTGAATAGAATGGAAACAACATATTTTGCCCTCAGGGGGTTTACAATCTAGCTGTTGTTGTTTGTCCTTATTCTCAAAGAGGACCTTGACATCAGGGAGGTGATGTCATGACTTGCAGTGAATTGGATCTAAGTGAGGGAGGGCTGTGCAAAGTCACCAGCCTCAGTCTCTCCTCCAGAGCCATCTGGGTCCATCTCTGTGTATACATCAGGACGAGTGGAGATGGCCCCTGATGTTTAAGGCAATTGGGCTTAAGTGACTAGCCCAGGGTCACACAGCTAGTAAGTGTCTAAGGGGAGATTTGAACTCAGGTCCTCCTGACTCCTGGGCCAATTGCTCTATCCACCACTCCACCTAGCTGCCCCCAATCTAGCACTGAAGGTGAAAAAGAAATGCACTAGTGAGGGCTTCAGGAGAGCATCCTTGGATAGCCATGTGAGGGGAGTTCGGAGGCAGTCAGGCCGACCCCTGCATGTACATCATCCCTGCCCAGGCCTTGGCCTCTGCTTAAAAGGCATCTCCTGGCCAAGAAGCATTTTCACTTTTGTAAGCTCTAAGTGTTAAGAAGCATTTCCTGACATTCAGCCTCAACCTGTCTCTCTCTGACTTTCACTCCTCCTCCTCGTGCCCTCTGGGGCCAAGCTGGACCAATCGGATCCCTTTTCCATGGAGTAGCCCTTTCAGTATTGAAGGATGGCTATCACCACTTCAGTGACCAGCTCTGATTGCTTCCTGAGGGAGAGGCAGTGGATCCAAGCTGCAGAATGAGACACGTTTAGTCACGTGGCCATTGGGGGAATTGCCTATTTCTTTGTGTCGAATGAAGGTGAGAGTAGGGGGGAGGGGGCAGAAGGGTACAGATAAGGTAGGGGAGAAAGAGACAGAGAGAGGGAAGGAAGGAAGGAGGGGAAGAGAGAGGGAGGGAGGGAAGAAGGAAGGAAGGAAGGAAGGAAGGAAGGAAGGAAAGAAAGAAGGAAGGAAGGAAGGAAGGAAGGAAGGAAGGAAGGAAGGAAGGAAGGAAGGAAGGAAGGAAGGAAGGAAGGAAGGAAGGGAGGGAGGGAGGGAGGGGAAGAGAGAGGGAAAGAGAAAGGGAGGGGGGGCAGCTAGATGGTGCAGTGGATAGAGCACCGGCCCTGGAGTCAGGAGTACCTGAGTTCAAATCCAGCCTCAGACACTTAACACTTACTAGCTGTGTGACCCTCGGCATGTCACTTAACCTCCATTGCCTCACTAAAAAAAAAAAAAAAAAAGTGAGAGGGAGGGAGGGAAGAAGGAAGGAAGGAAGGAAGGAAGGAAGGAAGGAAGGAAGGAAGGAAGGAAGGAAAGAGAATCATTGAAGCATTTTTGAGAGAGAAAGTCAGGTCTTATAGATAGATTGATTGATAGGACACAAAGCTGGTCGGTTAGAAACCCACTGAATGCCAGTCAGGATCCAAGAGCCTAGATCATTAGACTAGAGTCTTTTTAAAATGATTAATCAATCACCCAATTAATTTAGCAAGCATTTACTATCTTTTCCCCTTCCTCACTGAAGAATTAAAAAAGAAAGGCAATTCCCCATAAGCAATCTGCGTAGCAGAGCAAAAGAAATCCCCATGCTGGCCATTTCCAGAAAAGCAACTCTCATTCTGCATCTCAAGTATTTACTTTTTTTTTTTTTGGCAGGGCAATGAGGATTAAGTGACTTGTGCAGGGTCACACAGCTAGTAAGTGTCAAGTGTCTGAGGCCAGATTTGAACTCAGGTCCTCCTGACTCCAGTGCCAGTGCTCTATCCACTGCACCATCTAGCTGCCCCTGCATCTCCACTATTGCCACAGCAGGGAGGGGGCTAGCATAGAGCTGACTTGAGTAACATGAAGTTCTGCAGGCATAAAGGGTTCCAAAACTCAACTTCAGACAAACAGCACATGGGGGTGGTGAGGCCTGGGGAGAGGGTATCAGAGAGGTTTGTTTGCAAAAGACCAGGGTGCGAGCGTGCTCAATACGAATCCACAATGTAATGTGACAGACCTCCCCCCCCAACCCCATGCCAAGCTACCATGATCTCTGGGAGCACCTTCTTCCAGGTCTATCAGACCACATGTGTTGCTCTGGGTTCTAGGGTTTATGAAAGACAGCAAAGCTGGAGAACAGCTGGAGAAGCAGGGCCTAAGTCCTAGTGAGTAGATGAAGGAAATGGGTGTGATGAGCCTGGAGGAGAGGAGCCAGAGGGAATCCGAGAGCTGTCTACTGAGGCTATGTGTTTCTGAACGGGGTGACCACAGAAGCGCCAGGCCTGAGTCTGGCCTGCCAGCTCTGACTCCTTCCCGGCAGGGAGAGGCGACACCCTCAGCTGCCTACACCATCCACGTGATCTCCCTTGCACCTGGGCTGGCTGAGGGGGCCCAGATTTCCCCCGCACTGAGGCAGGGTCCAGATGTTCAACCAATTGTTTGCACTTCCCCAAAGCATTTGTTTCCTGTTCATCGTTTCTAACTTTGGAGGCCCCCAACCCCCTCCAGGCTGAAGTACCTGCCCCCGAGAAACCTTTCCTCCTCACCCTTTCTTTCTTCTTCTTCTTTGGCACTAGCACCCTCCCGCGGCTAGTCTAAATGATGACACAGCCCGGACCTCGCCTCAGTCCTGGGATGCACGCATACATGGTACCCATTTTGCAGACCAGCAAGTGAGGTTCCCAAGAGTTTGAGAATAAAGCCCAGGCCACACAGCCGGTTCGTGACATATGTAGGTCTCCTAACTCCCAGTTAGGTGCTCTCTCCACTAGGCAATATTGCCTTGAGACTCAAAGTAGGTTCACTTCAGCTACCTTGTTTGTCTGAGTGGAGAGGGAGGAGGGGGAGGAGGGGGGAGGAAGAGCAGGAGGAGAAGGAAGAGGAGGAAGAGGAGGAGGGGGAGGAGGAGGAGCAGGAGGAGGGGAGGGGGTGGAAGAGGAGGAAGAGGAGGAGGAAGGGGAGGAAGAGGAGGAGGAAGGGGAGGAGAAAGGGGAGGAGAAGGTGGAGGAAGATGAGGAACAGGAAGAAGAGGAGGAAGGGGAAGAACAGCAGGAGGAAGAGAAGGAAGAGGAGGAGGGGGAGGAAGAAGAGGGGGAAGAAGAGGAGGAAGGGGAGGCGGGGGAGGAGAAAAGAAGGGAGATGAGTATAATTTCAGAGTCAAAGGAAACATCAAGCTGCACTTGATGGTAAAGTGGTCTGGACTCAGAGTCAGAGGCCCCCAGTTAGGATCCTGGGGCTGCCTGCTATGTAGGGCTCCTCACCCCTGGGAGAGTCATTGGCTTCTCTTGACACAGAAGCAGGCTGGATGAGCTGTCCCCTCCAAGGGCCCTCCCAGCCCTACCATCCCGTCATACCAGCAGAAGGCTGCCTGTGGAGGTGGGTGGGACACCATGGGGAAGAAGAGGTAAGCTATGGTCAGCACGAGCTGGGACAAAAGGTGGACTTTCCCAGCTCTGGTCTCTACCCGGTGCCTGGAACTGTTTCACTGACACCTCGCCCCGCCCCCCCCCCCTCCCCTCCAGCCCAGAGTGCCCTTGTGTGGGTTTCCCTGTGATGTGATTGCAGGCTGGTTCCTAGTCAGCCAAGCAGGAGAGGAGGTACTTGCTGCTTCCTGTCTTGGAGAAAAAAGAAATCTGCCTGGGCCAGATGTGAGCAGCCCCATGGCACCATGAGCTCCAGCCTGTGAGGGTTACTCCACAGGATTGCACGGGATGAGTGAGCAGCCCTATGAGTCATTCTAGGGACCCAGTACTTCCATTTACATCAGGGATGTTAGTGTTCCTTTCACCATTACAGATTGCAGCCCACCCAAGTTGCATTGGTTCATAGAATCTGCCTGACTTGCTTTGTAGCAAGATGAAGAAATCATAAATACTGTGGACTTGTCTGGTTTCCTCTGACTACAGCACAAGTACTCTTTGACCTGTTCTTTTCAAGTTCTTTGCCTGGAAACCCAGTTATGGGGTGCATGGGGGGAATATCATCACATTTCTTAAGAAAATACTGACCTCCTTACAATTCCATCTCTTTTTTTCTTAAAGAAATTTAATTTTGAAAAAAGGGGGGGGGGAAAGGAGGGGCAGCTAGGTGGCGCAGTGGATAAAGCACCGGCCCTGGATTCAGGAGGACCTGAGTTCAAATTGGGCCGCAGACACTTGACATTCACTAGGTGTGTGACCCTGGACAAGTCAGTTAACCCTCATTGCCCAGCCAAAAAGAAAAAAAAATTAATTTTGTGGGGGCAGCTAGGTGGTGCAGTACATAAAGCACTGGGCCTGGAGTCAGTAGGACCTAATTTCAAATCTGGCCTCAGACACTTGACACTTACTAGCTGTGTGACCTTGGGCAAGTCACTTAACCCTCATTGTCCTGCGCCAAAAAAAAAAAAAAGAAAATTTAATTTTCCAATGAACAAAATTATATTTTTTCTTTCCCCCATCTCCTCACCCTTCTCTATTAGTAAAAAGAAATCCCAAACCCTTGTAACCAATCTGTATATTCAAGAAAAACAAATTCCCACGTTGGCCACGTTAAAAAGAAAATGCATGTCTCATTCTGCACCCTGGTCTCTCTGTTTCAGTAGGTGGGTGGCATGTTTCATCATCTGCTCTCTGGAATCTGACTCATCCTTCTATTGATCAGAGTTCTTAAGTCTCTCAGAGCTGTTTTTCTTTATGATGTTGTTATGGTATAAATTGTTTTTCAGATTTTGCTCATTTCATTCTATGTCTTTTCATACAAGCTTTCTCAAGTTTCACTTTCATCATTTCTTTCTTTATTTCTGTCTGTCGGTCTTTTTTTCTATCTTTCTTTTGTTTTTGTTTTTCTTCTCTTTATCCACTGTGCCACCTAGCTGCCCCTTCCTTCTAAGTTTAATTGCATTAGATTTTCCTGGTACAAAACTATTTTCCAATTTTATATAATCAAAATTGTCCATTTCATGTTTTGTGATCCTCTCTGTCACTTGTCTGTTCATGAAGTCTTACCCTATTTATAGACTGGAAATGTTCTTGTTTTCCTGGTTCCCCTAATCTGCTTATGATGTCACCTTCTATGTCTAAGTGATACATCCATTTAGAGTTTATCTTGGAATAAGGTGCAGGATATTGGTCAGAGCCTAATTTCTGCCAAATTGCCAGCTACTATTTCCAGTTTTTGTAAAATAGTGAGTCCTTGTGCTTTTACTAAGGCCTTTGGATGTATTAGACATTATAGTACTTATAGTACTATAGTATATTGTATAGAAGAATATACTAGAATATAGTAGAAGTACTTATAGTACTTGCTTCTGTATGTTGTATACTTAATATGTTCCACCAATGACCTCTCTGTTTTGTAATCAGTATCAACTCATTTTGATGATTACTGCTTTGTAGTATTCCTTCTCCTTTTTTCCATTATTTCCCTTTGAGATTCAACCTTCCCCCACTCCAGAGTAAGTTGGCTATAATTTTTTTATAGTTTTACAAAGTGATACTTCACTCATTTGGTATGGCATTGAATAAATTAATTCAGGGAACATTATTTTTATTATATTGGTTCTGTCTACCCATGATCAGTGGATATTTCTCCAACTATGTAGGTCTCTCTTCATTTCTGCAATAAGTGTTTCATAGTTGGAGTCATACAGTGTGTACATAGGTCTTGGTAGGTTAGACTCCCAAGTATTTTATACCTTCTCTAATTATTTTGAAGGGAATTTCTCTTTCCATTTCTTCCTGCTGGGTTTTGTTGGTAATATACAGAAATACTGATAATTGGTGTGGATTTCTTTTATTTATGTTATGTTTATTTGTCCTGGAACTTTGCTAAACCTGTTGACTATTTCAATCAATTTTTGGTTGACTCTAGGATTTACAAGTAAATCTTCATTATAAATGTACCCAAAAGAGTCATCATTTTGTTTCTTCTTTGCTCATCCTTATTCTTTCCATTTCTTTTTCACGTCTTATTGCTACAGCTAGCATTTCTAGCATTATATTAAGCAGTAGTGGTGATAGTTGATGTCCTTGATTTAACCCTGATCTTCTTTTTTTTTTTTTGAGGCAATTGGGGTTAAGTGTCTCAAGTGTCTGAGGTCGGATTTGAACTCAGGTCCTCCTGACTCCAGGGCCGGTCCTCTATCCACTGCCACCTAGCTGCCCCTTTAACGCTGATCTTACTGTATTCTTCGTTGCATATGTTTGCTCTTGGTATTAGATAGAGATGATTTACTATAGCAAAGAAAGGTTTGTTTATTGCTATGCTATCTAGTATGTGTGTTAGCAGAAATGGGTGTCAGATTTTCTCAAAAGGCTTTTTGGCATCTGTTAATGTAATCTATTACTGGAAATTAATCCATGTACATCTATTAATGTAATCCTGTGGTTTTATTATCTATATTATTTATTCTGTTTATAGACTTTTTAAAAATGTGGACACAACCCTGCATTCCTAGTGTAAATCGAACTTATGCATAGTGTAAAATCTCTCTAATGTGTGATTGTAGCCTACTTGCTAATATTTTATTTAAAACTTTTGTATCGCTATGCATTAGAGATATAGATTTATAATTGTCCTTTTCTCCTTTGCCTTTCCCTTGTAGAAGTATCAAGAACATATTTGTATCATAGAAAGAGCTCTGAAGAGCACATTTCTCCTCTATTGTTGCACACCGTTTCTGTAGTGCTGGAATTGATTGGTTTTGGAATGTATGATGAAATTCACTTGTCTGTGTGACCCTGGGGAACGCACTTAACACTCACTGCCCCACAAAACTTTTTTAAAAAGAACATATGGAAAATTCACTTGTAAATCCATCTGGTTTGGGAATATTTCCTTTGAGACTCCATTTGTGGCTTGTTCAGTTTCTTTTTTTCCTTTTTTTTTTTTTTTCTGTGAGGCAATTGGGGTTAAGTGACTTGCCCAGGGTCACACAGCTAGTAAGTGTCAAGTGTCTGAGGCCACATTTGAGCTCAGGTCCTCCTGACTCCAGAGCCAGTGCTCTATCCACTGTGCCACCTAGCTGCCCCTCAGTTACTTTTTCTGATATTAAATTCTCTATTTCTTTTCTGATTAAGCTGAGTATTTTCTATTTTGTGAGGATTCATCCATTTCTCTAAATCAAGTATTTCTTAGTATATAACCACGAAAAATAGTTTCTGATAATTTCCTTTGTTTCTGCTGTAATCGTTGTGGATTCATCTGCTTCCATATATCGTGTGCCTAATTTGTTCTGCTAATTGACCTCTCTATTTCTTAATTAGTACCAAATCATTTTGAAGATTACTGCTTTGTCATTATACTTGGAGATCTGGAATTGCCAGGCCCCTTCTTGCCCACCTCTTTTTCATTGTTTCCCTTGAGATTCTTGACATTTTGTTCCTCCAGATAAATTTCATTATTATTTTAACAGCTCCATGAAATAATCTTTTCCTAGTTTGATTGTTACGGCACTGAATGAGTTAATTTATTTAGGCAGTATTGTCATCTTCATTCTATTGACTTCTTGTTCTGAACAACAACAGCATTGACTTTGCCTACCCACGAGCTACCAATTTTTCTTTAATTATTTAAGCCTGTCTTTATTTCTTCAAAAAGCAGCTTTGTGTTCATACAGTCCCTATATGGTCCATGGTAGGTAGACTCCCAAAAATAGTTCTATAGCTTCTGTAGTGATTTTGAATGGAATTTCTCTTTCTATCTCTTCCTGTTGGGTTTTGTGGGTAATAGACAAAAATACTGATGGTTTGTTCCAGCTTTGTTTCCTAGCCTACAAATTGATTGAACTTATTGGGGGGGGGGTTATTTGTTTGTTTTTTGCCAGGAAATGAGGGTTAAGTGACTTGCCCAGGGTCACACAGCTAGCAAGCATCAAGTGTCTGAGGCTGGATTTGAACTCAGGTCCTCCTGAATCCAGGGCCAGTGCTTTATCCACTGTGAGCCCTTCTTATAGAAAGAAAAATAGCTAAGTGAATCTGACAGCCATGGTGACCACATCTATCATCTGTGGATCCACAGCCTTCTGTGACTCTAAGGAAAAAAGACAGTACGTTTCCTTATTTCTTTTCTGGGGCCAAGAGCATTAACCTTCATTTACAGCATTTAGAGCACTGTCATTACTCTACATATCCTCCTCCCAAGAAGTCTGCTTGCTTCCTTCCAGATAATTTGCTACAAGGTTTCCCTTCATTTTCTGAGCTTCTCATAGCTATAATTTCTTAGGATATAATTTTCCATTCTTGTAGATCAAATTCACATGGAAAGTTATTCAAGAGTATTTTAAACATGTATTTTCTGGTGATCTCTGAGGAATCTATACGCCTTCCCCCTTGCCATGTGGTCCACTGAGCCCTCCCTTGGAACAGAGAATAGAAAAGAAAGAGGGAAAACAGCCACCTGAGACAACCAAGCAGCACATCAATGATGTCTGACGCTTTATTGCAGATCATTTTTCAAAATAAATTATAAAATGCTATCTATCATTCCAACCAAATGTTCTCCAACCCTTCCCGTTTCTCCTGGGATTCTGACTGGGGGTGGTAGGTCAGGACCTCAGAGAGAACAGACTCAAGAGAGGTCTTCTAAAAGCCCTACCTACCTCACACCTGCTACTTCTTCTGAAAGACTTCTGCTCTGTGAGCCTCCACCTGTCCTCAGGTGCAGAGCTCGATTGCCCACGTGGGAGAAGGGGAACTCCCTTTCAGAGTGGACCAACCAGTTAAGGAAAGGCCAAAGAGCTAAGCTGAGCTCCAGCCTGCAAGGCTTAACTGGGTAAGTCAGGGGGGTGGTCAAATCTTTTGCCTTAGAGCTGTCTGGGGCAAAAAAAAAAAAACCCCAGGAAGGAATGATGTGTTCATCATGTTCATTAAGACCTTTGCAAGCCTTAAAACTGGAGGCAGCCCAGGTTGACCTGTGAATCTTGGTTTCCAAAGCCCTCTGTGACACTAGCTATAGGACCACAGGGGAGTCATAATACCTCAGTTTTCTCCTCTGAAAAAAGGAGATAATAATCTCTGTGGTACTTTCCTCAGAAGTGAGGATCAAAGGAAATACTTTATGGAAAATGCTCCATAAACCCTAAAAGAGCTTTGCAAATGTGAGTCATTATTAATAAAATGCTACATGAATGGGTTGTTCTAGTGATCAAAGTGCCGTATAACTGAGTTATTATGATGAAAGCAAGGTCTAACTGTGTTATTTACATCAGCATCAATGATGTCTGTAATGGGTTTGGGGCAAGGAGAAGGCCAAGACAACATAGGCAGGCACCAATGTCAATGCTAGAAATCTGAAGGAAGTTTCTTTAGAGCTACCAGCAGAAGCAGGGAGAGGAATGTTGATTCTCATATTTCTTTAAGAATCTTTCATGTTTACACAAGGAAACCAAGGATTTTCCTTCCAATTCAGCTCAGAGTAAGGTTTTCTTCCTGGTGTGAGTGTGTTTGACTCTTATCCTTGAGGGAACAGAATCTTCTTTAAATAAAAGGGACCAGGGGGCAGCTAGATGGCGCAGTGGATAGAGCACCGGCCTTGGATTCAGGAGTACCTGAGTTCAAATCCGGCCTCAGACACTTAACACTTACTAGCTGTGTGACCCTGGGCAAGTCACTTAACCCCCATTGCCTTACTAAAAAAAAAAAAAAAGGGACCAAAGTTCAGGCAAGCCAGTTACAAGGAGCGGCTATTTTCCCAATTGCTGTTTTCTCTGAAAGGGTTAGAGGTGGGAGGCCCAGTTCCGGATGCCAGCTTGGATGTGTCCTAACTACATGGTCACGGGTGAGTCAGAGCCTCAGGTTACTGCACTGGAAAATGGAAAGGTTTCTCAGAGGACAGTAGGCCTTCAGTCAGGGAAGGTTTTGGCAAAGGACATGGGGCTTTGAAGGCCCATTAGCAGTGACAATCCCGTTTGCAGACCACAGGCATTCCACCAGAAAAGGCTCCCATGGGTGCTTGCCTATGTGATGGCTGCTTTTGCATTCATTATCTATCTGATCAACGGATGCTGAACCTCTAGGAACGAAGGGCTCCTGCCAACATCCTTTGTGCAAAATTGGGCCTACCTCTAGAGAGGGGCTGGTTGGGTGAGTCTCCTCTTTGACCCCAGGCTGTGCAGAAGACAGGGTAGTAAAGATTCCTCAGTCACAGATGCCTCAGCAGTTTGGAGTTGAGAGTGTTGGCTTTGGAGGCAGAAGGCTTTGCTGTGAAGTCCTATGAGATGGTCTGGTTAGGGCACTATTACCATGTCAGTTATGATGATTTGTAGACACTGTGGCCCACTGACACCTTGGAGGAGAAAGGGGCATCAGCCCTGCAAAACCCGGACCCCAACGTGGAGGACAGGGCTTCTTAACCTGCAGTCTGTGAACCCGGTCTCGTGAAATGTCTGTTTTGAGAAAGGTGTCAATAAGATTGGTTTACTGTCTAATCTGATGTCTTTTATTCTTTGTATCGAAAAGGATTTTTTGTTTGTTTGTGTTTTGTATTTTTAAAATGTTTTGAAAAGTATTCTTGTGAGAAGGGGGTCCATAGGCTTTCTCACCCTTTATTAGACGAAGGTGTCCCTGACACAACAAAATGTAGGAGAAGAGATGATGAGGTAAATGCTGACTGCGATTTTCGCACTCCTCTGAGCCCTATTTGTTCTCCTCTCCTCCTTCACTCCCTCTGAGGAAGAGTGGTCCTTTTCCTTGCCCCTTTCCTTGAGCCCTTGAGCCCCTCCCCCAGGGGGCTCCCTAGGAAGTTGGGCCTCATTTGTCATTCCATTTCGCCTTCCCACCCACTGGCCTCTGCCCTGATGCCTACCAAAGGGCCTCAGTCTCCCCCATCATCCCAAAGCTGTCACTTGAGCCCTTGCTTCCCCAATTCTCATGCTGGAACTCTCATCCTAAAGCCACTTTCACTGAAAGACCTGTCTACACTGGCTGCCTCCCCTTTCTCATCACTCATTCACCTCACTGGCCTGTGCAGTCTGACTTCTGACACAGCAAGTGATAGAAAGGGAAATCTCAAAGGTCACACTCAGGCTGGGGCCTCTCTCTTGCCCATCTCCCCCTCATACCCACAAGCCTCTCTCATTCTGCCTTTCCCTTGTGCTCTCCAGTACTGCTTCCCATGAACAAACTGCTCTTTATAGAATACTCAGAATACTATAGAATGCCCACCCCTCCCTGGCCCCCACCCACCCACCCAGGGAAACAAAGTCATTGAGGCAGCTGGTGGTGCCACAGTGCATAGAGCCACAGACCTGGAGACAAGAAGGTCTGAGTTCAAATCCAGCCTCAGACATTTACTAGCCATGTGGCTCTGGACAAGTCCCTTTAAACCCCTGCTTTCTTCAGTTTGCTTGTTTGAAAAATGGGGGTGATGATAGCACCCACCTTTCAGGGTTGGTGTGAGGCTTAATGAGATCATGTTTTAAAAGGGGGGGGCTGACAGTACAAAGAAGGTAAGAGCTTCTTCCCTTTCCTCTAGAACACCTTCCCCTGCCCCTTCACTGAGGTCAGGGACTGTTTATTATTTTGTCTTTGTTTCCCCATCATTTAGCACAGAATAAGCTTGTCTTCTCTTTGAAGAGTATCTTGAAGCTGCTTCATCTGTGGCATTTTCTATGTCCTTATCCCCTTTGAACCATCTAACAGGATGACCACACAGGGCCAACACCCCCCCCCCCCAGTCTACCTTCAGGCATTTAAGGCAGGCTGCTGTCAGGCCCAGAAAGCCCTCCTCTCTCACCCCTGCCTTTTAGAATCCTTAGTGCAGGCATCACAACCTATGCCACCCCCTTCTACCCTCCCAGCCCCCTCCCCCCTCCACTCCCCAACCCCCTTCCCTTCCATCCCCTCATTCATTTCCCCCCCCCATGCCCTTTCCTAGAAGTGTGTGTTGTGTATCTCCTCCAACCCCCCCCCCCCATGAAAGGTTAACTCCCTGGAGCAAAAGGCCTGTTCCTTTTGTCTTGGGTGCCTGGCATTAGTGAAAGAGGTCGCACTGAAAAAAAGAACCACCCTTTTTTTCCCCAAGGAGTCAAATTTATTTTCTTTCAATTCAATATTTAAAATTTTTCCATTGCCTTTTAAATTGTTAAAATTCACAATGGAAAGGAAAAACCGGAACCCCCAACCCCCAAGAGAGCTGGGTTTAAACTGAGAAGCTGTGTGGCCTCTTGGGAACGGGTTGCCCACTTTTCTGGAACTCTGCGGGCAGGGGCACCCCTGGAACTCTGTGGGGCGGGGCATCCCTGGAACTCTGCGGGGCGGGGGCATCCCTGGAACTCTACGGGGCGGGGCACCCTTGGAACTCCGGGGGCGGGGCACCCCTGGAAATGGATGAGGCCAGAGCTCAGAAGGGGCTGCCCGAGCCTCCGCTGGAGCGGCTGCCGGCTTCCTTCTTGGCCTCTGGGCTGACGTTGAGCCTGGGATCCTGGAGAGGTGTCATCACGGGGGCGGCGGCCCGGTCTCGGCCCACATTTCTCGGGGACACGCGTGGCGGCGGCGGCGGCGGCGGCAGGCCCTCCTCGGGCCAGGACGTCATCTCCGGGCTCAGGGGGTCGCGGCTCTCCTCGGGCCCGGCCGGCGGCTCCTGGAAGATCACCTGGCAGAGGATCTCGCAGCCGCAGATCTCCAGGGCGTAATCGAGGTAGGCCTGGAGCTGGGAGCACAGGTGGTCCAGGGTGACCGGGGACCTGGCGGCATCGGCGGCGGCGTCGCCGGGGTGGGCGCCCCACATGCCAGTGGGCTCGTCCGGGAAGACGGGCAGGCAGGCGGCCAGCTCGGGGCTCACGGCATTCAGCTGCTGGTGGATGGCTCGAAGGTCTTGGAAGGAGAAGAGGCCGGTGCGGATCCTGGGGCTGTGGACGGCGGCGGCGGCCTCGGCCTCCACGTCGTGCGAGGGCGCGCCCACCAGCACGGCTTCTTCTTCGCGGGCCTCCTCGGCCTCGGCGTCGGAGTCGAGCTCCAGTTCCAGGTGGAGCTCCAGGTCCTCGCTCTCGGCGGCGGCATCGGCGGCATCGGCGGCATCGGCGGCATCGGCGGCCCGGGGCCCGGGCAGCTGGGTGGCTGCGGAGGAGGGGCCCTGCTCCTCCTCGCTCATGAGGGCCTCCGGGCCCTCGTCCCCCTGCTCGGGGATTAGCATGGGGGCGTCATCATCGGGGGTGGCGGCCTCGGCCTCGGGCCCCTCGCGCACCTCGGCCAGCTTCTCGGCCGGCAGCATCAGCGGCCACAGGAGGACGCTCTTTCTCTGCATCTCAGAGTCGCCCCGGGCGTGCGCGCTGCGAGGGAGCCCGGCCGGCTGGCCTGCAGGGGGCGCCAGAGCGCCACCGCGAGAGGCCCCGAGGGCCCCGGCCACCGCCCCCGCCCCCGCCAGGGCGCCCACCGCGGCTCCTTCCACAGCTTCCCCCACGGCCTCCACGCCAGCAGCGGCTTCGAGGCCGGCCTCGACTCCCTCGCCAGCCTGGCCCGGCGTCTCGCAGGAGGAGGCTTCCATTTCTTCTTCGGCGCCGGCGCCACCCCCGAGGTCGCCGCTCTGCGCAGACAGGTCGAGGTCGTGGCAAGTAATGGCGAATTTGCCTTCGACCTGGTTCCAGGTGATGGCCATGGAGAAGCTGTGGTTGTCGCGCCAGCGGAACCTGTGAGACCATCCCCCAAAGGGATCGGACCCTTCTCGGGGGGCCCGGTCCATGGCGGCGGCGGCGGCTGCCCCGGGCGGTCAGGGGAGCGGCTGAGAGGATCGCAGCGGTCTGGGCCTAGGCCTGTCACCAAGGGCCGGAGGCCTGCGGGAGCGCGGGATCGAGCGACCGTCTCCACCGCCTCTCTCTGCCGCTCTGAGAGAGCCAGGCGCCCGCAAAGGCTTTTGGTCCTCTCGTCCCCTGTTGCTGGGGCAACCGCCTCCACCGGGGGAGGGGGGGAGGGGGGGGGAGAGGCGCTCCAAAGGGTGGGGGCAGAGTGGGGAGAAAGAATGCTTGTGGCCCTGGGCAGCCTTTGGTTCGGGGGTCCCTGGAAGTCTAGAAACACGGCGAGGGGACGGTCGGCCCCTCCTGGTGACCCAACACCGCCCGTCACACGTGATGACCAAAGCCATCATAACGGGCATTGGCCTACCTCTTTAAGATGTCCAAGGCGCCCCATACATGGTATCGTTGCCTTTGAGTATGCGCAGACGCATAGCTCTCAAGGCTTGTGGATAGAGTCCAAATGGAAATATTTAGGCCTCTGGAAGTCTTCTAGGCCGACCCCACCCTTCTCCCCTGTGCAGATGCCCAAACCCCCAGGGCAACACTCACTCTCTAGAGGGAATCGAGGGGAGGGAAACACAGAGTGCACAATTAACATCCAATGTGAATGGATGACATTCTCCAATGAAATGAACGAAAATGGCGAACCAAAAATTGGGGGGAAATGCTCTGCTGAGCTTGTTGGGGTAGAATATTTAAATCCTTTAGCTGACCCTGCTTGAAATCTATACGTTGCAGAAGTTCTTCAAATTGGACCTATTTTTCCAAAAAAAAAAATTGTGTCAATGGCATTTTGAGGAAATCCCTTCCCCTCTCTGGGCCTGTTTCTTTCTCTGTGGTGTAATTTGAAATACATCTCTAATGGCCCTTCCAGCTCTGGCAGTCTACCATTCTGAGATTTGTAAGAGTTTTTAAAAGAAATTTTTTTTTTTTTGCTGGGACAATGAGGGTTAGGTGATTTGCCCAGGGTCACACAGCTAGTAATTGTCAAGTGTCTGAGGCTGGATTTGAACTCGGGTCCTCCGGAATCCAGGGCCAGTGCTTAATTTACTGTACCAGTTAGCTGCCCCAATAAATTCTTTTTCAAAGCTGTGGACTTTGAGTACTTCCTGACTGTATTCCCTTTAATTATTTTGAAAGGGCAGCATTAGGGTAAATGTCCAATGACCCCTACTTTTGGGATGTTGTAGATAAGAGCATTCTTGGTTCATGCCCAGATTGACCTAGATGGCCTCTGAGGTTACTGACGACCCAGATTTTAGGACTGGCCTGGCAGGGACTATAGGGCTCATCTAGGCCAGTGATATCAAACTGAAATAGAAGCAGAGCAGCAATCCGTACATAAGGATCCTTGCAGGCCATATTGACTTAGCGTTAAAATGTAATATTATGGGGGCAGCTAGGTGGCGCAGTGCATAAAGCACCAGCCCTTGCTGGGAGGAGCCCTTGCTTGGCCTTAGACACTTGACACTAGCTGTGTGATCCTGGGGAAGTCACTTAATTTTCATTGCCCTCCCCCCCCCAAAGTAATATTATTTAAGTCTTATTTTACTTTGGATTATCTATGTTTTATTGTATTTTTATTTATTGTGTTAAATATTGCCTAATTATCTGGTTTGGGTTCACTCAGGAGTGTTTATGGGCTACATGAGATCTGCCCAGTGTTTGACATCTCTGATGTAGGCCAATCCCTTCATTTCACAGAAGAGGAATTTGGGGCCCAGAGAAAGGAAGTGATTTACTCAAAGTCATATAGGTCAACAATGACAAAGAAGAATCTTTTTTTTTTCTTTTGATAAGCATTTGTATCCTTTCTTTTCCAATCTTAATAGTATTTTGGGTTTTTTTTCTAGTTACATGTAAAGATATTTTTTGACATTTGTTTTTATAAGATTTTGAGTTCCAAATTTTTCTCCCTTTCCCCTCCCCAAGACAGAAAGCAATCTGATAGAGGTTATACATGTACAAGCACCTGGAAGGTCTAATCCAATCCCTTCGTTTTATGGAGGAGAAAACTGAGGCCCAGAGGTGGGAAATGATTTGCCTAAGGGGATACATGTAGCTAGCAAGGAGCACATCTGGAGTTTGAATTAAGGTTCTTTGACTCCACAGGCAGGATCATTTGCATGTCCCAAGCTGTAGCTCCTGCATGGTCTGACCCCTGTCCCTGTCCTGTATTTCTTCCTGCAGTGATACTGATAACCTTTGCCCTGGTCTCGGTCACCTATGGGGCCACCCTCTGCAACATGCTCCCCCTGGAGGCCAACCTGCCTATGGGTCCCCTAACTGGCCTTCCTTTTCTCTCCACAGACAGTAACCTGAGGTTGTTTGTGAGCAGGGACGGCACCACCACCTGGAGTGGTGTTCAGTTGGCAAACAGGTACAGTGGTTCTATGCTCGCCCAGGCTGTGTGCAGGCACCAGTGAGGCAAGCCAGTGGTAGTTTTCCTTCACTGGGGAGGAGAGTGCATCAATAGAACAGGTAGATGGGGTGAAGGGAATCTCTAGTGAATTTGATGAATTTAATTGCAAAGCCCGGGATGTACTGGGCAAAATACCATATCAGGCTTTTATTGTGCTGTGAATTGGACTGACCCTCCAGCAAAAACGCCTTCCACAGGTGTTGGGGAAGACCTTGATGGGCCTCTGGTGGGTCCCTTTCCTCCACAGGTCAGACTGAGAGAAAGACTAGCCACCACAATGGAAGGAATGGAAGTTAGATTCCAGGGAGCACTCTTAGGTGGCAGGGCCTGTGGGCAGGCACCAGAGGAGACTCTCAAATCTCCTTTCCTGGTGGTGTAAGAAAAATTCCAGCAGAATGGACTGTGTTCAGGGACGTGGAAGTAGCTGTAAGACAAGACCAGTAATGGGTTCCTTGGCCTTTATGTCTCCAGATGAACAAATCGATTTACCATATGCAAAACAGAGTGTGTTGGAGTAAAAAGCAACTAGATTAAGGTCAAGAATGCTTTCAATCTTGACTCATTCCTCGTCTGATCTTAGATGAGTCATTTCTCCCCCTGCGCCTCAGTTTGCCCACTTGTTAAATGGGGAGGGGGGCGGTGTTTGGAGTGTATGGCCTCTCAGGGTCCCATGCAGCTCTCAATCTTGTATTCCGGTGGCCAGGGCTGGATCTAGGCCTGGGAGAAGCTGCAGGGAGGATTTGAGCGATGTGCCTGGGAAGGACTTGGGTGTCCTCTGTTGATCAGAGCTGGAACTGCAGCCCTCTAAAGTGACCTGGGCTCTTACAAACAGGAATGGAGAGCCAAGCTTCAGCCTAACTCCCATTTCTGTAGTGCTTTAAGGCTTAGAAAGGGTAATGTGGGTGGAATTTGGGGTCAAATTGATCGTGTCTCGTCCCAAAAGAATTACAAGACTCAGTGACTCAGTTTCCCAAGTTGTATTGCAATACTGTGAGTAATCACAGGGAAAGAACCAGAAAAGTGGAAGGGTATCTCTCGAATAGGGAAAGAAAAGATAGTTATATTTATAGTATGGATAAATTGATTATCAGTCTCATTATAATAATCTCCACCTTGGGGAGGTACAGGGGAGGGCCTATCCTAAATTGGAGTTCCTAGGGTCCTAAGCCAACCCATGAGGAGGGTACCTTTTTCAGTAGAGGTGTGTTTTGGGGGTTTACATGTCATAAGGTGAATCTGGGGACAAAGCTGGCCTTTTCTGCGCATGTCTCTTTCTGATTCCCATGGCTAGTTTCACATTTTTCATTAGAATTTCTATAGCCTGTCATTTTATTTAAGGTCCTATTGTTATATGACCTGACCCTTTATGGTCCTGTTATGGGTACTGATCACTGTGGGTAAGAGAACCTAGCATCCTGACTTGTAAGTTATCCATTAACTGGGGTGTGACTCCCTTTTGGAGCTAATATCTGAATTAAAGCTTGGGTCTTAAGTTTTTCTGTTAACCCCTTTTTTGCCTCCTACATCAAGGGCATTCCTCATAAGAACCCTGAGGTCTGGTAGTACAAGTATCATGGCCCCATTTTATAGATGTCAATGCAAATCTGCCAGAGTAGAGATGTAACCTGGATCAGTGTTGGAGCTGGGACCTAAACCAGGTTCTCCAGCTTCAAATCCAGGGGTCTTTCCACTGTGCTGTGTTTGCCTCTTAGTCTTTAGGGCTAGAAGGAACTTAAGAGATCATCTAGTCCAGCCCCGCTAAATTTTATAGGTGGGGAAACTGAGGCACAGAGAAAAAGTCAAACTCTAAATTGGTGGCACAGCCAGGATTAGACTTCAATTTGGCTAACATTGATGGAGCCCCTACTTTGTGACTTGTGACTTGTGACTTCCACCTTCCACTTGAGGAATACTACTCACAGCTGACGTTCATACGGTGCCTACTATGTGCCAGACATTGTGCTGAGTCCTTTGCAATCTTTGCCTCATTTGATCCTCACAACAACCTCAAGAGGTGATTGCTATTATAATTTCCATTTTACAGATAAGGACACTGAGACGAAGAGAGGTCAATGTCTTGCTCAGGATCACCCAGGTGTTAAGCATCTGAGGCTGGATTTGAACTTGTTTTCCCAACTCCAGGCCTAGGCTCTCTCCACTGTGTCACCTTAGCTGCCCCTACAGGATTCTTTATACACACTTCTTGGCTCAATCAGCAAGCATTTATTAAACACCTACTATGTGCCAGGCTCTGAGCTAGGTGCTATATAAAGAGACCAAGAACAAAACACTCCCCATTCCTGATGAGCTGACTGTCTAAAAGTAGTAGGCTCACCCTCAAGATTTTAAGATGAATTTAAAGCTCTGCTCTTCCTAAATGCCTGGGGATTGATTAATTACTGGGCACAGTCAGAATCAAAGCTGTTTGACTGTAAACAACCTCAGGAGCTGGAAAGGCCCTGAGAGGTTTTCGTCTTATCTTTCTTAAGGGCTTCCTAGCTGGAAGCTCTACCCGTAGAGGGCTCCACCTCTATGGGAGGAGCCAACCTGTGAGATTCTCTAGAGAAAAAATTCCGAGGGAAGGAGGGAGGGGCTAGAACTGAGTCCTGAAGAAGGAAGGATTCAGCAGGCAGAGTTGAGGAAGGAATGGACTCCAGGTATGGGGGAGGTCAGGGCCAAGCCCTGGAGTACCAATCTGTGCATAACGGGGTGGGGGGAAAGGACAGATCCATGGGATTGGGATGCAGAGTAAGGGAAGGGGGAGTGATATCTAATGAGGCTGGAAAGAGCCAGGGAATCAGGTTGTGAATAACTTTAAAAGCTAAACAGAGGCATTTATATCTTATCCTCCAATATATGGAGCAATCAGATTGTTTTATTTAGGCAGCTAGGTGGTCTAGTAGATAAAGTCCCAGACCTGAAGTCAGAAAGACTAGAGTTCAAATCCTACCTCAGACACTAGCTGTGTGACCCTGGGCGAGTCTTTTAACCTCTGCCTGACTTTTTTTTTTTACTTTTAGGTAAAATGGGGATAATAATAGTCCCCCCCTCCCAGAGCTCCTGTGAGGATAAAAGGAGTTAATATACACATAACATGCTTTGCAAACCTTTAAGCATCACCATCATCACCATAGAAAAGACATTGCCAGATCTGCTCTTAAGGCAAATCCCTCTGACAGTCATATGGGGGCAAGTCTGAAGCAGGGACATCAATTAGGAGGCTCCCGGGATGGATAATCTAGATGAGAGGGGCCGAGGGCCTGAACAGAGGCAGGAGCCACGTTGAGGGGAAAGAAGATCACACAAGACACTGGTTCCAGTGGAGCTGCAGAGTGATGGAGGGCAAGGCATCGAGAATGCCACAGTCAGAGACCTGGAAGGGTCCCTTGGACACAAACAGTCAAGTTTATAAAAGGGAAACATTTGGGGAGGAAAGCTGAGTTCATGCAGAAGTTTAGTCCGTCTTGCTGACGTCCATTTTGAAATGTCCAGGAGGTCACTGGTGACATGAGACTGAACCTCAGAGAAGATACTAACCCAGGAGAGCTGATAAGACTACAAATGAGAAAAGAAGAGGGCCCAGCCCAAAAACATCCATGGGTGGTGGGCGTGAGCTGGCTGCCGAGTGTGGGACGTTCTGGACAGAGATCAGGAGGGAATGAGGTTTGATCTATGTATACATTGTAATTATATAATGCTACAAGGGTTTGGGTTTTCTTTTTTTTCTTTTCACTTGTGGGGCAGCTGACAGACAGAAAATGTATGTCTCTTAGTTGTAAAAAATACACACATCCAAACAAGTGGGAGGGAGAAAGCAAGAATTCAAACATCAATCTTGGGACTTCAAAATCTGGAGAGCTTTCCACTGTATCATTACATTGTGAGTGGATGGGACTGCATGATCATCAAAATGCCAAGTGTCCTTCTGGCACATCAGCCTCCACTGGCTCCTTATTGCCTGCTAAGTAGGGCATTCAAGGCTTTGTACAACCTACATCCACCCCCCCCAATCACTCCCTACTCCCCTTCACACATTACATGTTGCAGCTGAAACACATTTGTTGCTATTCCATCAAAGTGCTTTCCTGTCTTTCACCCTACAAACTCCAATGGCCTTCACAGACCCACCCCCCTTGAGTGGGATGGGAAGTACACCCACTGACCCCTGTAATAGAGACTCAAGGAGAAAGGAGGCCAAAGCATTGATTTTATTTCTTGCGAAAGAAAGGTGCACCACACTCACTGGGACAACCAGGAGGTGTGACACACCGGGATTAGGAAACCAAGCAGTTTTTATACTCTTTACAGACATCTAATTTGAGCAAAATGCGGTAATTGGGTTCATCAATAAATCATTCTCCTGGAATGTTCAGCAATAAGTCTCTCTCCTGGGTTGTTCAGCGATAAATTATTTTGCAACATTTTCTGTTTCTGCAACAATTTATCATGTCTATGTAATGTCTCGGTGCAGACTCTATGAAACAATTTTTTTTTTTTTTTTAGTGAGGCAATTGGGATTAAGTGACTTGCCCAGGGTCACACAGCTAGCAAGTGTTAAGTGTCTGAGGCCAGATTTGAACTCAGGTCCTCCTGACTCCAGGGCCGGTGCTCTATCCACTGCGCCATCTAGCTGCCCCTATGAAACAATTTTTAAGTTGATATGCCTATATTTAGAAAGGGGGATAGTAGCTTCCCATTATTGCCTCTCTAAAAAAAAAAAAGGAGAGAGAGAGAAACAGGGAGCTCTAAGGGGCTTTAAGACTTTGAGATCAGATCACTAGGCCGAAGGGGGGGCACTTTCCATCTCAGTGGAGGGTCATATCCCTATGTCCCTCTCACCCTGACCAGGGCTGTGTCTTGTAAACAGCAGGGGCAGTGGCAAAATCAAAGATGGTACAGAGGTTGGGGAAGTTGGAGCAAGGGCAGCCCAGGACCAAACAGGCTGGGTAGGGAAGACAGGGCAATAGAAGCAGGGCATATAAGGCAGGATTTTAATGGAGTTGAAAGTATGGAACTGAAACATGTGAACAGTGATGACTACAGATGTGGGAGTCTCCCTCCAGGCATGGAACAGCTGCTGCTGTTCAAGGAGCAGAAGAACAGGCCAAGGGCAGGAGATCAAAGGAGCCTTCACGAGGAGAGAAATTCCATCTTCCCATTCTCTGGGCGTCTCAAAAACCAAGCCAGAGGAACACTATGAACCTTTCTAAGCACCTGCTGAATGAATGAATAAGGGCCAAATTTAGTATGGGAAGAGTTAATTGGGTAGCTCGCTGTAATATTGGGGTAAGAAAGGAGATTAACAGCCTCTTTTCAATAATCAAAACAGAGTTTATTAATGGGAACAAATTTAAAACACAAGTGAGGTTAATAAAGCTAGGGACAATGAAAAAGGGAATAGGGGAAGGAAAAAATATATCCGACCCACAAACTCACCACCACCCAGAATCAGCAGTTTCAAAGAGAACCAGCTGCACAGCGTCCCTCTCCCTGTTCCTCGCCAAAGTGAAACCTCTCCTCTCTAGCTTTCTCCCAAAAGCCCTCTCTCCCACAGGAAACAGGGCCGTCCACACACACACACACACACACACACACACACACACACAGCCCCAAGCTAATTGGCTGGCAGCCCTGATTGACAGAACTAACAAGCGACTCTACAGAGATGAGTTCTGGATGCTGAAGACCACCTGACTTGTCCTTACTAGGCTTCTCATCATGGTGGGGTTTCCCTACAATATAATTTGGCCAGGCCCATGTAGGCATGAGGGTGTCCAGCATGACATCAGCATGCACGGGCGCATGCCAGGGTTTCTAATTTTAGCCAAAGATGGGGTCATAGAAACCCCAAATCACGATTAATTCCTTATGAATGAATGAATGAATGAAACACAGGCATGGTCATAAGAAAGAGAAAGAAAGAAGATAAACTTCCAAGTGCACAAGGAAGAAGCAGTTAGATGGGAGAATATGGAATATCAGGTGAGACGAGCTTCTAGAAGATGCTGCAAATAATATCAAACCCTATGGATGACCCCTGGCTTCACCTCCCTGACCTTTACCTGTTTTACTCTATGTCAGGCTAAGGAAAAATAGGGGGCATGTGACCCCCAAACACACAGCTTTATTTTAGTCAGACAATGGAATAGAAAGAAAATATAGAACATCATCTGACAGGCTTTCATTGATGGGGAAAGTCCCTCTAGGCTTGAGAAGCTATGGAGGGACTGGGTCATGGTAGAAAGGGCACTGGGCTCTGGAGGTACAGGTCCTGGGTTCAAATCTCATTTCCAGTACTCACTTGCTACCTGTTCGACCTTTGTTTGACAAGTCCCTTTAAAACCTTGAGATGCTATCTAAATGTGAGTGACTATTACCAATATGCTTGGTGATTAAACAACTGAGATGGGGAAGATGCTGCTCCTAAGAGCAAGGCCAAGCTTCAGCTGTACTTACTATAGGTTCATTCAGGTCAGCCTGGGCCTTGGGGGGAGAAAGGGGAAGTAGGGAGACCCGTGAACCAGGACCATGTGCCAAGGCAGGGCTGAGAAACAGCACGTAACTAAGCCTTGGGAGCCTACACTAAACTAAGGATGAGCAGCAGCTCTTTCACCAGCTTGGAGAATTTCAAGGGTGTTGTTACTCAAGACAGTGCATTTGGACTGAGCACCTGTCTTTGGTCTGAAGACTGTGGAACAGGCTACACATTAGTCTTTTGTCAAAGAGCCCAGCTAATAAGCACCACCTCCCTGCTGTCACACCCCGGCCTTTCAAAGGCCCTCATCCAGACAGTCAAGTGAACCCAAGGCGGGTGCTCTCTGTAAGTAAAAAACAGAGACACTAAAAACATTCCTAGCCTCCAACTTAATCCCTAAGGAGCCTTCTTTATTTCAGGTCTGGACCACACACAGCTCTAACCAGACTGAGATCTGTCAGTCAGTCAGTCAGTAAGCATCAGGTATGGATTTACCGTGTGTTCTGCTAAGCCTTCAGAAAAGCACAGTCACTTGCTGCCCTCAAGGAGATCACACACTGGGGACAGAGGTTTTGAGTGACCCTATAACATGTAAATAGCTAAGTGTATTCAAGATCCATCCAGTGTAAATGGAAGGTGATCTCCCAGGGAAAGCCCCTGGTGGGGGGAGTCAAGGGACATTAAACAACAGACTAGAAAAGGTCTCCTACATGGGGCTGAATCAGGAAGAAAAACAGGTGGGGCAAGGGAGGAGAGCAAGTGAGGGGGGGCAGGGGGAGGGCCAACACAGACAGATTTGGTTATTTTAAAGACACTGTTCCATCAGGCTTTTCCACGCAGACAGCTTTACTCCTATACGTCTATAGGACTCTAGACGCTTATTGCCTTTTCCTGGGGGTGTAAGTAGAACACACTGTAAAGAGGTGGCTTCTAAACACGTATGAAGTTGGTCATGATTATTCCTGTGAGCCTCTGTGGATACGACAATGAAGGCCATGCTAGACTAACTTCTCTAACTTTTGCTGGCAGGGTAACCAGATTGCTAGATCAGGGGAATCTGCCAGACAGAACAAGACAACTGACAACATCTCTGAATCAATCAGCAAGCAAGTACAGATACTTTGACAGAAAAGAAACCTGCGACAAAACAAAATCATATAAACTGGATATGTTCTCATCAGTAAATTCAGAGCAGACAATGGCAACACCTAGAATTGTATACAAACCAAACAGACAAAAACCCACCAAGTATCTCAAGGGGTGGCTGCCTTACATATGAATGTCATGGAATATTATTACAGTGTGTTACACTGTAAGCAACAAAGAAACATCCTGGATGGTATGAACTGGAACAGAGTGAGGCGAGCAGAACCAGGAGAACAATGTATACAAGAACAACAGCTTTGAAGACTTAAGCAAGGACCTCCAGCCTCCAGCTGATGCTGAAGCATCCCACCTCCTGACAGAGGAGACAGCTCAAGGGGCAAGGCAGACAGATGGCTCGGTGGAAAGAGCGCTGGGCTTGAAGTCAGAAAGTTCCCTCAGTTCCAATCCTGTCTCGGGCACTTACAAGCTGAGAGATCCTGAGCAAGTCATTTAACTTCTGCCTCAGCTTCCCCAACTATAAAATGGGGATAATTATGGCACCGCCCTCCCAGGGTTGTTCTAACCAAAGGAGGCCCAAATCAAGGAATATCTGTGAAACTTTTTTTTCTTTTCTTTTCCTTTTTTTTTTTTTTTGGCAGGGCAATGAGGGTTAAGTGACTTACCCAGGGTCACACAGCTAGTAAGTGTTAAGTGCCTGAGGCCAGATTTGAACTCAGGTCCTCCTGAATCCAGGGCTGGTGCTCTATCTACTGCGCCATGTAGCTGCCCCATCTGTGAAACACTTAGTGCAGTATCTGAAACCTGGAAGGAGCTTAATGTTCATTCCCTTCCCTAGGGACATATATGCTGGATTCTTTTTGCTTGACTGTGGTAAACTGTGACCGAGTTCCTCCCTCCTCCTTTTCTTTCTCTCTGTTAATGGAGGCTGGGTAGAGAGACAGACCATACTCATGACCCCCCACCCAGTGCTCTATTTTAACATTTTTAACAGTGAACAGAGAACAGAAGAAAGCTCAGACAAGTTTTCAAAGTAATATTTATGGGGGCAGCTAGGTGGCGCAGTGGATGGAGCACCGGCCCTGGAGTCAGGAGTACCTGGGTTCAAATCTGGCCTCAGACACTTAACACTTACTAGCTGTGTGACCCTGGGCAAGTCACTTAACCCCAATTGCCTCCCTAAAAAAACCCCAAAAACAAAAACAAAAAAACCAAAGTAATATTTATGGGCAGGTAGGTGGCACAGTGGATAAAGCACTGGCCCTGGAGTCAAGAGTACCTAAGTTCAAATCCGGCCTCAGACACTTGACACTTACTAGCTGTGTGACCCTGGGCGAGTCACTTAACCCCAATTGCCTCACCAAAAAAAAAAGTCAGGAAAAAAAGTCATATTTACTATTACACACACACACACACATACCCCATACAAGGATGACTTGATGAAACTCTGGATGTGTATGTTTCAGGGAGAAGAGAATCCCTGTGAACTCTGCTCACTGCAGGACCATTGTGCAGAGGAAGGAGCATGCCTTGTTTTGTTTTTGTTTTTGTTTTTGTTTGTTTTAGTGAGGCAATTGGGGTTGTGACTTGCCCAGGGTCACACAGCTAGTAAGTGTTAAGTGTCTGAGGCCGGATTTGAACTCAGGTATTCCTGACTCCAGGGCCGGTACTCTATCCACTGCGCCACCTAGTTGCCCCAAGCAGGCCTTGTTTTGATGGTCCCAGAAGGCAGAACTGGGAGCAAGAGGTGAGAGCTGGGAAGAGGCAGGTTTTTACTTGTCAGAAAGACAAACTTCGTAATGATCAGAACTACTCCAAGGCAGACTTGGCCGCCCCCTGGAAGTAGTGGATTCCTCATGCTTGAAGGATGGCTACTGTGCGTCAGGAGACTGTAAGAACAAAGCTTTGATAAACAATAGGGACTTTCGGTTCCCACGTATTTTCAGGCTCATTTATTTTTGGAGTAAAAGTATTTCATTTTTCTTTAAAAAATAAACTCCAATACAAACATAAACTATTCACTTTTTACAGAAAAGTTGCTCGTTTTGAAGATGAATGAGGTGCAAATCACAATCCTCTACAGCAATGATATTAATTTAAGTGTGTGTGTATATATATATGCATACTCAGTAAGATGAATGTGTGCAGTACCAATGCCAATACCTGCATTACCAGAAACTACTGTTCTGATTGCATTTGCTTCTTCTCCCCAGCCAGTCTATGAAGTGATGCCACAAAACCCCTCCAGGTCCTTCCGCCAGCTGCAGATCAGCCGGATGCTGAGGAGGCCCTCAGGCAAGTGGATGCTGCCCCAGCACTGCCTGGCACCAGGACCACGGGGCAATCTCCTAGGGCAGAGGCACCAGACTTGGACCCGAGTGAAAGGAAAGCCAGCAGAGCTTGGAGACTGAGTAGAAAGGTATTTAGGTAGGAGACGATGGAGAGTTAAAAAAAAAAACCCTCCAGAACTGCAAAGCAAGTGGGGCAGGGAGATGCCAGAAAGCCCACAAGACCCACTAAGGACGTGGCCTCCTTCATGAGGAGGAGAGGCTCTCCCGGAGAAACAGACAGACCTGTGTGTTCCAGATTGGACCAGATATTCACATGTGCATGCTCCACCTGACCAGCCCCCAGAAGGGCTGACGTTTGTTTTTATTTGTTTTAATACAAATGCAAAGGTAGCTAGGTGGTATGGTGGATAAAGCACCAGCCTTGGATTCAGGAGTACCTGAGTTCAAATCCAGCCTCAGACACTTGACACTTAACTAGCTGTGTGACCCTGGGCAAGTCACTTAACCCTCGTTGCCCTGCAAAACAAAAACAAAAACAAAACAAAACAAAATACAGATGCAAGCCATTGGGCCTGGAGTCAGGAAGCTGTTCCAATCCACACCCACTGGCTCTGTGACTGTGAGCAAGTCCCATCACCTGGCTCAGTTTGCTCTTTTGTGAAGTGAGAACAATAACAGCACCTACCTCATACAGGGTTGTTGTGAGGCTCAAATGAGAGCAGATTTATAAAGTGCTCAGCATAGTGCCTAGCACAAAGGAAGCCCACTTTCTCTGGCCCAACCCACAGGACTCTAATAGCTCCACTGTCTTGCCAAGACAGAAAGCTTCTATGATAACCTGTAGGCCAAGGGAATGTGTTGGATGGTGCCAAGTATCTGGAGCATCAGAGCTATTTGCCCCTAGCAGACAGCAGGCACATCACACTGAGCCCTGAAATGAAACACTGACGAGGTTTGCAGCTCACAATCCTTGGGGGATGCATCCTAGTGCACTTTCCACAGTCTCAAAGGGCAAACTTGAAACCTCGCCTGGGTGGTACTTTCTCCAAGGTTACAATGTCTCTCTACACTGCTGGAAGTTTAAAATAACTTCAAAAGGACCACACAATGTTAAGTGGGTTACTGTTACACAGGAGCCAAACACTGAACTCAAAATGGACCTTCTGGGACTGTCCCGCCAGGCCCCTGCTATCCCATGCTTCTCTCCACTCTGCCCGCTCCCACTTTTAGCTTCCTTGAAGGTGGTGGCTTTCCTCATTAGATTGTAAGATCCTTTAGGACAGGAAGTGCTTCTTTTTTTTGCATCCACTGTATTTAGCACAGAGCCTGGAACATAGTAGGTACTTAATAAATGTTTATTGACTATTGCCGGCTTAAAGCCCTTCTAAAGCTGTGAAAGGTCTCAGCCCTACAACAGATAATCACCAAGATCAAATTTAGGGGACATGTGAAAACAAAAACTTACAACAGTCAGAAACCAAAAATGTATTAAGGACTTGCCATGTACCTACTGGGTGCTGGGGGAGGCAGGGCAGAGGGAGAGGAAGGGACACACAATTTAGATGAGCCCCAGTCATGGCCTGGAAAATTTTAAGTCTAAGAGAGGACTGAGACTAAGGAAGCCCACAAATAGCAGAGCTCAGGAGTTGGCAAGTAACTGGGATATTTGTGCCTGCCCCCCTGGTCCCAAGTTCAGAATGGTTTTTATATTTTTTTAAAATAGTTTTACTTGGGGCAGCTAGGTGGCACAGTGGATAGAGCACCGGCCCTGGAGTCAGGAGTACCTGAGTTCAAATCCGGCCTCAGACACTTAACACTTACTAGCTGTGTGACCCTGGGCAAGTCACTTAACCCCAATTGCCTCACTAAAAAAAATAGTTTTACTTTATTTAAAATGGGGTGGCTAGGTGGTACAATGGTCAGAGCAATAGGCCTAGAGTCAGAAAAACTATCTTCCCAAGTTCAAATCTGTCCTCAGACACTGACTAGCTGTGGGACCCCCAGGCAACTCACTTAAAACCCTATTTTCAGGGCAGCTAGGTGGCACAGTGGAATAGAGCACTGGTCCTGGAGTCAGGAGGACCTGAGTTCAAATCTGACCTCAGACACTTAACGCTTACTAGCTGTGTGACCCTGGGCTAGTCACTTAACCCCAATTGCCTCACACCAAAAAAAAAAAAAAAACCCAACCCTATTTGCCTCAGTTTGTTTCCTCATCTGTCAAGTGAGCTGAAGAAGGACATAGGAAATCACTGCAGGATCTTTGCCAAGAAGAGTTGGATGCAACTTAAAGGAGTCAACAACAATGGCATTTAAAATTGTGTGTGGCTGGCCACTCTCTGCACTAGTCCACCTGCCAGTAAATGGCTCAGCAGAGAAATAAACTGAGGCATGAAGAAAGAGGCTGCCCAGCACAATCACTAAGGACTAACAGCACAAGCTGCTTCCTGGAGGGGGTGATGTGGGCAGAGGATATTTGAAGTTTCTATTTTCCCAGTTAGCTTGGGATTTTTTTAAAGTTCTAATATGAGGAGAGGTCACTACTCACAATTCAAACATTTGGAAGACTACAATAAACACTGAAGAAGCACCTACTAGTCAATCGTTTTAAGCATCTAGTTACTATGTGCAAGGTGCTGGGAAAACAAAACCCTCAAGAAAGGACTAGAGTGCTGGAAGACAGAGCAAGAATCCAAGGTCAATTTAAGGTCACGTGGAGAAGGCGTGAGCCCCGGCTCCCCCAGGGATCCCAGAAGGTCCCTGGACCAGGCAGCCCCAGAGCTGAGTCCTGAGCATGATGGGGGAGGATCCGAGGACAAGGAAAGGCTACATTACAAAAATGGGAGTGGGATTGTGAAGATACATAAATGGTGAAATAGCAAACACTTGGGAGGCCACCTGCCAAGATACATGCAGTAATGCAATCACAAAGCACACAGATCTAAATTACAAGAGAAATAGGAGCTCCCTGAGGGCACATGTGTGCCTGGCACCAAGTAGGCACTTCATAAATGTTTACTGACTATTATTGCCTTAATAAATGTTTACTGACTATTTCTTATGTGCAGGCTGAGCCAATATAATAAAAACAGACAATACTAGCTAAATTAATTTATATATTAAGTGCCACACCAATCAAACTACCAAAGAATTACTTTATGGAACTAGAAAAAATAGTGAAATTCATCTGGAGGGAGAAAAAGTCAAGACTACCCAGGAAATGAATGGGGACAAAAAAAGAGGGAAGGAAGGGAGCTAAGGGTACCAGATGTCAGATTCTGCCCCAAAGCTGTAGTTATCAAAGCAACCTGGTACTGGTAAGAAACAAATGAAGTGCACAGGGGCCAGGTGTTCAGCAAACCCAAAGACTGCAGCTACTGGGGTAAGAACTCAAACATGGACAAAAACTGTTGGGAAAACTGGGAAGAAATGTGGTAGAAACTAAGACCAGACCAACATCTCAAACATAAGAAATACCAAGATGAGCTTCCAGTGAGTCCCTGATTGATTCATAATGGGTGACATCATAAGCACACTAGGGACGTGTAAGAACTTATTTGTCGAATCTATTGGCAGAATAAGAATTCCTGATTAGACAAGAGAAAGAGAGGTTCAAAGGAAGTAAATGATAATTTTGGTTTCATAAAATTAAAAGGTTTTACACAAATGCAACCAATGCAGCTAAAATTAGAAGAGAAATGAGAAATTGGGGTGTTTGTGTGAATTTTGCAGCAAGATTCTGGTTAAGATCTGATTTCTAAGATATAATGAATCAAATTTATAAGAAAAAGAACCATTCCTGAGGAAGGGGTGGAGCCAAGATGGCAGAGGAGAGGTTGTGACTCCCACAAACTCCAGATAAGCCTGTCCACTCACTCCCAAATAATGCAGTAAAAAACCAAAAACAAACCCAGAGAAGCCTAATGCACATAAGAACAGAATGAGACTATTTTTCAGCAAAAGAGGGCAATTGTGATCACCTACTGATCAGGCTGAACAGCTCAGCACACAGTCCAGACCCAGCCAGGAACAGATAGTGTTTCCAGAGTGTCTGAGAGTCTTCAGCGCCAGCAGTGGCTCTAATCACAGACTGGTGAGGGGGTTCGGCAGTAGGCTGTAGTGAAGTGGAGGCAGTCTCTGCTGGAGTTGGGGTGAAGCGCCCTGGGTCTGAACCAGTGGGTTGAATTGAGTGGTGGTGGCCCAGTGGAGGAGGGGCACAGGCACACCCTTTCTGACCATAGACAATCAGAGTTCAATCAGACTTCTGTTTCTGGGTCAAAGAGAATGTGGCCATGGTTACTCACAGGCCAGGCAGGCTGAGAAGAAGCCCAATCACCCCCTGGGCCACGCTGTAGCTTGAACAGTGTGTCTTGGAAGCAGTGCTACACTTTAAGAAGGAGTTAAAAGCCAAGAAATAGGTGGCCAAGATGAGTAGGCAGAGAAAGCAGCAGACCATCAAAAACTCCTTTGGGGGAAAGGTAGACCAGATACACCCTCAGAAGAAGAAGATAATAACAGGGTCAAATCTCCAACATTCAAAGCTTCGAATAAAAATATTAATTGGTCTCAGTCTATGGAAGCACTCAAAAGGGACTTTGAAGAGAAAATAGGAGAGATAGAAGGAAGATTTGGAGAGATGGAGGAAAGAATGGAAAGAGAAATAAGAGCAATGCAGGAAAGTCATGAGAAAAAAGTCAACAGTTTGAAAAGCCAAATGGGAAAAGAAATAGAAAAGCTCACTCAAGAAAATAATTGCCTAAGAATTAGGATTGAACAAATGGAAGCTAGTGACTTTATGTGAAACCAAGACACAGTAAAGCAAATTTAACTGAATAAAAAATAGAGGGCAATATGAAATGTCTCCTTGGAAAAACAGCTGACCTGGAAAATAGATCCAGGAGAGATCATTTGAAAATAAATGTACTACCTGAAAACCATGACCAAAATAAGAGTTTAGAAACCATCATCCAAGAGATTGTCAGGGAAAATTGCCCTGATATTCTAAAAGCAGAAGGAAAAATAGAAATTGGAAGAATCCACTGATCACCTCC
Source organism: Dromiciops gliroides (assembly GCF_019393635.1). NCBI lineage: Eukaryota > Metazoa > Chordata > Mammalia > Microbiotheria > Microbiotheriidae > Dromiciops > Dromiciops gliroides. The sequence continues at coordinate 11,002,625 of NC_057867.1, forward strand.
TTAAAGAGATCCCAAAAGGAAAACCTCCAGGAATATCATAGCCAAATTCCAGAGCTCCCAGGTCAAGAAGAAAATATTGCAAGCAGCTAGAAAAAGGGAATTCAAATACTGTGGAGCTCCAATAAGGCTAAAACAAGATCTAGCAGCATCTATATTAAAGGACCGGAGGGCATGGAATATGATATTCCAGAGGGCAAAGGAACTGGAACTACAGCCAAGAATCATGTACCCAGCAAAACTGATTATACTCTTTCAGAGGAAAAAATGGGACTTCAATGAAAAAGAGGAACTTCAGGCATTTGTGATGAAAAGACCTGAACTGAATAGAAAATTTGACTTTCAAATTCAAGACCCTGGAGAAGCATAAAAAGGTAAACAGGAAAAAGATTTCATGACGGATATTAAAAGATCAAACTGTTTACATTCCTACATGGGAAGATAATACTTCCAACTCATAAGAACCTTCTCAGTAAGGAATTCACAGAAGACACAGGTCTGAACTGAATATGAAGGGATATCTGTAAAGCATTTATGTTTTGTTCTTTGTGAGGCAGACAGGGTGGGGTGTCTTATGTCTGGGGTCAGATTTGGGCTTGGGGCCTCCTGGGTCCAGGGCTGGTGCTCTGTGCACTGTGCCACCTAACTAATCCATGATGACATCTTTAAAATGGAGTTAAGGTGTAGGAGGAATAGACTGGGGGAGGGGGAATAGACTGGGGAGAGGCAGTTCACATGAAGGAAACAAGAAAAAAGCTTATGGAGGGGAAGGAAAGAAGGGGAAGGAGTGGGAGGGTGAGTGAACCTCAATATCATCAGAATTGGATCAAAGAGGGACTAACATACATACTCAAGTAGGTATAGTAATATATTCTTACCCTGAGGGGGGGCGAAGAAGAGGGGAAGGAGGGAAGGGCAGATTGGGGGAGAAAGCAATAAAAAGCAAAACACTTTTGAGGAAGGTGAAGATGTTCTGTATTACTGCACAAGTATGACGTATTGAATTGCTTGATTTCATAGAGAGGGTTGAGGAGGGAAGGAGGAAGAAAAATTTAGAACACAGAATTAGCTCAAAGACCTTAATCTCATCAGAGTGGGCTCAAGGAGGGAATAACATGCACACCCAATTATAAGGAGTAATCTATTTAACCCTACAGGAAAGTAGTAGGAGAAGAGGATAAAGAGGGAAGGGTGAAAGAAGGGAGGGCAGAGCAGGGGTGGGGGCAGTCAGAAGTAAAATACTTTTGAGGAGGAATAGGGTAAAAGAAGATAGAAAATAGAGTAAATATCATGGGAACGGAATAGGATGGAGGGAAATAGTTATGATGATTGATTATAATGGCAAAACGTATGGTACCTACTTTGCTGGGCTATTATGAAGAAAATTCTTTGTCAAGTTTAAGGTACTATATACAGGTTATGATGAACAGGATACTATCAGAAAAATCTGGAAAGACCTACATGAACTGAAGCAGAGTGAAATGTATTGTATACAAAATAACAGCGATAGTGTTAGATGATCTGCTGGGAAGCATGTGGTTATTTTCAGCAAGGCAATGATGCAATATAACCCTGAAGGATTTATGAAAATTGCAATCCATCTACAGAGAAACAACTGATGGTATTTGAAAACAGATGGAAACACATTTAAAAAATGTTTTCTTTGACAATTCCTTAATCTGAAGTTTTGTTTTTTAACTGTTTTCTCTCCCAACCTAGCTAATATGGGAATGTTTCCCATGACTATTCATGTATAACTAATTTTGAATTGCTTGAGTTCTTGTGGTGGGGGGTGGGAAGGGATGGAGGAAGAGAAGTTGGAACACAAAGTTTTTTTTTAAATGATGTCAAAATTTGTTTTCACATATATTTTGGAAAATAAAATCCTATTATAAAGAAAAAGAACCATTTCCTAAATGATAAATGGTCTAAGGATAGAAATAGGCAGTTTTTGAGAAAGAAATTCAAGCTCTCAAAGCTCATATGAACAATGTTCTAAATCACTAATGATTAGAGAAATGCAAATTAAAACAACTCTGAGGTACCACCTTACATTCATCAAATTTACTAGGTTGACAAAAAGGGCAAATGACAAATGTTGGAGGGGCTGTGGGCAAACAGGTCTGTGAATGCACTTTTAGAGTTGTGAAATGAGCTAGCCTTTCTGAAAAGCAATTTGGAACTATGTCCAAAAAGCAAATAAACAATGTAAACCCTTTGACTCAGGAATCCCAATAGTAAGTCTATACTTAGTCTATAAGAAAATATTTATAAAAGCTCTTTCTGTGGTAGCAAAGAATTGGAAACTGAGGGGGTGCCCTTCAATTGGGGAAAAGCTGAACAAGTTATGGTACACAGAGGCAATAAAATATTACTGTGCTGTGAGAAATGATAAAGAGGATAGTTTCAGAGAAGCCTGAGCAGACTTGAATAAACTGATGCAGAGTAAAGTCAGCAGAACTAGAACTATTTATAAAATGACAATATTATAAAGAACTCTGAAAGACTCCAATCCATTGACAGCCACAATTCCAAAGGACTCAGATTGTAGCATATTTTCTTTTCACTCTTTTTTCTTTTCTATTTTTTTGGACGTGACTAATATAGGAATTTGTGGAAGGAGATAGGGCATTATATTTGAAGAACAGATAACAGTAAAGTCTGGCTAGAACAAAGTTTAAGAAGAAGGGTCATGCAAAGTAAATCTGGAATAATGGGTGAGTTCAAGGCTGCAGAGGACTCCAATGTCAGGCAAAGTTTGCATTTTTTTTCTTGCAGGCTACAGGGAACCTGTATATTTTTGAGTAGTAGAGTAACATAGTGGACCCGTGTATGAAGATCATTTTGGCAGCTGGATGGAGTATGAACTGAAAAGGAGAGTAACTAGAAGCAGGAAGCCTATTACAGTAATACAGGCCAGAGGTCATGAAGATCTGCATTAGCTATGATGGAAGCTCTGTGACTGGAGAAAGGGGGATGGATATGATAGATGTCTCATGGACACCAGGTATGGGTGGATGTGGGCGATGACTGCAAGAGAGAGCAGAGGGTAACACCAAGTTTACAAACTTGAGTAACTGGGAGAATTGTGGTGCTCTCAACAGAAACAGGAAAATTGAGGGAAATGGGGTAGACAGAGGGAGGAAGAGAAGTAATTTTGCTTTGCAATGATAGTTTGACATGGACATCTCAAACTGGATTTCCCATAGACTCAATGTATCTAAAACTCAACTCATCTTTTTTTTTTTCTTTTAAGGTATTTTATTTTTTCCGTTACATGTAAAGATAGTTCTCAACTTTTGTTTATACAAGCTTTACAATTTCAGATTTTTCTCCCTCCCTCCCCTCCCTCCCCCCTCCCCTAGACAGCAGGTAATCTGATATAGGTTATATCTATATATCTATATACATATATATATCTATACACACACATATATATATATCCATAATAACATTAATCCTATTTCTGCATTAATCCTGTTATAAGAGAAAAAATCAGGGCAGTAATGCAAAACCTCAAAATAGAAAAAAAAAAAAACAACAGCACCCAAAACAAAAGAAATAGTATGGTTCAATCAGCATCTATACTCCACAGTTCTTTTTTTTTCTTCTTGGATTTGGAGATCCTCTTCTATCATGAGTTCCCTGGAACTCTTCTGTACCGTTGCATTGGTGAGAAGAATATCACAGTAGGTCAACATTCAGTGTTGATGATACTGTGTACAATGTTCTTCTGGTTCTGCTCATCTCACTCATCATCAGCTCACGCAAGACCCTCCAGGTTTCTCTGAACTCCTCCTGCTCATCATTTCTTACAGCACAGTAGTATTCCATTGTATTCATATACCACAACTTGTCCAGCCATTCCCCAATTGATGGGCACCCCCTCAACTTCCAATTCCTTGCTACCACGTAAAGAGCAGCTATAAATATTTTTGTACATGTGGGTCCCTTTCCCCTTTCCATGATTTCTTTGGGAAAAAGACCTAAAAGTGGAATTGCTGGGTCAAAGGGTATGCACAGCTTTATTGCCCTTTGGGCATAATTCCAAATTGCTCTCCAGCTCCACCAACAATGCATTAGTGTTCCAATTGTCCCACAGCTTCTCCAACATTTATTATCTTCTTTTTTTGTCATTTTAGCCAATCTGATAGGTGTCAGGTGGTACCTCAGAATTTCAACTCATCTTTTTTGAAAATCAATACTTTCAAGTGTTATTAATAGAAATGAATTTCTTAAGTATATACTTGGTCAGATCTCATGGTAAGTCTTGACTTCATCTTCTGAAGTATCACTGCCATATCATTATAACTCAATGTCAGCTATAGGAAAGAATTGAATTTTGATGTTTTTCACTCCCTCAGTGATGTCAACTCATTACCTTTCCCACAAAACCCTCTCTGCTTCCAAACATCCCTGTAGGAAGTACAAGAGAGAGCCTGAAGACAGTAGCCAATATATAGTGAATAAAGGACTCATCTGCAGAGATCTGATCATTTAGCCCACTGAGGCTGATGGAAAGCTTGCAGAGAAAATGCAGAGGATGAAAGGGTCAAGTGAAAGTCTTTTAAGGTTAGGTTACATTTAGAGGAATTAGCAAGGAGATAAGGAGAGAGTTATGGTAAGGTAGGAGGGATGTCTGATGGAGTAGCTCTAGAAGGAGACAGGATGGGCTAGGTCAGAGGTCGTTGTTTGACCTTGGGATGGAGGACCACCTCTTCCCTCAGAGAGAGGAATAAAAAGAGAGGATGGTGAAGACTAAGAGCAGTTCTGCAGATATTACTACAAGCTGTACTGTCTTTGCCCCTCCATTCTGAGCAAATGGCCCGAAATGTAAACATCTTTCTCTTTGATCTCTCACCTTCAATCAGGACCGAATCCTGTTGATTCTACCTTGGCAATAGCTCTCCCATCAGTCAGCTTCCTGTCTGGGCTGGGCTTCTGACTGTGTAACTGCCAGCCTGGATCATCCCTTAGCTCCGGCGGCATCCTCAGCCAATCCATCCCTACCAGGACAGGCGTCCATGTTGGAGGGCCTCTCTCAAGGCCTCTTCTCAGGGCTCATCCTTCTTGGCCTGTCTGCAGCCTCTCCCTCAGTGAGGAACTCTCTGCTCTCAGTATTTTCTCCACGCTCCTATCTCATGCTCATGCCTGCTAAAGACACTGCCCCCTCTCTTCTGCTGGATCCTCCTCCAAGTCCCACTGGCTAACCATGGACATCACACACAGCCCTGTGTCCTGGGCCCTCTTCTCTTTTGATCTCCTCAGGTCCTATGGATTCAATTAATACCCCTTTGTTGATAATTCTCAAACTTACATATCGGGCACTACCCTACATGCCAGCTTGCAATGTCCCATCTCCACCTCTCTACTTAACATCTCAAACTAGATGTCACACAGACATCTTAAACTCAACATGTCCAAAACAGAACTCATTACCTCTCCTCCTCCCCTAACCTACCCTTCCTTCAGACTTCCTCATTGCTGTCAAGGACACTACCATCGTCCTAGTCACTAAAGCTTTTAGCATAGGTGCCATCCTAACTTCCTCATTCTGTTATTACACACACACACACACACACACACACACACACACACACACACACACACACACACATGTGTATGTGTGAGTGAGAGAGGCAGACAGACAGACAGAGACAGTCAGATCTATGCTTTAGGAACATCACTCTGACAGTTGAATAGCAAAAATTTGGATTGGGAAAAGCCAAGGTAGGGAAACCATGAGATGATAAAGGCCTTCACCAGGTGTCGGCTGTGTTTGAAGGGAAGAAAGGAAGCAGATGAGATGCTATGAAATCAACAGGACTTGGCAACAGACTGGATATGTGGGGGGAGAGCCAGTGCCCGTGGTCACCAGACATGATGTGGAAGATACAGGCAAAGCAGACTGAGAAGGAAGTCATATAGTTAGGAAGATAATAAGGAGAGAGCTGTTTTTAGATTAGTTATTCTTTTTTTGTGAGGCAATTGGGGTTAAGTGACTTGCCCAGGGTCACACAGTGTTAAGTGTCTGAAGGTGGATTTGAACTCAAGTCCTCCTGAATCCAGGGCCGGTGCTCTATCCACTGCACCACCTAGCTGCCCCTACCTAGATTAGTTTTTTTTTCTTTTTTTTTCCTTTCTTTCTTTTTTTTTTTTTTTAGTGAGGCAATTGGGGTTAAGTGACTTGCCCAGGGTCACACAGCTAGTAAGTGTTAAGTGTCTGAGGCCAGATTTGAACTCAGGTACTCCTGACTCCAGGGCTGGTGCTCTATCCACTGCGCCACCTAGCCACCCCTACCTAGATTAGTTATTAAGAGAAAGTGAGTAACTTTGAAGAGATCAACTTTGTAGAATGATGAGGTAGGAAGCCAGGATACACAGAGTGATCTAAAATGAGGGGTGTTAAGGGCTAAAATTCTAGCTAAACTGTCTAAAATATCTAATGAGTGGTTGCCAATAAATTATAAGCTTTAGCAAGAGTTAGGCTTTTAAGCATTTATTAAGGAGAATAAGAATTTGGTAAAGAGAGAGAGAAAGGCCTACATTCATCTAACTATTAAAGGGAGAGCACATTTCTAGCTCCACTTTCCACCAGAGTCCTCAGGAAAGACCCAGACAGAGGGCCAAGCTCCCCCTTCTTCCTCCCAGAAGCAAATGTCACTTCCTGATGCCAAAGAAAAGACTCATGGTCTTGCCCTCAGAGACCTTCACTTCATGGCGGAGCTTTTCTACAGTAAGTCTCCAGCAGGTGGCATCATTCCAATCATTACAGGGGAAAGGAGAAAAAAGAAGCTCTCAGTAAATGGAATGGTCTTCAGTAAAATAGGAAGCAAGATTTTCAGGGGAGAGAGTGGGGAGACATGGAGCTATGGGAAAGCTGAGAAGGAATGAAGAGGTTTGCAAGAGCTGTTAGGGGAGTCAGTGAGTCAACAAACATTTATCAAGAGCCAGGCAGCTGTGCAAAGTCCTAGGGATACAAAGAGAGGCAAAAAACCAAACAAACAAATAAACAAAAACCCAGTTCCTGCTCTGAAGGAGCTCACAGTCTGAGGAAGGAGACAAAATGCAATCAAGTCACAGACAAGATAATTTGGAGATAATCAACAGAGGGAAGGGACCATAATTAAAGGGACTGATAAAAGCTTCTTGTAGAACATGGCATTTTAGCTCGACCTTGAAAGAAGCCTGGGAAGCCAGGAAGTGGAAGTGGAGATGAGAAAAGCAATTCCAAGCACTGGAGTCAGCCAGTGAAAATGCCGAGGAACAGCAGGGAGGCATGAGGTAATAAAGGTCTGTACCAGGGCAATGATAATGTCAGAGGAGAGATGTGACAAAGGGAGAATAGAATGTACTCGGTAACTGATTGGATATGAGGGTTTGAATGGGGGAGTGAGAGAGGGAGGAGTCAAGAATGACACCTAGGTAAAGAGTCTGGGTTAACGGGAGGGTGGTGATACTCTTGAATAGTAATAATAATAATAATAATAGGATTAAGAAGATGGAAAATTTGGGGGAAAGATGAGTTCAGTTTTGGACATGATGAGTTTAAAATGTCTACAGGGACATCCAATTTGTGGTTTCCAATTGGTAGGTGGAAATGGGACACTGGAGGTATGCAGAGAGGTTAAGTTGTCTGAGAATGATCAACTTTGAGTCAGTCAGTTAATAAGCATTAATTGAGCAATTACTGTGTGACAGGAGCTGTCCTAAGCATTGAGAATACAAACTGAAGCAGAAAAGTCCCTGCCCTCAAGGAATTTATATTCTAATGGGAGAAGAGAAGAGGGCCCAGGTCAGAGATCAGTGAGACACACATGGTCAGCTGGCCTGACTAAGATGAAGATACAGCAAAAGGAGACTGAGGAGAAGGCATCAGATAGATATGAAGAGAACAAGGAGTCAAGAAAGCCTGGAAAGACTGTATCAAGGGCAGCTAGGTGGCACAGTGGATAAAGCACCGGCCCTGGATTCGGGAGGACCTGAGTTCAAATCTAACCTCAGACACTTGACACTTATTAGCTGTGTGACCCTGGGCAAGTCACTTAACCCCCAATCCCCCCCCCCCCCCGCCCAAAGACTGTATCAAGGGAAAGAGAATGACGGACATCTACACAGATGTTGAGCAGAAGAAAGACTAGAAAAGGCCATTAGATCTGAGTTAGGTTGAATTATGAGGTCACAAGTCAGACTGCACAAGTCAGAGTTAAGAAGAGAGTGAGAAAAAAGAAAGAGGAAGGTATAGATTCCAGATAGCCTTAAGGAAGGAGAGCTATGGGATGAGAGCTAGCAGGGAGGGTGGGACAAGTGAGGAGGGTTTTTTGAGGAACAGAGAGACATAACTTTGTCTGCAGGCATTAGAGAAAGCACCGGCGAACAGAGATCTCGGAGAGTGGGGATAAAGGAGCAAACTGCTGGAAAAGACAAGATGGAATGGGAACCCTTGCAGGTCTGGAGGGGGTGGCCATGGCAATGAGGACGGCCCTGTGAGATGGGGGTGAAGGTGGAGATAGTGGCAGAAGGCACCTAGGTGGTGCGAGATGATGAGGAAGGGAGACAAGGGAGCTCTTGGTGCATGGCTTTGATACTTTAAATAAATTACGCAAGGTTCCCAACTGAGAGAGTGAGGGGAAAGATGGGAGGATTGCCTTGCTCAAGTGAGAGCCCAGGTGAGATGATGTAACAGAATTCTATAATGGACCAGTCCCCATGGTTCCATCCTTTTCCCCAGCTCAATCCAGTAGCACATCAATAGGAGTGAAGGCTGAAGACTGTGGGAGTAAACCAAGGCTGGAGCTTGGCAGGAAGAAAGGGACACAGGACTTGAGAAAAGGCCAGTGTAGAGTGAAAAATGAGTTGAAGTGGTTCCCCAGTGGGTCAGTTTATCCCATGCTGGAGTGATAAGCTATGAAAGAACTTTGGTACGGAGGTGACAGGAAGGATAACAAACAGGGTTTGGGATTGCAAGGCTGAGGGAGAAGGGTACTAGACTGCGATCGGACAAGGGAATCTCAGGGTTCCTGAACAAGAAAAGGAACGTTCTTGGCTGAAAAGATCAAAGGTATGAGCATCTCTTTGTAATGGCTGATGAGGAGTAGAAGAATAGGTCATCAGAAGTGAGAAGCATCCTGTAAGCCAACAGATGACAACCAGACCCTTGGCTGCAGCACAGCAAATAGGGACTAAGTGAGCCCCAAAGGAAAACAGTGGTAGTCAAGATTTCAAATGAGAGGGTGGGCTAGATTATTCCTACAGACAAGGAAACTAAGTCTCAGAAAGGGAACAACTGGCCCAGGGGTCACTGTTGGCCCAAGCAGAGTTCAGCAATTTAATGTTCCCACCACTTAGAGTTCATAGTGAACGGGACTCTTTAGTTCTAACCATAGTTTTTAATTTGTGTGAAAGCAGATGGGCAATGGGACCGATAATAAGTTCAATCTAGGCAAACCTGTCAAGTTTGTGTTCATGTAACAGGTAACTCCAGCATGGCTTCTTTTGACATTCCAAGACTCTTTGATGATGACAGTTTGCTGAAAGGAGACTACCGAGACAGAAGGCTTTGGATCCTGGAACTCAATACTTCACCAGAAAACCTTGAGAGTTGTTGTTGTTCAGTCACGTCCAACTCTTCATGACCCCATTTGGGGTTTTCTTGGCAGAGATACTGGAGTGCTTTGCCATTTCCTTCTCCTGCTCATTTTACAGATGAAGAAACTGAAGCAAACAAGGTGAAGTAATTAGAGTTAACTTGCCCAGGGTCATACAGCTAATTAATCTCTGAGGCCAGATCCAAACTCAGGAAGATGAGCCTTTCTGACTCCTGGCTCAGCACTCTATCCACTGAGCCACCTAAATGACCAACCTCAAGAGAAGGGGAAAATTCTACTAAACGTCTGCCCAGTCATCTCTTTGTCATCCAGTTAATGCTTCACATTAAATCCAAGATGAGCACGTGCCAACAAGAAACAACTCCACTGGGATGCAGACGTAAGACTTCACTAGACATCTGCAAATTCTAAGTTATGAGGGTGTAAAAATTATTTCAGCTAACTGGTGGGCCTAATCGGTGGATTTTTGACTGGCTGGCTATCTGACTGCTATTAATTTAATTTTCTACCACACTTGCTCCTCCCAAATTGATAAGCAAATGCCACCTCTTTTATTTAATAATAATCAAAGCTGGGTTTATTTATAAAAACAAATATAAGAAGGGGCAGCTAGGTGGCGCAGTGGATAGAGCACCGGCCCTGGAGTCAGGAGTACCTGAGTTCAAATTCAGCCTCAGACACTTAACACTGTGTGACCCTGGGCAAGTCACTTAACCCCAATTGCCTCACCAAAAAACAAAAGCAAACAAACAAAAAAAAAACCATAAGAGATAAGGGTAAAGAAATGCAAAGTTAACGTGACCTTCTGGAGTGTCTCTCTCCCCCTGCGTCTCCTTGTCGTCCTCTACACTGACCGAACTTCTTCTAGCGTTCCCCCTTACCGTCTAACTTCCCTCTCTGTACAGAGCCTCAGTCTCCTTAGTGAACCCCCTCTCTGTACTACCATGCTGAACCCCCGTGTCTCTTCTCTCACCGACCTCCTTGCGTTTCTCTTCCTCTCTGGAGTCCTCCCCTATCTAACTACTTCAGTATATAAAAAGCTCTCTCCTCACCCGCCCCCGCCCGCCCCCCCCCCCCAGGGCTGGCCAAGCCCCATACTGCCGAGGCCGGAGCTCGGGCTCAGCAAAACAAACTCCAGCATCCCTCAGGATTTTTCCTGCACATCTCCACTGTGCGCACGGGCTGTGCCGTGCCACGTCTGGGAACTGGGCAGCTGAAGCGGAGGGGGAGCGGCAGCTCCTCTTGGGGAGCCTGAGGCTAATTTTAATGCCTACAAGGGGAACCAGGGTTCAAAAATTTATTTTAAACAGCTCCATGAGGTGAGGGTCCAAACATCCCCCCCCCCAACCACAATATGAAAGTAACTTGAGATCAGGGGCCAATAGCTGGGAAGATAACATAGAATAATGGGAAACACCAAGAATCAGCATGCCTGGGTTTTAGTCCAAGCCCTGGTGACAGCTGGCAGAGGGATCTCCACTCTCTGAGCCTCAGTTTCCTCCTTTTAAAAAAGGGGCTTCCATCTCATAGGCTGGATTTTATGAATGAGTAAGGTAGCACTAAAAGCATTTCGAAAAATAGAAAGTCTAATTCAAAATAAAGGTACCAAACCCTAGTTCCTTAGAATGCCCTCTCTGCTTCCTACTGCTCACTGAATCTGACTCCCCCCCCCACTTTTCTGCACTCCCAGCACTTACAGTCTAAGTCTAAGCCAGCAATGTCAAACTCGTATTGCTGCATATTGACTTAGAAAACCACAAATTATCATTATCTATGTAATGTTCTATTTTTATTTTGTTAGACATTTCCCAATTATAAATATTTTTTCCCAATTATATTTTAATCTGGTTCTGTTTTGCCAGTCACCTCCAGCCTGAATGTAAGTGTCCTGGAAGACAATGAGTTTTGCAGCTCTGGCTCACTAGGACCCTTAATTATAGGGCAACAGCATTCTGGTTGATCTCCCAGCATCAAGTCTCTCCATTCTCTAGTCCAACCTACACTCAACGGTCAAACAAATCTCCCTAAATCAAAGCTCTAACTATGTCATCCCCACTATTCAGTAAACTCCAGTGGCTCCATTATCCAGCAGTATAGGCCTCCTTGTTCTATCTCACTGAAGACATTCCATCTCTCCAGGCAACTTGACTAGCTGTTCTCCATGCCTGCAAAGTCTCTCCTTCATCTCCCTCTCCTAGTTTCCATGGCTAAAAGCCCATCCTCTATAGGAAGGAAGCCTCCCCCAATTCTCTCTAAGTCTAGTACCTTCCTTCTATTCCTAAGTCTAACTCAGCCTGTCTATATCTCATTTGCATGTATTTCTTTGCCCGTTGTCTCCCTCACTGGACTGTAAGTTCTGGGAGAGCAGGTCTGTCTTCTGCCTTTCTTTGTGTCTGGCACATAGTAGGTGCTTAATAAACCCTTAATGATTATTTGAACTATTTCACATTCTTCAACCAGGGGGGAAAACAGCCATCAGCCTCTGCTTTTCCATTGGGTCCCTTGTGCCTCATTACTGTTACGTTACTGTGGTTTTGCTACAGAATAACCCACTCCTACCCTACTGTAACAATTACTCCTGAAGCTACATTTTACTTACAAGGAGTTTGAGTAATACTGCCTAAACTTGGAAGGTCCAAATATTGAAATGACCAGACCCTTTTCTCCCCACCCCATGCAGGACAGGGCAAAAAAAGAGTTAACTTCTAAGCAGTGCTTAAGGTTTACAAAGTGATTAACGGATTGTTTTCTTAACTCTTATAACAGGCTTTTTTTTTTAAAGGAGAGATGAAGCAAAGTCCATGAACATACTGATCAAAGAAAAAGGATATAAAGACCACTTAAGTGCTGCAGGAAAGGGCTGACTCTGGGACCTGAGGCTCCAAACCCAAGCTCTGCTGCTCATTACCGGGTGACACTGAGCAAAGCAGTTAAGCCTTCTAAGATGTCAAATGAGATGACTGGACCAGATAATCTTCAAGATCCTCTCCTGTTCTATTGTTAAGAAACTCTGCCAAAACTTGTTAATCTGGTAAAGCCCAGAGTGAGTCAAGACTTGAGACTTGTTGGGATTTCAAAAAAACCTGTAAAGATTTAACATGAACGGATGCTGAGTAAAATGAGCAGAACCAGGGGAACACTGTACACAGTAACAGCAACATTGTGCAATGATCAACTATGAAAGATTGACTTGGCTCTTTTCAACAATACAATGATCTAAGACAATGCCAAAAGACTCATGATGGAAAATGCTACCCCCATCCAGAGAAAGAACTATGGAGTCTGAATGTAGATCGAAGCATTCTATTTTCACTTGAGTGTGTGTGTGTTTTCCCTTTTGTTGTTTCTTCTTTCACAACATGACTAATGGGGAAACATGTTTGACATGATTGAATGCACATGTATTACCTGTATCAGACTGCTTACCATCTTGGAGAGTGGGGGAGGGAGAAAAGGGTGGGAGAAAAAGTTGGAACTCAAAATCTTATTTTTAAAATGTTGACGGGGGCAGCTAGGTGGCACAGTGGATAGAGCACCACCTCTGGAAGCAGGAGGACCTGAGTTCAAATCTGGCCTCAGACACTTGACACTTACTAGTTGTGTGACCTTTGGCAAATCACTTAACCCCAATTGCCTCACCCCCCCCAAAATGTTGAAAACTATCTTTATATGTAATTGGAAAAAATAAGATAGTATTTACTAAAAGAAAAAAAAGAAGAAAAGAAAAAAGAAAAACTTGAGCCTATCAGAAAGGAGATTCCGGATCCTAAACATAGGGTTGGAAAACATACAGGAACCAACATGGTAGCCAACCACTGCTCAAGCACCATCACAGGTTGGGGCTTCTTTTCATTCATTCAGGGATTTATTAATGCAGATGCTTACATAGTCCTAAAGCTTAGGAGAGATATGCTATTCCTACCCTCTTCATCTATCCCAGTGAGGCTCAGGCTGCCATCTCCTACCAATGGTGTTGAACTTGCAATAACCCATCTCCCAAGGCTCTCTTATAGCTAATGCAATGCCCTTGTCAGTGAGTCAGTCAATAAGCATTCATTAAGTGCCTACTATGTGCCAGACACTGCTAAGTGTTGACTTAGGAGTCTGCTGGAAAGATGGAAATATGCAAGGCCATAGATGCAATTAATTGTACATAGTTGGCTGTTGAAGTTTAATTCATGACCTTGCTCTCATAAGTAATATTGAGTTTCTTTCTTTTCTTTCCACCTGACCTAGGATTTCATCAGTGTAGGGAACACCTGGTGAAAGACTGGTACCAAGGCTGACCAGCACCTTCTCTACAGTTTATAATCTCAGAAAGTCGCCTGGGGCACTGAGAGGTTCAGAGAATCTTTCAAGAGCCCTCCACAATTATCATCAGAACATGCGCTTTATTTGACAGATGCGGAATGAAGCTCTAATGAAGCGATTCCTTCTCTAGTGAATCCATTCGCAGATGGGCATCTGAGAGGGAAGCAGTCCACATGCTCCTTAAGGGCTTGTCGCTGTATATCCCTAGGACCTCCTACAGTGTGAATTGTATAAAGCTGAGGCTTAAAAGATGAAAAAGGAAGAGAAAATAGGGTGGGGAGGAGGCTGGTGCACCATCCACATCAATGTTTTTACAAACTTTAAAGTGACCCCTCCTGAGACCTCAGGTGAATTTGAGGAAACCCTCAAACCCAATGGGAAAGAACAGGAAACCAGTTCCTGAAATGTTCATTTCATGGGCTGTGGTCTAGCTGCTGCCAAACTGTGGTTAAACAGTGGTTTGATGGAAAGGCCAAGCCCCATACTTTGCAAACAATTTCTCTAGGTGGAGATTAACTTTAAAGTCCTGGAAGAAGTCATAAATCGGACACAAGAAAAGAAAAAGGATTCAGCATTTCATTAGCAACAGAAGAAACACTTATGGTTATGTTCAATGTAATGAAAGGGAGTAAGAAGAACCGTGACTAAAAGTATGAAACAAAATGAGGTGGAGGCCACATGGTAAATGTGGCCTAAAATGCCAAGAAAGAGTCTACGTTATAGCCACTGGGCAACAGAAAGCCCCTGAAGCTAGTTAATGAGGGAAGTGACACTAGACCACAGCAAAGAGGCAGATGCCAAAGACAGGGCAGATTCGGCCACTCCCAAGATGTGGGGCTGGAGTCAAGGCACCCAAGGGTGCCGGCCTCTGAGGTCTGCCCAACTAACATCTACTTATCATAAACCATCTTAAAGGAATCATAAATCTCAGGAAGCAGGGAAAATGGAAGGCACCTTGTAAAAGGGTAATGATAATAACCACCCTTTATGGGGGGCAGCCAGGTAGCATAGTGGACAAGGCACCAGCCCTGGATTCAGGAGGACCTGAGTTCAAATCCAGCCTCAGACACTTGACACTTAATAGCTGTGGTGACCCTGGGCAAGTCACTTAACCCTCATTGCCCCACAACAAGAAAAAAATAACTACAATTTACAAGAGCATTTTAAGGTCTGCTGTAAATAAATAATATCTCATCTGATCTTCACAACAACCCAGGGAGGCAGGTGCTATTATCTCCATTTTACAGCTGAGGAAACTGAAGCCGACAGGTTAAGTGACTTGCCCAGGATCACACAGCTGGTAAATATCTGAGGCTGCACTTGAACTCAGGTCTTCCTGACTCCAAGCCTAACCCTCTCTCCACTACATCACCTGTCTGTGATAGTGACTAAGTCATGCCAAGCACTCACTCAGCAGAGGAATAAAGAAGCTGACTTGGAAAAGGGGTTTCCTCAGTCTGAAATTTAAGTTAGATGAAAGCCAAGGAAGCAGGCCAGCCAACGTCCTCGGAAAGCCAATGCTAGTGGATTTAAGCTTCGCCACGGAGGGTCACTGGCTCGGCCTGCCCTCTCCTTGGTTACAGTCCTGGGATAGCCTTCCCCAGATTCTTTTCCACTGGCTGCATCCCCCTTCTTCTTCAGGGCCCTGCTCTCAAAACATCCCCAGTAGCCAAGCTCTCTTCTAGTAGCACTGTGTGCACTTTAGTGAACCCACCCCCTAATTTACACACGAGCAAGTTATGGAAATGTTGACCTGTCCAACTCCAAGCTGTGTTGTATTTCATTTTTTTAAACCAGTGCTTAATACAGTCTGCTAGCTTGGATCATTGTTGGTGGCACAGAGGCCTGTCAGAAGATGAAAGATCCAGTCCCATCTCATCCCTGACCAGCCTGGGTGGCCTCAGTCTGCCACCCATCTGTAACAGGAGACAGATAGGCTAGGTCTCTAAGCTCTCTTCTTCTAGGGTGACGTTCCCTTATTTAATTCTCAGCTGCTGATGCAATGAATAGAGCGCAGGGCCAGGAGTCAGGAGAACCAGAGTTCAAATACTTACTAGCTGTGTGACCCTGTGCAAGTCAGTTAACCTCTATCTGCCTCAGTGTCCTCATCAGTCAAATGGGGGTAATAATAGCACCACCCTCCCAGGGTGCTTGTAAGGATCAAATGAGATTATCTTTGTCAAGTACTCAGCACAGTGGCTGGAAAATACAGTAGGTGCCTGATAAATGCTTGTTCCCTTTTGCCACCTACCGAAATAACTCATTTGGCTCCTTTCTCAACCCAAATCAGCTCAATTCCCAAAGTAATTTCAAAGGCACAACTTCTCAAAACCATGGAGTTCAGGCATCTTTTCAAGCCTCAGTTCTGGAAGAAATTAACTCAGGACAGAAAAGAATCTGTATTAAAAATGTTGTATGTGGGGGCAGCTAGGTGGCACAGTGGATAGAGCACCGGCCCTGGATTCAGGAGGACCTGAGTTCAAATCCGGCCTCAGACACTTAACACTAGCTATGTGACCCTGGGCAAGTCACTTAACCCCAATTGCCTCACCAAAAAAAAAAAAAGTTGTATGTGGCTGAAACAAAAGTTCACCTGCCCCCTGAGCAAAATGACTGCTGTTTGTTTCATGTTCTTGAACTTGACTTCCAACATGGAGAATCTGGAGCCTTTTCCAGAAGACACTAAGAGACAACAGAGCCAGACAAATGAAAAACCTGGAAATGAAAGGCTTTCCCCATCTGAAAGGGGCTGTTCTTTGTTCACCATGGGAGGTTCAAACATATTTTAAATATCTCTAAACAAAATCCTGCTGCTGCCCCTCGAGACAACTGTGGAACTCCCATGTCCCTTGGAGGCAGCTGCTGTGGACAGAACAGCCACTAGCCCGAATTGCCCAGCCAGCAAGAAGCGTGCATGCCCCCAGCTCCCCACCACACTCCCTGAGGAATTGATCAGGTAGGACGTGGCACATGGCCAGGGCAATGGACATGCCCAAGATCCCGAGCCAGCACAAGGGCAGTTCCATCTACCTTCTTTCTCCAGGGCTGCTGCCGGCAGCTTAAGCCACTAAGAAGCATGACCCTGCGGAACCCAATGCTCGGCAAGTCTGCTTTCCTGGCCCCTCTGAGAGCTGTGGAGGGGGCACAAAGCAGCCATCAGCTGGGAGAATGCCACTGGAAAAAATAAAGCCCGACACCCAGACTGGCTAGAGAGTTCTGACTCCCCAGGAGACTGGAACACAGGGCGAGCAGTGAAGTCTATCTGCAGCAGCAAGAAAGAGAAGAGATGGGAAAAGTGAAAGGGATACAGAAAATGGGACGAGCAGCCTACAGATTCTAAACCAATAAAAACATGAGCACTGCTAAATTTACAAAAGTGCTTTTTCCACACAATAACCCTGAGATTAAGTAATGCAAAAAAGTGTTGTCCCCACCTGACCGACAAGGAAGCTGAGGTTCAGAGAAGGTCATATGACCTGCCAAGGATTACATCTCATACCAGCAATTTGGTCCAAAGGTTTTAAAGCACTTACTATGCGCAAAACCAGCTCCTGCTCTCAAAAAAGGTTATGATCTAATAGATCCAGGGCCAGGACTCAAACACAGGTTTCTCAACTCCAGAGCTCAATGCTCTGACCATTGCACCACACAGCCTCAACTCACATCCCAAATTACCATCCTAAAAAGGACTCTATTACACTTTCCAATTTGATTCTCACAAGATTGGGGGAAGAGACAGACAAGCAAATCCCTTTTGAAGAGGGATAGGGTGAAAGAAGATAGATAATAGAGTAAATATCATGGGGAAGGGAATAGGATGGAGGGAAACAGTTAACAATAGTAATCATGAAAAGAAGAAAAGGGGGAAAATTGTACAAAAAATATTTATAGCAACTCTTTGTGGTGGCTAAGAATTGGGAATCAAGGGAATGTCCATCAATTGAGGAATGACTGAAGAAGCTGTGGTATATGACTGTAGTGGAATGGCATTGTGCTATAGGAAATGACAAACAGGATGATCCCAGAAAAACCTGGAAAGACTCATATGAACTGATGTATAGTGAAGTGAGCAGAACTGGGAGGACATTGTGCATAGTGGCAGCAGTATTGTTCAGTGAGCAATTGTGAATGACTTAACTACTCTCAGCAATATGATCCAAGACAATCCCAAGGGACTAATGATGAAGCATCCTATCCACCCCCATAGAAAGAACTGATAAAAAGAGCACTTGGGGGGGGGCAGCAAGATGGTGCAGTGGATAGAGCCCCGGCCCTGGAGTCAGGAGTACCTGAGTTCAAATCCGGCCTCAGATACTTAACACTTACTGGCTGTGTGACCATGGGCAAGTCACTTAACCCCCATTGCCCTGGAAAAAAAAAGACCAAAAAAAAAAAAGAGCACTTGTGGATTGAACATATATAACCTACACCAGATTGGTTGCTGTCTTGTGGAGGGGGGAGGAAAGGGAGGGAGGGAGGGAGAAAAATTTGGAACTCTTATGAAAATCAATGTTGAAAACTCCCTTACATGTAAGTGGAAAAAATAAAATAAATGTTTGTTGATTCTCACAAAAACCAGCATGAGGCAGTTTGGTGGCACAGATTAGCTGGCTTCAGACATGTGCAGCCAGCATGACCCTGGACAAGTCACCTCCCCAAGTAATTACAAGATCCTGAGTCTGGAGCTTGCAGGACCTTTGAAGCACAGAGATGTTAAGTAAGTTGTAAAGGCCCAGCTAGTTCAGCTTCTAATGTGGAATGAGAACCAAGGTCACCTGTTACAATCTGCTACCTTTGCTGGAGGGAGTTCCCCATACACAAGAAATCACAGATCCAGCCTCTGTCTGCAACTCACAGGAAGCACAGGAGCTTGGCAGGGTCACTCTGGCTTTCCACAGGATCCCAAAGGACACCCAAGGATAGGCTGATCCCAGAATGAGAGGCTACTGTGATTCATTATCCAGGGCACAGAGAGATTAGCTCTCCCAAGGAGAAGCCCAAGCTGAGTATGACCACCAGCAACCCACAGAGGAAGGGGCTCTCGTCTACCGCATCTCCCTGCCTCCCTCCATCGCTGCTTCTTCTGCTTTCGAGATCTGAGGACAACAGCTTCAGATTCTTTCAGCAGACAATGATGGCTCAGAAGTCACCAAAGAAAATGGTGTTAATCACAGTATGAATGTGTAAATGCTTTGTCATCTCTCCTT
This sequence comes from Dromiciops gliroides, assembly GCF_019393635.1. NCBI lineage: Eukaryota > Metazoa > Chordata > Mammalia > Microbiotheria > Microbiotheriidae > Dromiciops > Dromiciops gliroides. The sequence continues at coordinate 11,021,748 of NC_057867.1, forward strand.
GGCCCACATCATGAAAATGTTCCTTTGTGGTTAACAGATCACGCAGACAACTGACTTCTCATCTCATCTTCAGACAAGTGTGGGTGATCCTTGGATGAGGGATATTATTTCAGGTTCAGAGATGAGGAAACTGGGACTCACAGGAATGAGCCAAGCACTGGCGATAAAAAGAATGAAAGGGAAATAGCCACTCCTGCCCTCAAGGAGCATAAATCTAGACAGGGAAGACCTCATGTGTCCAGATGGATAGAGAGGAAATGGATGGAAGATCACCATGTCTAAAAGACCACAAGCGAGTCTTTGTGAGTAGCTGTGCCCCCCAAACTTCATGTCTTTTAGCCAATTTTCTGATGATCTGTCTCTCTGAACTTGGATATCAGACACATGTAGAATCCATCTCTCCTGAAAGACAGCATGACTGTCACACAGTTGTTTCCAGCCCACAAAGTCTTTTCCTTCCCAAAAACTCTATGAAGGAGACTGGACATTTTCTCAGATGAGGGCACACACCTCCTAAGTCTATGTTCCACTCGACTCCACTGCCTCATCTCTCTTCTGAGATCCAGACTCTCCCCTTCAGTGTAAACTAAAGGAAGCAGGAACAGAGCTGTCCATGCTTGCTCGTTCTCTTGGTGTGTGGAAAGATGAGGGTGAAAAAGATGGGCTGAGCGCCATCCGTGGGGAAGAGTGAGGAAAAAGAAGGTGTAAAATGAGACATTCAGAGACTTTTTGGCAGAGGAGCCTTGCCAGGAGCTATATAGTAAACCCTAAGAGTTTTGGCAAGATATAAAAGCAGACAGGCCCAAAATATATTATAATGGCCTGGCTGGGGCTTGACAGAGAGTCCTAAGTGGCTGGGAAAATGGGCTCCCTTTACATTTCCACCAATGGCTCCATCTGGGTCTCCTGCTATTCAGTGGGGTTTTCATGGGGCCCAGCTGGGCTGCAGTTACACAGGCCCAAGTCAGATATTTCAGCCCAAGAGCTTCCCAGCAATAACCCAGGTATGAAAAAGCATCCCCAGAAAGGCAGATGGCTAAACAACAAGGTCCAATGACAGTGGCCACTCCAATTTCACCCCCTTAATGACCAAATTGGGAAACGTTGTTTTATATTATGAGGCAGCTGGGTAGGGGAGAGCTGGGCCTGGGCTCAGGAAGACCCAAGTTTTGAACCCTGCCTCAGAGCCTTCTTAGTTGTGTGACACTGGGCAGGTCACTGACCTCCATCTGCTGCAGTGAACTCAACGGTAAAATGGAGATCCTAACAGTCCTTCCCTCCTTTTTGTGAGGATCCAATGAGCCTGTATTTGTAAAGGCCTGTGCAGGGCAGCAGAGGCAGTGAGTGTGTGAAGCCGAATTGAAACGCCAGCCCAGAACTCTGCTGTGCCACTTAAAGAAATGATGCCCACTCAGAGCCAAGGACATTGCGGCCTCCAACAGCTCTGCTGCTGTTCTCTCAAAACACACCCTCAACACCTAGAAGGCAAGTTTTGTGCCTGCTGACACTAATCTGTGGTGACCCGGAACAGAATCATGGGTCTAGCACTGAAGACGGGCTCAGGAACCCAGGTCTCAATGCCAGTTGGCCTATCTCCATGGCCGAGTGACTGATTCTCTGTACGGTCTCTTCAGCTCTAAACCCCATGAGTCTTCTCCCACCTTACTCCCTGCCCCAGCTCCACCTCTGGGCTTCTTAGGCTCCCTTCAGGTCTCAGCTTCTACAGGAAGTTCTTTCCCTGCCCCCCCTTAATGCCGGTGCCTTCCCAATGTGGATTATCTCTGATGTAGCCCATCTGTAGCTTTTTTGGACATCACTGTTCACACAGTGGAAGCTCTGTGAGGGCAGAGACTGTTTTGCATTTCATAGGCACACAGTAGGTGCTTAATCAATGCTCATCATCTTGACTCCTTACTGACCACCACCCAGGAAAGTTGGTAATGGCCTTTAAAGCTACAAAGTACTTGCTCACCTACAGAACCACTGAAGCGGGCAGATCTTAGTTTCTTAACACATGAGTCGTGATCCTGAGTGTGGGGGGTCACCAAAAGTCTGGCAGCAGTAAAAGGTCACGAGCACCTGTCTTATATGCCTCTGTACCCGGAGTCACCAGAGGGAAAGCTCATGCGCCACTCCCCATCTTACTGCCCCCATCTCCCCCATGAAGACGGTTGTGTTCAGAGAGGGTCTCTGCCCAGCTCCACGGGGCTCATGAGCTAGGGCAAGAATTCCAGGGTCATCATTGATCCCACTTCCCACACACCAGAGGCCCGACTGCCCCTCCCAATAAACACTGCTCATCCAGGGAAACACAATCCAAGCAAGTGACCCGACCTTGCCCCGCCCCCTCACTGTTGTTTTTTTTCCTGTCAGATGATGCCATTCCTTTTTATTAGCCATAGAATAAAAAAATAAGCTGAGTTACATGAAGGAATTATGGTATGATACATGCAGTTTTCCAACAAATAAATTTGGATCCTAAATTTCAACTAATTCAGTAAAGGATTTTAAAGAACATCCACTTAAGCTCTTTTTGTACTCTATTCCCCGAATTTGTATTTAAATCTGACGTCTAACATGTTACAATGCTAAACAGTTCAGGTTCTTTTTCTTCTTAGTGTTTCCAGGTATTTGCAATGTTATGGTTTGGGGTAAAAGTGAACAGCAGACTTTCCCTTACAAGTCTCTACCTACATTGAGATAATTGATGCCACAGGAATCTATCACTGTGAATGGTGGACAAAGCTTTAACATTTTTCATCATGCAGGAGCATGGGGTTTTTCTATACTCCAAGGAATTTTAGATCCATTTTAGGTTTACAACAGAAAACAACTGTCCTGGCCTGGAACTGTGGGGGTCCCAGGACCCAGATCACTAGAGAACTCAGGATCCACAGATGTTTATGAAGTGCTTGCTATGATGCCAGGCAGGAAAGGCACAAAACAGCCCCTGCCCTCCAGGAGCTGCCAGTCTAGCAGGGAGACAGCATGTAAATAAATAACAAGGCATGTATAAAACCCAGAGAATATGGAAGATGAGCCAAGAGGGAAGGCACAGGGGCGGGGGAAAGGGGCTGGCCAATAACAGAGGACATGGAAGGGATGGGCAGGTGAAAAGGTCCCAAAGTGATGGAGAGTTCTGTGCATGTACGTGGAAGCTCATCTCAGAGTGGGGAGAAGGGGAAGGGACTGGGCATTTGGATGGTGCCTGATACATGCCAACCATCCTGGGAGGAGGTTCTATTGTTATCCCCATTCTACAGATGAGCAAACTCAGGGTCACCCAGATGCTAAGTTTCTGAGGCTGGATTTGAATTCAAGGTGTTTATCCCCTTAAGGAAGCTTTTAGGACATTCTAAATATGCTCCCCGTATTCTGAGCCAGTGTTCCTACCTCTCTCAGAGAGTACATACTGTCATTAAAGCGACTGGGCCTCTCTGTCCCTTCCTCTGCCTTTATCTGCCTATATCTGGAAGAAAAAGAACAGCTGGGGCATGTCCAGAGGGACCAGACCCACCAATATGGTGACATTCTACACCATAACAAAAAAAAATAAGCTGAAGGAACCAGGTGAGACTTGAGCAGATTTGAAGCAAAAATAATCTTTTAAAAAACAGAAATCACCACTCTCTTAGAATATAAAGTCCTTGGGAAAAGGGACTGCCCTCCCTTAAGTCCCCCACCCCCAAGCACCCAGCACAGTGTCTGGTATACAGTAGGTGCTCAATAACTCCTCTAGTGAGTGAATAGTTGATGAGTTGTCATGTGAAAGAGAGAAGAAATACTCAGAGAGCAGAGGGCAAGGGTGAAAGGGAAGAAGTCACTGGGTGGTAGCTTTCGGACGAACATCATGGAAGCAAACTACCCAAAAAAGACAACTATTCACGAAGGGAAACAGTTTTATGCTCCCTAGTTCCATGCTTTTGACCAAAATAAAAGGAAAGCCCCAGACTTCTTAAAGGCGTCCACCCCCTCCATGCAAGAGATGTTGGAGGAACACACGTGGTGACTCTTCTCTCTGCAGCCAATCAGCTCTGACATTCTTCAAGTCCCCTCTAGCTGGACAATCCACCTGAGCCGCTGCTCAGCACATGGACAGTTACTCCATCACCAAACTGTTCACTCTCTTTGTCCCCAAAATGTTTTCAATCTTCACTACAGTTGTGGCTGGAAGGCTTTAGTTATTTTTAGCAACTACCTCTTATGGCTTATCACTAATGAAGTGGATCAAAATGTAATTACACAAACAGCTTTTAAAAATAAAAACAAAGGCACTGTTTCTTTAGTCACTCATTAAGAAACATTTGGGGGCACCTAGATGGCACAGTAGATAGAGCACCAGCCCTGGATTCAGGAGGACCTGAGTTCAAATCTGACCACAGAAACTAGGCACTTACTAGCTGTGTGACCCTGGGCAAGTCACTTAACCCTCATTGCCCCACCAAAAAAAGAAAAGAAACATTTGGATTTCTTGTGTGTAGCTTTTTAAAAATTTTAAACTTAAACAACCATCATGTATTCATTCATCCAAGTGTTTACTATGCATTACTACAGCAAGGCACAACAAAAACAACTAAAAATGATTATGTAGAAAACTACTACCTCTAAATTATCTTTTGGCAAAAAGCAAATGTTTTAAAAAAGCAGATGTTAAACATCCGCATTTAAAAGCACATTTTGGGAGCACTTTCTAACTACCTGTTGGCCCTACAACTCCTGTGACAGCATTACTCCAACTACTAGAAGCAAAAAGCCAGTGTTTTTCAATTAAAACTAATTACAGAGCCAGGAATTTAAGACAGACATTGGATTTCCCAAATCAGGCATTTTTTATTCACCTATGGGTCATCAGAGACCCCAGAGTCACAAAGCAAAGGAGCTGATACCGTGGATAAAGGCAGGGGAAGTTAAAGGTTGAGGTACTGAGATCTGAATAAGTGCCAGTGATCACAATTTCCCAGAAAAAGATTCCAAGACCAAGCTCTGCTCCTATATATCGTCCATGCACACAGGTAGCAAGCAAGGAGGTATGGGGAAGAAAGTGGGAGCCCAGGGGAGCAGGTAGAGGGCCACCTCTAACCCTGAGACAGACCTGAGGTTCTAGTGTTAAGGGCTAAAATTCTAGCTAGTCTGTCTAAAATATCTAATGAGTGGTCGCCAATAAATTATAAGCTTTAGCAAGAGTTAGACTTTTAAGCATTTATTAAGGAGAAAAAGAATTTGGTAAAGAGAGAAGAAAGGCCTAGATTCCTCTATCTATTAAAGGGAGAGCACATTTCTAGCTCTGCTCTCCACCAGAGTCCAGAGGAAAGAGGGTGAGACTGAGCCGCCAGTCTCTTCCTTCTTCCTCCCACTAGCCCGTGTCACTTCCTGACGCCAAAGAAAAGACTCCTGGTCTTGCCCTCAAAGACCTTCGCTTCATGGGCAGACCTCTTCTACAGTAAGTCTCCAGCAGGTGGCGTCATTCCAATCGTTACACTAGGTACATCAAGGACATATGATGTCATCCGCCGAAACATTAAAAATCTCCTAGGACTCATAAGGCTCTGGTCGGTGGATATGTCTGGAGATTTAACTATGTCCAGGTCGCTTGCAAAAGGTGAAACTCAAGACAATAAGCAGCTCAATCGACATCTAAAGCCTTTCCCCTTGTTAAGATCTACCAGAGCTTTAACTTCCCAATGCCACAGTCTTCAAGAACCCAGTACACCAGAGGAGGAAAATCTTAGGGTTTTTGGTTTGGTTTTCCTTTTGGGTGGGGGGGAGAACACAGATATTAAAGATATTAGAATTGTTTAAGACATGATATAAAGCAAGGGACTTAAAAAGAAAAAAACTCATTCTCTTTTGTACCTAAGCTAATTCAGCTCTCCCCATCCCTTTCCCACAAACTGTGTAGACTTAGAACTAGGGAAGATAAAACAAACAGAAGAGGTGGAGGAAGCCCCAAGGAAAAGGGGTTAATAGCAGCACAATCCCTCCTCTCCTCCTCCTCCTCCTCCTCCTCCTCCTCCTTCTTCTTCTTCTTCTTCTTCTTCTTCTTCTTCTTCTTCTCTCTCTCTCTCTCTCTCTCTCTCTCTCTCTCTCTCTCTCTCTCTCTCTCTCTCTCTCCCTCCTCCCCTCCCCTCCCTCCTATCCCTCCTCTCATCTGTCTTTTGATTCCTCTTTCCTCTCTCCCTCAGAGACCAATAGTAAGAAGTTATCTTCAAAGGCCTGGTTGCCAAAGGAAGTGAATGTAGAGGCATCAGGCATGCCCCCACCCAAGTCCGACAGCTGCAGGAGAACCACAAAGGTGTAGCTCCCTTGAGAGAGTGGCCAGCAGCTGGCCTCAGAAACATCACATTTAGTGTATAAGAATTGATTTCGATTTGGGGACCCCATCTTGGCTAAAATTAGAAAGCCTCGGGCGTGCCCCAGCTCCCTCCACCCAGCAGGGGTATGCAAGGAAACCCCGTGCCCCAGCCAGCCTTGGGTGCCACCCCTAGGGGTGCCAGCAAATTGGCTTGGGGTGTGTGGGTGGTCGGCCTGGGTTTCCTGTGAGAGAAGGGTTTTTTTTTTATTCTGGGGGATAGAGAAGAGGGAGGAGAGGAGAGGAGAGGAGAGGAGAGGAGAGGAGAGGAGAGGAGAGGAGAGGAGAGGAGAGGAGAGGAGAGGAGAGGAGAGGAGAGGAGAGGAGAGGAGAGGAGAGGAGAGGAGAGGAGAGGGAAGAGAGAAGAGAAGAGAAGAGAAGAGAAGAGAAGAGAAGAGAAGAGAAGAGAAGAGAAGAGAAGAGAAGAGAAGAGAAGAGAAGAGAAGAGAAGAGAAGAGAAGAGTTCACAGTGGCAGGCGAGAAAGTCAAACTTGGACGCTCAGGGGGATAGAGAGAAACAGGAAGCGGCTGAGTCTGGTAGGCAAGTTATAGTTCGTATTTCCTGCTTGTCTTTGTCCTTATTTCTAAATTTGTTCCCATCAATAAACCTATTTTTTTGGGGGGGGGGTTGAAAAGAGGCTTTTTAATCTCGTTTCTTATCAGTCTGGGAGAAACAGTTGGGGAGGGGGCAGTGTAGAAGAGAGGAGGCTCAGGACCTAGAGGTCCCCCATTGTTTTCTGAGTCCCAATACTGCAGCTCGCCTTCCAATGAACTCTTCTCACATTAAATTTGGCCCTTACAGATTGGTGGCCCGTACGGGGCTTAACAAACCTGGGGAATCTTTTAAAGCCCCCCTTACAAGGTGCAATTCTACAACAGACTAAAAATCCAGAGATGAGAAGGATTGGATCCAGTCTTCTTGGAGAAATGTTCTAAAACCCCAGAACCCAAATCTACCATCCTGGGAACATTAGCTAAAGGTACACACATAGCTGTGTCCATCTGCCTAACTCCAATGTTTGCCAGCATCACCTTAAATAGTCAGTTAATTGCCATGTAACAGATTCTTCCTGAGACCCCACGTCCAAGGTACCAAACCCCTGGGGTCTCCAGAAAAGCTCCCCAGCTGAGCAGTAGAGAAGAGCCAAGGAAGGTGGAACAAGAGCCCTGGACTTAGAGACAGGAGATCAGGCTCAACTCCCAGGCTTGAGCATCTGTGTGGTTTTTCACATCACTTTCATACATCCTCTAGTGCACGTGGCTGCTTTCCCTTACCAGGTCACCTCTACTGTAGGTTTAACATTTCAGAGCTCGACATATAAATAAGCTGAACCCTTACTCCCCCCCAAGTGCAGATGTTCAGGGGGCTCCCGGGAGATGCAGCCACTCCTCATTTCAGAGCAGCACTGTAATGCCTTGTGGGTACAATGTCCTCAGGTGTCCAGAATGCACACTCAGACGGACAGGGCGGGAAGGAGACACTGAGGAAACCCATTTGTTTTTGACAAGCTGCTCTTGGACACAGTTTGCTTCAGACAGAATTGCAGATTCTGTTTTCTCTAAGAATGTCTGCAGACAGAGGGCTCTGGAATCTCTAGCACACTTTCAAAAGACAAAATATTTTGCTTTAGCTGGATGGGCGCTCTGTTCCACATGCAAAATTCCCGCCCCCCCTTCCTTCTTTCGGTCAACATAGTGAATAAAGATAAAGGCAAAATCATGGGGCTGCTTTGTTTGTAGAGGGAGAGGAGCAAAGTGGGGGCGCTTGAACAGCTCTCTCAGCTAGATAGGACAACAACATAGACCGTCAGAGCTGGAAGGAAGTTTAGAGAGTATTACTGAGTCTGGCTGCAGTCTGAAAGAAGGGATGCCCCAAACCTCCCATCACGAGAAAGGCAAAGACCAAAAGAAGGAAACTGAACTCGAATCCATACAGCAAACATACAATCCTGCAACTTTCAGGAACCTTTAATGCCTGAACTCCAGTAAATATGTAAACATAACACAGGCAGAGGAACAACGAGCATGACAAATGTCTCAAACCACTGGGCTTTCCAGAACTAATGTTCTTTGTAGTGAGGTCCTTCTTCCAAACAATCCTACCCTGTCCCAGGCCACTCTCTGCCATGAAGTCCAGCAAATTCAGAAGACAGACGAGGCCATCGATAAGAGCTTCCGGGCTTTTCCACTCTCACCTGGTCAGAAGTTCGGCAGGAAACAGAAAAGGAAAGCGATATCCACAAGTGAAGTTTAAGCAGCTAGAAAGGAGAAGGCCTCAGGAAAGAATAGAAAAAACACTGATTTGGAAGGAAGCCATGTCTTTGGGATCCTGGTTCTAGTACCTGCCAAGTGACCTTAGGAAAGCCACTTCCTCATGGAGCCCAAGAGGAAGGTCAGACTCCTGACCGCCACAGTCTTGGGCCAGTATTTGCAAACATACTGTCTTGGTCTCCTCAATAAAATGCTTGTGTAACCGAAATGTCATACAGTTGAGATTTCAAGATCTAATCTAAACCCTTCATTTAAAACCCCACTCCCTTCAGAGAAGAGATGCTTTTTGCCCCCACGACTATCATTCAGCCCCAGCTTCCTGTTACACTCAGCTGGAGCAGTATGGGAAATGGTCAATACTCAAGTGAAAGGATCTTAAGGTATCTTGTTTCTCCGGGATTAAATTGGTTGCCTGTCTCTTGGTGGCCAACCATGGACCCATTACTAGATTTTAGGGAGGGCAATCATTAAAATTCTTGTACACGGTATAGGAAAGGACAAGATGGGAGAAAGTCAGACAGACACACACACAACACAGAGGCGCTCTCCTTTTCACTGCTCCTATTTGTCAAAGACAACAGGCAGAAGAGCCTGCCAACCAAGTTCTATGGCCAACCTAACTGGGAAAAGGAAATGTGTCAGTGATGACATGTGTTCCGAATCCCCAAATGAAAACCTGTTTTCAGAATAAGTGGGCTCTCAGCCTGAGGAAAGCAGTCCTGTAAAAGAAATGGCAGGGGGCAGCTAGGTGGCACAGTGGATAGAGCACCAGCCCTGGATTCAGGAGGACCTGAGTTCAAATCTGGCCTCAGACACTTAACACTTACTAGCTGTGTGACCCTGGACAAGTCACTTAACCCCAATTGCCCCACAAAAAAAAAAATGGCAGGCATTGGCGCCATCAGTTTTCAGAAGAGAACAATGAGCTTTCTTCTAATTAATTGTTTTCCCCAATCAGCAAAAAATTCACCTTTTTTGCTCACCCTGTCCCCAGTTGAGAGATAAAGAAAACCAAAACCCCTGTTCCTAACATGTAGAGTCAAGCAAAAGAAATTTCCCCACTGGCCATGTCTCCTATATATACACAAACATCTCATCTACACTCTGAGGCTTGCCTATCTGCAGATGGGCAGCCTAAGTCTCTGGAACCATGACCAGTCGTTACAATGATCAGAGTTCCTAAATCTTTCAAAATTATTTGTCTTTATAATAAGTGTGGTCAATGTATGAAATCTTCTGGCCATAACCCATTTCACTCTGCATCAGTTCATACAAGTCTTCTCAGGATCCTCTGAAACCATCCCTTTCAGCATTGCTTACATGGGCACACTAGTGCACATACACGCACACGCATACACACACACGTGCATGTACCCCATAATTTGTTCTGTCAATTCCCAAATGATGGACAGCCCACACTCCATCCGTCTGCAGTTCTTTGGCACTGCAAAAAGAGGTGCGATGGGTATTTTTGTACATGCTTAGTTAGAGTTTGCTTTGCTGAGGATTAATCACTTCCTTGGGGCAGCTAGACAGCTCAGTAGATAAGAGTGCTGGGCCTGGAATCAGTTTAGCTCCGAGTTCAAATCCAGCCTCAGACACTCACTAGCTGTGTGACCCTGGGCAAGTCGCTTAATCTCTATTTGCCTCAATCCACCGGAGAAGGAAATGGCAAACAACTTTACTGTCTTTTCCAAGAAAATCCCATGGACAGTATGGTCCACAGGGTCACAAAGAGTTGTACACAACTGAACAATTCAACAATAACAATCACTCCCTTAATACCTTCTCTCTCTCTCTCTCTTTTTTTGTTTTTTTGACAGGGCAATGGGGGTTGACTTGCCCAGGGTCACACAGCTAGTAAGTGCCAAGTGTCTGAGGCCGGATTTGAACTCAGGTCCTCCTGAATCCAGGGCTAGCACTTTAACCACTGCACCATCTAGCTGCCCCCCAATACCTTCTCTCTTATTCGCCCCCTCCCTCCTGTTTTCCTATTTGGTCCAATGGAATTCTGTAACATTCTGCCCACCTCCAGATAGAGAAACAATGGACTGAGAACGCAGATGGAGGTTTTTGGGGGACAAGGCTAATTCCGTAATTCCCTTTCCTTGATCATACATGTTTGTAACGCATTTTGTTTTCCCTGCTTTCTTAATGGGGGCTGGGGAGAAGGAATACAGATCTGAGAACAATGTTTTAAAATGTTAACGTATTTCTATGTTTTTTGTATACGTATCCTTCCCTCTTTGTACCAATTCAGATGAGAGTAAGTATCACATGCCAACAGCTTCTCCCCACTTCTTTGTATAGACTCCTATTTGAGCATGCCTATTATCTGAGATAATTTTCCCTTCCTTCCCTGCCCACAGCATTCTTTTTCCTCTGCCTTTTTATCCTTCTTTTAGAATTATGAAGACAAAACAAAACCCCTCCCAGGATCTCTATCTAATTAGAGTCTCTCTACAACCCCTGGTGATAATAGGGTTTAGTCTGTCAATAAGCATTTATTAAGCACCTACTATGTGCCAAGCAATGTGTTTGTACCTGGGGGTACAAGGAGCAGCAAAAGACACTGTCCTTAAGGAGCTCACAATCTAATAGGGAGACAACATGCAAAAAACAATGTAAACACAAGCTATGAACAGGATAAATAAACAAGAAATAGCAGAGGGAAGGTGCCAAAATGGAGAGGGACACTACAATCAAGCATATATGTGTATATAGTCTCCCTATATTTGAATATAAACAGGTCCCTTATGATCATTAGCTCACATTGACCTTTTTAGGTTTCTCTTGACTTTTGCATTTGCACTTATCAGGAATGCTTGCAAGTCCTCTATTTCATTAAAGAGCCATTTTTTTCCTGTAGGTTGAGTAAGTTTTTCTCAATGGTAAGCCCATAGTCTTTGCTTTATGAAATATATTCTAAGCTCTTCACTTCTTATAGTGGCTGCTCCTAAATCATGTGTGATCCTGAATGTGGCTCCTCAGTACTTGAATTCTTTCTTTCTGGTTACTTGCAGTCTTTTCTTTGACCTGACAGCTCTGAATTTTGGTATGATGTTCCTTGGAGTTTGCATTTTGGGGTTTCTTTCAGGAAGTGGGCAGTAGAGTATTTCTATTTTCATCTTCCCCTCTAGTTCTAAGAAATCTAGGAGGTTATCTTTTATGATTTCTTGAAATATGATCTCTAGGTTCTTTTTTTTTTTAATTCCACCTTCTTGACTCATGGAGTCATTGGTTTTGATCTGATTCATCCTTGGAAAAGGTTTTGTACCTCATGTATCAAGCAATTAATTCATTTTCTAATTCTTTCTTCCATGACTCTCATTTCTTTTTCAATTTCCTGTCATGCTCATTTATTTTTTTAAAAATTACAATAAAAAACACAAAAAACCTCTTCCAATAATTCTAATTAAATTAAACTAAGCCTAAGCTGTGTTTTTCTTTGGGACTTGGATTCTTTTCTTCTGGGTTTGTGTCTTGAATATCTCTCTCACCATAATTTAAGCTTTTTATGATAGGATTCTTTTTTGTGTTTTTTAAAATTTTTGTTGTTGCATCTTTGGGTGGGTGGGTAGTTGTGTGCATATGTGAGTGCTCCTTCTTACAGACTTTACTCCATACTTACTGGCTTTACAATTTATATTAGGGCCAAGAACTATGAACTTCTGGAGAAAATGTCTAGGTTAGTCCCGATGATGCCTTCTTAGTCCTGAGCGTTGGGTTATTCTATGATCTAAAGGACAGCTTAGCCTAAGGACTTGCAAGCTCTCACTGCTCCCAAAGTGGGCTGATCCAGGGCTAAGTCTGATTGATGGCCCCTATTCTGCGATCTGCAAGTTCCTAACCTGGTTTTAGGACTGAGCAATACACCTACAGGCTTCTCTCATTTGGAATTTGTGCAGACTGCTGCTAGCTTTAGTCTCTATCAACAAGTTAGGAAGTTCTTCTGGTTCAGAGGGACAGAATTATTAGCTTCTCTTTGGTCTGAGATTCCTGCCCAACTAGAGCAGCTACTGAAGGCTGGAACTGAGACTGTTCCGATTCTGGGGTCTGAGCTGCACAGCCGCTGTTTGCTTCTGAGTTTGTTCCTTCTGCAGTACACAGCCCAAGGCCTGCAGCTGCTTGCCCCAAACCCCACCTTTCAGCACAGGTCCCTTCTTCCAAACTGGATCTGTGACCTGGAACTAGGCAGTGAGTGACAAAGCTCCCAAAAGGCACCTGTCCCTGCACTCTTAACAGGGTCAGGCCCCTTTTCTTGAAGAGCTCTCTTCCCTTTCCCATTCTATTGGTTCTATCTCTATACTCTGTCAATATGGCCAGATTCCCACCCTCCTCTTCCTCTAATCCTACTGTGTGGGACAATTATAGATTTGAGTCAGATTAAACTCTGAGGATGGAGTCTGAAAGATACCTAGCCCCCGCCCCCCCCCAGAATAGCTAGCCTCTCGCTTTGCCTAAAAGTTAATTGCTTGTCAAATTCTCATTGTCTCCTTTAAGTTTTATTGTTGAGATAATGGACTTGGGACAGTTCTGTAAACTTTGGGGATGGGGTCTGGGAGATATCCAGTCCCCCCGTAAGTTTTATTACTTGTCACAGTTCTACCAATTAGCACTATTTACTTTACTTCTGCTTAGTTCCCACATGCCAGCTACACCTTGGTTTATGGCCTGTAATAAAAATCGTGTCTCCGAATAGTCGGCTTACCCCTCTCACATGTCAAAACACCAGGCCCTGTCATGGATTAATTGTAGTCAGATAAGGGAGTGATTTCTGCCTCCCTCTTTCTTTGACATTCCTCAGACTTGTACCCCTTCCCCTTCTCCCCTTTGTTCTTGGACATGTCTCCATACATGGATCACAAGCTGGGCACGCACCTTGGATGAGACAGGATTGGATGTTAGATTGTGAGCTCATCCACCCTAGGTGTACGTGGGGACGTTCCTTTTCAAGATTACTATAAAAACCTAGAGGATTGGGCCTATCTTTGCAAGACTTCAATGTGTAATTGGGTTTTGCCCGTCCTCATGAGGATGTAATAAATCTGTCTCTGCTTGACTTGGTGGTCTCCTCGAGTTATCTGGGTAAATTGAGGCAGTTTGTCGCAAACACTACCATCTCTCAAGGTATCTTCCCCTGTCTATTCCCTTTCATAGCTTCTCCTTTCTTACCCCTTACAATCCTTCTTCCAGCTTCACTTTACTGAAGCTGCTCCTCAAGATCACCAAGGATCTTTCAAACTGCCAAATCCACTGGCCTTTGCTCAATCCTCAATGCCTCCCTTTAGCTCTGCAGAGTCAGACACAGTTGATCACCCCCATCCTCCCAGACACACTTTCCTCTTGGAGTTTTTGGGACACTGCTCTCTCTTATGAAAAAGGGTTCTCTTCCTTGGGATATTCTGCTCAATCATACGGGATCCACTCCTATGAGTTTCTGTCACAGGTTCTCTTTTCCCAAACACTTTCATCCTGTATCCTTTGGCTTCCAGCAAACCTTCCCCTTATCCACTATTCAATGTGAAAGGGAATAAATTCTAGGCAAATGTGGTAACATAAAGAGATAAAGTTCTCATTAAAAAAAAAAACACCACCACCACAACACTTTGTTCAGAGCTCAACTTTTTCCGTTGTTAAATGCTTGTCAGGACACAATTAACTAAATATATCCTGTACACTCCCCTTTCCCCCAAGCTTCTCCGACCTGCTGGGAGCATGCACGCCTCTGGTTGGGAGCCCCAGCTCTATACGCTCACTTAGTCATTGCTCTATACAGATAATCTCAGATATACACATCCAGCCCTAGGCTCCCTCTGAGCTCCAGCCCTGTGGCACCAGCTTTTCAATTGTATATTTTGATCTAGCTGGGCTATAGGCATCTCAAGTTAAGTATTTCCAAAACAGAACTCATGATCTTTTCCCCAAAACCATCTTCTCTTGAAGGGACCCCTATCCTTCCAGTCACCTAAGATGACAACCTTGGGGTCACCCTCAACTCTTCTCTTCCCTTCCCTTCCATGCATTCAATCAATGCCAAGTCTTACTGATTCTACCTTTACACCTTTCCCACCTCTCCTCTTGTCTTTTTTTTAGTAAGGCAATTGGGGTTAAGTGACTTGCCCAGGGTCACACAGCTAGTAAGTTAGTAAGTGTTAAGTGTCTGAGGCTGGATTTGAACTCAGGTACTCCTGACTCCAGGGCCAGTGCTCTATCCACTGCGCCGTCTAGCTGCCCCTCTCCTCTTTTGTCAATAGCCACTAGCCTAGCTCAGATGCTCATCAACTCTCCCCTGGACTACTGCGAATAGCCTAATTAACTTGTCTCCCTACAGCTAGTCTATCCCCCATATTCACCCTTTTCAATTCATCCTCCGACACAGAGATGCACAAGTGATACTCATAAAGCTCAATGCTTACTCTTGTCACTTTCCCTGCTCAAGAAGTTCCAGAGACTCCTTCTATTCTGTAGGATCTCCTATTTCCCGATCTCTCTCTAGCCTCTTCCGGCTTTATTGTATACTACTCTCCTTCATGAAAGCTAGCTTCCATCCATCGGGACTGACTCACTCACTGTTCTCCCTACAATACATGGCATCTCCTGCATCTGGGGCTTTGCCCAGGCTATCCCTGACACCTGGACTCCCTCACCCTGCCCTCTTCTTATTCCAAGCTTCCTTCCATGCGTAGCTTCCCTACCACTTAACAGAAGCCTGTCCCAATCACTCAGATGCTGGTGCTCCCTGGATACCGCCTGCAACCATGCCCCCTTCCTGACAGCCACATCGTTCCTGCCTCCTCCCCAATCAGAACTGAGCTATCACATTATCTAGCCTAGAATCTGGCTTCCAAACCACTTCCTGGCCAATGGCTCGAAGCCAAGCTGAAGGCAAGGCAAAATTCAATTAAATAAATGTCTATTACGCTTCAGTGTATTCTAGACATGGGGAGGATCACCTGTGGAAGCCAGACGTTTTCTGGGAGATGAAAATGAAGTAAGCCTGTAAAGGAAGGTAAAAGCCAGATGATGGAAGGCCTCAGAAGGTAGACTAAGGATCTTCTATTTTATCTAGAGGTAATGAGGAGCCACTGAAGACTTTTGAGTAAGAGAGTGATGCCATTAGACCTTTGCTTTAGAAATATCCATTAATTATAAGTCTGATGAAGCGGTTCTTTTTTTTTTTAAGTCAAGATTTTTTAACTCAGTAATTTCCATAGGGAATAAGGGTGTTTACAATATAGGCTATTCACATGGAAAACTACAGTAAATTCAACATTCTCGATTCCAAGCTCTTTGAGCAAGAATGGCCAAGTCAGACCTGGGTATTTAAAGTGCCAGGCACCATGCTGATGAAGCACCAGGGACACAAAGAAAGGCAAAAGCAAGGCCCTGCCCTCCAGAGCTCACAGTCTACCCAGGAGACAAGAGGTGAACAGCTATGTATGTCCAAGCTAGACAGAGGAGATGGAAGGTCCTCTGTGAGAGAAAGGGGATGGGGGCAAAATGGACATCGGGAAAGGCCTCCTGCCAAAGGGAGGATCAGAGCGGGTCCTTGCAGGTGCACCCAGGGTAGGGGAGAGTATTCCAGGCATGAGAAAAAGCCAGTGAAGAGGCAGGGAGCATGAAGGGAAACATCCCCTCTAAGGAACAGCAAGGAGAACGGCACAGCTGAAGGGGAATGAAGCAATGCCCCCAGTTAAAGATGCAAAGCCTGGAGAGGCACAGGAATGCACGTTTGATCTGTGGGGCAACAGGAAGTCACTGAAGTTTACTAAGTGGGGGAGGGAGACAGCATCAGACCTGAATTTTAAGACCTAAGGCCATCTTGCCCAATTCCTCTACTTACCAGATGAAGAACCAAAGGTCCAGAGGGGTTCCATGACTTGATCAATGTCATACAGAGCTGAGATTTGAACTCAGGACTTTGGACTCCAAACCCCAAATCCTGCCACTAAACCAGAATGACATTACCTTTCCAGATTTGAGGAAAACCAGGGTTCAAAAAGGCTACGTAGCCTGCCGGCCTTGTTGATCTCATGTGCAGTGCACTGCCAACACCAGGGACCCATCTCCTAGAAGCACCAGCATCCTGGGGACATCGAGTCCTCTCCTCTCACCTCACTGGTCTCCTTGGTCTCCACTGCTGTAAAATGAGGGAGTCGGGCAAGACCACCCCCAGGGTCCCTTCCCAGTCTCTATGATCCTGTGGCAGTTCTGCCCCTCCTGAATTTCCACCATCCTCCTCCCAGTCACCCACACTCTCCAACCTCACATATATCTTACACACATCCAAGCCAGCCATCAGATCGCTGCCACATTAGAGGGCTGGCCTCCCTTCCCCCACTTATCTAGCTACCACATTATTTCGGGGCCTCCTCCTCTCATGCCCCTTTGCATTCCCTCCAGTCCATCCTCCAGACAGATGTCAGTGATTTTTCAAAAGCACAGGGCAGACCATGCTATGTTCCCACCTCCATCTCTGACAGACCCCTGTTCCCTCTAGGATCAAAGATGCCACTACCTGCCCCTTTTGTCACCACTCTAGTCTTCTGGCCTAGGATCCCCTCCACGCACTCTGTAATGCGGTCTTCCTGATCGAACTAGCTGTTCTGCAAAGTTTAATATCAAACACCATCTCCCATCTCCAAGCCTTTGCACGAGCTATGTCCTCCTTGCATAGAATGTGCTCCCTTCCTGACTTTCGCCTCTCAGAATTCCTGGTTTCTTTCAAGACTCAGCTCAAAGGCTCAAAGCCACGTTTTACATGAAGCTTTTTCTTGATCCCTCCAGAGAATTCCCCCCCCACACACACATACCTCTTAGAATATAAGCTCCAGGCAGACAGGGGCCATTTCGTTTTTGTATCCCCTGTGCCCAATGCAGCATCTGGCACACAGTAGTAGTAGGCTTCCACCAGTTGCGGACAACCATGGATCAGCACCTCGAAAAGCCACAGGCCACAGTGTGGCTGTGCAGTCCAATTCGGGAGCCGTAGCTCCTGCCGCAATGAGGACATCAGAAAACTGCGCTCTCTGTTGCCCGTCGGTTCCTGCATCTCATTCGTTTTTCTTCTTCCAAAGCTTGGAGGCCCATCTCAGCTGCGTGCAAGATGCTCCTGAGTACTGAACTCCATCGGGCAAGGTCCTTGGCCATCTTCTCCCAGCTGCTGGTGTCTATTCTGGCACACAGTAGGCACTTAATAAATGTTCACTGATGGATCATACCAGTGAGAGGTAACAGGGACTAGACAGTCATATTCCAAGGCAGATCTCAGGAAGAGGAATGGCCAGATTACAAAATTCCACACGAATGAGATCAACTCCAAGACTGCAGGGTTTGGACCTAGAAAAGGGAAAAGGGCGGGGGAAGATAAGAAGAAACTGAGAGGATGAGACTGAAAGGGACAAAGACAGAGAAAGAGACTGTGAGAGAGACAGAGACACCAAGAGGAAGAGACAGCTAGACCGCGGGAGGCAGAGAAACAAAGACAGAGAAAAGACATCTTAGAACAGTCGTTCTCAACCTTTTCTGTGGCAGCCTGCTGAAGCCTGATGAACTCTGCTCAAAATTCTTCTAGATGCATAAAGCAAATAGGCCAATTCCAAAGGAAACCAATTATATCTAAGTAGAGTTATCAAATCAAATATTTTTGCAAGTTTCTGGATCCAGGGTTTAAAAATCCTGCTTTAAAGATTATCCAGCTCAGTCCCTCTTGTTTAACAGATCAGACCCAGAGATGAATAGCAACTTCCCCAGAGCCCCACAGCTATTAAGCAGCAGTTACTCCAAAATCATCTGACTGCTGAGTAAGAAAAGAGAAGAATGGGTCAGGGTCAAAGAAAGACCTTGCTAAGTCACTAAGCTCCTTCCCTTCTGTGACCTGCAGGGCCTGGGACCTGGGCCCGACCTTTCTCTCTCAAGTTCTGGGAAGGGCCCTGGAAGGAAGAGCCCAAGTTGATGAATTGGGTGCTGGCCTTCCGGCCTCAACCGGGCCGGAAGCTTCAAGCAAGCAGCCACTGTGCCCACACTCTGGCACAAGCAAGCCACCGGCTCTCAGGCTTTTAGATGGCTACCTTTCTGTCAAATGTTTGGCAGGTGGACAGGAGGAGGCAAGAATGGGTGACCTCTTTGGTGTCCTTTCAACACTGAAATCCTGCTTTGTAAAACTTGTCCCTAGACCAACTCCTTAAGGCCATCTGACCCCCAGGGCCCTTTCCCTATCATCTTACCAGTAAACCCCTAGGGCACCTTCTGTCTTTAATCCACCCCTCCTACCAGTCCCCCAATTTCTTTTCTTTTTTTTTTTTGCAGGGCAATTGGGGTTAAGTGACTTGCCCAGGGTCACACAGCTAGTAAGTATGCAGTGTCTGAGGCCAGATTTGAACTCAGGTCCTCCTGACTCCAGGGCCAGTGCTCTATCCACTGCACCACCCAGCTGCCCCCAGTTCCCCTATTTCAATCAGCCTTCTGAGTCTTCCTTCTCCCCACCTCCACACAAATATGATGGTGCCTGGCTTCACCTATGGCAATGAAAAATCCATCCAATGAAGTAAGTCTGATATAGCCTAAAGGAAACTTCTTTTATAGGGAAAGAGAAAATGAAAATTGGCACCAGTGAGTTAATTAGCTCCAGTTCTCTCACAACTTCATAGTCATGGCCTCCAGTCTCCACTTTACATACACCTACAGCACCAGCTAAGACATGATAGTCACCATTTTCAAGAAGCAGGGACTTGTTTTGAGGGGGGAGCACAAGCAATCTGACAATACACCTTGTTCATTAACAGAGCCAAAAAGCGACTGAACTTTTAAACATTCATACAACAGCCATTTTGTGGGAATTTATTTTGATTTGGGACCCTGCCTTTGGGCTGAGATTAAAAAGCCTTAGGCTCTCAGAGGTTTTTTCTGTGTGAGGAGCTGGTGCCCCTCCCCCTCCACTTCAGCTGAGCCAAAAAAAGCCCCGTGGGCTTTTCAGGACACCTGGGGAAAAAAAAAGAAGCCCCAGCTCCTTACACCATGAGGGGAGCTGCCCCGGAGATGCCAGGCTTGTCCTGCAAGGCTCTAGCATAGCCCATGCAGAGGTCCCAGGCATGCAGCAGGGGGCACAGGCCCCTCGAGCACCGCTGGGCACAGCCTTAGTGCGGTTGGCAGATTAGCTTGGCGTGTGCTGGGGTGCAGAGAGCTCGAGGTTTGAGGGGAGAGAAGGAACATACAGAGCTAGTGAGACAATGAAGGGGGCGGTGCTGGAGGACTAGGAGGACACAATGAGGCCAGGAGATTAAGAGGACAGACAGAAGGGGGCCTGCTACAAGGACAGTAAGGAGACCGAGGCTGTGTAAAGAGAGAGGCTGACAGGGATGGAGAAAAGGTTAAGAGCAAGGAAGAAGAACACCAGAAGGCTAGAGACGCAGAGAAGTCGGTGAGAAAGAGATGTGCTAGAAAGCAGTCAGGTTGTACATTTTATTTCCCTGTATTTTTATGTTTAAATTGTATCTCATAAATAAACTCTGCTTTGGTTATTTAGTTAAGAGGCTTCCTAATCTTTTGCTTATCAATTTGGGAGCAGTGTGGAGAAATTTTTAAATGGCCCATACTAAGTTAATAGCAGTCAGATAGCCAGCCAGTCAACAGTCCCCAGATTAGTCCTCCAGCCAGATTAGGCCCTCCCCCCCAGCCAAATTAGGCCTAGTAAATTAATAAATTATTTTTACATTTGAATGGCGACCACGGCAGGACTTATGGCCCAACTGTAATTTTTCAAAACTTAGAATTTTTCTTATAATCATAATTTTTCATATAAGCACAGTTATAATTTTTTTCAGACTAGAATATAGTTAATATTATTTTTTACAATTTCAATGTTTATAACTCAAAAGACCATGTCTACTTTCTCATTCCAATTGGTTTTCCACAAGTATAGCCTCTTTTCTATAAGGACAGTACATTTTCTAGATTACTCAGGATTTGGAATTATAAACTGGGCAAATGGCATGTCATGAGGCCCATGAAAAGTTTTTGTTTCAACTTCATTTGCAGCTGGTCCAATGTGAGTCCCTCCCAGTGAGAGGGACTAGACTGTTCTTGGGTAGGCTCTGACAGTCACCTCGATAGGGTCTTGCCAAGTAAAAGGGAAGGCTATCTATCCTCTGGGGGCCATGACATCCCAGGGCTTTGATTAGGAGGGGACAGCAGGACATGCTACCTCTTCAATTGGTGATTTCAATGTAGCCGTTTCCAACATCTATAAAACCCTGAATACTTGACTCGAACTACAAGGGATCTTTTGAGTGTTACAGTGAGATTTGGGAGTCAGGTAGACTCTAGTCCAAATTCAACCTCAGATACAATGGGCAAGTCACCAAGCTCCTTTATGCTTGGGTTTCTCCATCTGTAAAATGAAAGGGCTGTTGGAGAACCTCTCCATGACCTAGAATTCAAGTGAATGTTTTTCTTCTAACAAACTGGCTTCTTTGCAATTCCTCCAGTCACCTCCCTGTGCCCCACCCCACTCCTCCTGGTTCTGCCCTCTGAGGCCAAAGAGAACAGATCCTAGCCCTCTTGTACATGCAGTCACAACATAGCCTCCTCTTCCCTACACTTAACACCTCAAATTCCTACAAACGATCCTCTTCTGGTAAGGTCTCCACTACTCTCACAAGCGTGGTTACTGCCCACTGGCTGTTCTCTCTCTTGCTTGGTAAGGTGGTCCCCAGAAGTCTGTTGATGTTTCACCAGGGCCCAGGACATAATTAAGGCCACATTGATGTAGCCCTGGTCATCAGGTGGCACTGCTAATTCACTGAGCTCACAATCACTGGGAAATCTCTCATCTTTTGATAGAAACTGGTGTCCAGTCCCACCTTTCTTATCTATGTTTAAGAGCTTTGTAGGGAGATGGAGCAGATCTGTGATGTAATTGCTATGGGGAGCTTCCTGGGAAGAATCCTTCCTACCAGGGCAGGTAAGTACACTCTCTCTGTCACATAGCATGCATCCCAGAGACAAAATTTGAACCAAGGTCTTCCTGGTTCGAGGCTAGCTCTCTTTGGAAAATGCCGCTCATTCTCATTAAATTTCAGCCCCTCATTCTAAAATGGCAAGATCTTTTTTTTTTTGTAGCTGCCTGTCAATCCATTGTGTATACAAATCCCTCCACATCTGACAAACATGTCATATACATGTTTGTTCTATTCTGCCATAATAACCATGAGGAAGTCAACCAAAAACAACCAGACACAAAGAAACTCATCCGAGGTCACATATCCAGTCAATGGCAGAGCTAAGACCACATTCCCAACTCAGTGTCTTTCTTCTATGCTGCACCATCTGTATGCACATCTACTGCCATATGTGAACATGGCTTTAAGTAGGAGGGGGAGAACACAAACACAGGAGTTCAAATTCTAAAAATTGATAGTTCAAATGACTTTTAAGCTACTTCAGCTCCATCAACAGGGGAAGACATGCTTTCAACTACTTCTGAGCAACTTTATAGGTCAAGGGTCTATGAGCCCACACTGCAGGGTGTGTGTGTGTGTGTGTGTGTGTGTGTGTGTGTGTGTGTAAAATTCTTTTTTTTGTGTGTGTGAGGCAATTGGGGTTAAGTGACTTGCCCAGGGTCACACAGCTAGTAAGTGTCAAGTGTCTGAGGCTGGATTTGAACTCAGGTCCTCCTGAATCCAGGGCCGGTGCTCTATCCACTGCACCACCTAGCTGTCCCTGTGTGTAAAATTCTTAAAGCAAACAGCATCAAAGTCAGCCTCAAGTCACTTAGTCTTTCTGAGCATCAGTTTCCTTAGCTTTCAATGGAGGTAAAAAACATACCTACAACAGAAGAGTTCCAGGGAACTCATGATAGAAGAGGATCTCCAAATCCAAGAAAAAAAAAGAAAGAAAGAACTGTGGAGTGTAGATGCTGATTGAACCATATTATTTCTTTTGTTTTGGGTGCTGTTGGTTTTTTTTTTCTTTATATTTTGAGGTTTTGCATCACTGCTCTGATTCTTTCTCTTGTAACAGGATTAATGCAGAAATAGGATTAATGTTATTATGTGTATATATATATCTATATATCTATATGTATATGCATAGAGATATATAGATATAATCTATATCAGATTACCTGCTGTCTAGGGGAGGGGGGAGGGAGGGGTGGGAGGGAGAAAAATCTGAAATTGTAAAGCATGTATAAACAAAAGTTGAGAACTATCTTTACATGTAATGGAAAAAATAAAATACCTCATACATTTAAAAAAAAAACCATACCTACAGTGGCACCTCATCAGATCCTAGATTGAAAAGCTGGGAGGGACATCAGAGACCTCGCCCAAGCCCCAAGTTTGACAGACTGAGGCCCAGAGACAGGAAGTGACTTCCAGTCAGAGATCTAGGTCCAAGGGCCTCCAGCCTATCTTGTCTACCATGCTAAGGCAACAAGTAGCAGTGGCAGAATTCAAATCCAGGTGTTCTGACTCTGAATCCAGAACTTTCCATGGTAACACATCCCCTCCCAAGACTGGTGTGAGATAGTACGTTAAGTGCTTTGTTCATCTTCAAACGCTATAGAAAGAACAGCTCTTTAGCTACTGGGTGCTGTGGGGCACCAGGCAGGAAGGAGGTGTTGGGGGAAGGTTCTGTCCATGTTGCTTCCCCTTCCCATCTCCCAACACTGCCCGAAGTCACTATGAGCTCCCCCACATAGCATTCTGGACCAGGGGGAGGCCAAGAAGAGGAATGGAGCCGGCCCAAGGGCATGGACCAGTCACTGAGCCTGAAATCCAGGAGGGAAGGAAAGATCCCAATAGTCTGGGAAAAAATGCTGAGAGTTCAGCCACGAGGTCTGTGCCTGAGCCCAAGCAAACTGGGCTTTGCTAAGGCTATCCAAGTTATCACACCAGAGGGACAGCATATAATAAAAAATAACAGGCTGCCTGTCATTCATTCAGTAAGTTATTCATTGAGCCCTGGGGGTGGGGAAGCATGGGGGTGGGGTGAGGTGAAGTAGAGGGACAAAAAATATCAGTTCAGCAAATGGGCTTTCACAAACACAAAACCCAGCCAAACCCCCAGCCTTCTCTTCTTTCTCACAACACCCCATCATGGCCTCTCTGATCCAGCCAAACCATCCTACATCCTGAAGGCCACATCCCACAGTAGATCCCTGGCATGAGCCCAGTGGCCAAGAAGCATTTTCACTTTTGTAAGCTCTAAGTGTTAAGAAGCATTTCCTGACATTCTGCCTCAACCTGTCTCTCTCTGACTTTCACTCCTCCTCCTCGTGCCCTCTGGGGCCAAGCTGGACCAATCGGATCCCTTTTCCATGGAGTAGCCCTTTCCATATTTAAGGATGGCTATCACCACTTCAGTGACCAGCTCTGATTGCTTCCTGAGGGAGAGGCAGTGGATCCAAGCTGCAGAATGAGACACATTTAGTCACGTGGCCATTGGGGGAATTACCTATTTCTTTGTGTCGAATGAAGGTGGGAGTAGGCAGAAGGGGGCAGAAGGGTACAGATAAGGTAGGAGAGAAAGAGACAGAGAGAGGGAGGGAAGGAAGGAGGGGAAGAGAGAGGGAGGAAGGGAGGGAGGAAGGAATGGAGGGAGGAAGGGAAGGAGGGAGAAAGGAAGGAAGGAAGAAAGGAAGGGAGAAAGGAAGGAAGGACGGAAAGAGAATCATTGAAGCATTTTTGAGAGAGAAAGTCAGGTCTTTTAGATAGATAGATGGATGTATATGTATGTAAATGTATATATACACATACATACATGCATATATATATATATATATATATTTGCAGTTTCAAATACTAGCCTCTCCTATTCTACAATGAATAGGAAAAGCCACGTTTTATTTAGTCAGAAATGTTCCGAAGTTAAAGACAGCCATCACGTTGTCCTCAACCTTATGTTCCCCAGGAGCAAACCTCACCAGTTTTGCAGCCCTCATTCAGCCTGGTCTCGAGGTCCTTCAGCATCCTGAATGCTGGCCAGATTCCAAAAGCAGTTTTTAATGTCCGATGTCAACTTGGCTGGAGTTTCCCGGTAATGCGTCCCAGGGATTGCGTTTGACTCTGTATCATTTCACACTTTTTCATTGACAGAAGCATAGGTTGTAGGCTTATCCAATATACACATAGGACACAAAGCTGGTGAGTTAGAAACCCACTGAATGCCAGTCAGGATCCAAGAGCCTAGAGCATTAGACTAGAGTCTTTTTAAAATGATTAATCAATCACCCAATTAATTTAGCAAGCATTTACTATCTTTTCCCCTTCCTCACTGAAGAATTAAAAAAGAAAGGCAATTCCCCATAAGCAATCTGCGTAGCAGAGCAAAAGAAATCCCCATGCTGGCCATTTCCAGAAAAGCAACTCTCATTCTGCATCTCAAGTATTTACTTTTTTTTTTTTTTTTGCGCGGGGCAATGAGGGTTAAGTGACTTGTGCAGGGTCACACAGCTAGTAAGTGTCAAGTGTCTGAGGCCAGATTTGAACTCAGGTCCTCCTGACTCCAGGGCCGGTGCTCCATCCACTGCACCATCTAGCTGCCCCTGCATCTCCACTATTGCCACAGCAGGGAGGGGGCTAGCATCGAGCTGATTTGAGTAACATGAAGTTCTGCAGGCATAAAGGGTTCCAAAACTCAACTTCAGACAAACAGCACATGGGGGTGGTGAGGCCTGGGGAGAGGGTATCAGAGAGGTTTGTTTGCAAAAGACCAGGGTGCGAGCGTGCTCAATACGAATCCACAATGTAATGTGACAGACCTCCCCCCCAACCCCATGCCATGATCTCTGGGAGCACCTTCTTCCAGGTCTATCAGACCACATGTGTTGCTCTGGGTTCTAGGGTTTATGAAAGACAGCAAAGCTGGAGAACAGCTGGAGAAGCAGGGCCTAAGTCCTAGTGAGTAGATGAAGGAAATGGGTGTGATGAGCCTGGAGGAGAGGAGCCAGAGGGAATCCGAGAGCTGTCTACTGAGGCTATGTGTTTCTGAACAGGGTGACCACAGAAGCGCCAGGCCTGAGTCTGGCCTGCCAGCTCTGACTCCTTCCCGGCAGGGAGAGGCGACACCCTCAGCTGCCTACACCATCCACGTGATCTCCCTTGCACCTGGGCTGGCTGAGGGGGCCCAGATTTCCCCCGCACTGAGGCAGGGTCCAGATGTTCAACCAATTGTTTGCACTTCCCCAAAGCATTTGTTTCCTGTTCATCGTTTCTAACTTTGGAGGCCCCCAACCCCCTCCAGGCTGAAGTACCTGCCC
Source organism: Dromiciops gliroides (assembly GCF_019393635.1). Classification (NCBI taxonomy): domain Eukaryota; kingdom Metazoa; phylum Chordata; class Mammalia; order Microbiotheria; family Microbiotheriidae; genus Dromiciops; species Dromiciops gliroides. The sequence goes on from NC_057867.1 coordinate 11,047,631, forward strand.
CCGAGAAACCTTTCCTCCTCACCCTTTCTTTCTTCTTCTTCTTTGGCACTAGCACCCTCCCGCGGCTAGTCTAAATGATGACACAGCCCGGACCTCGCCTCAGTCCTGGGATGCACGCATACATGGTACCCATTTTGCAGACCAGCAAGTGAGGTTCCCAAGAGTTTGAGAATAAAGCCCAGGCCACACAGCCGGTTCGTGACATATGTAGGTCTCCTAACTCCCAGTTAGGTGCTCTCTCCACTAGGCAATATTGCCTTGAGACTCAAAGTAGGTTCACTTCAGCTACCTTGTTTGTCTGAGTGGAGAGGGAGGAGGGGGAGGAAGGGGGAGGAAGAGCAGGAGGAGAAGGAAGAGGAGGAAGAGGAGGAGGGGGAGGAGGAGGAGCAGGAGGAGGGGAGGGGGTGGAAGAGGAGGAAGGGGAGGAGGGGGAGGGGAGGAAGAGGAGGAGGGGGAGGAGGGGGAAGAAGGAAGAGGGGGGAGGAGGAGGAGAGAGGAGGAAGAGGAGGAGGGGGAGGAAGAGGAAGAGGAGGAGGAAGGGGAGGAGAAGGGGGAGGAAGATGAGGAGCAGGAAGAAGAGGAGGAGGGGGAGGAACAGGAGGAGCAGGAGGAAGAGAAAGAAGAAGAAGAGGGGGAGGAAGAGGAGGGGGGAAGAGCAGGAGGAAGAGAAGGAGGAAGAGGAGAGGGAGGAGGAGGAGGAAGAGCAGGAGGAACAGGAAAAGGAAGAGGAGAAATATGGGAGGAAGAAGAGGGGGAAGAGGAGGAAGAGGGGGGAGAAGGAAGAGGAAGAGGAGGAGAAGAAAAGAAGGGAGATGAGTATAATTTCAGAGTCAAAGGAAACATCAAGCTGCACTTGATGGTAAAGTGGTCTGGACTCAGAGTCAGAGGCCCCCAGTTAGGATCCTGGGGCTGCCTGCTATGTAGGGCTCCTCACCCCTGGGAGAGTCATTGGCTTCTCTTGACACAGAAGCAGGCTGGATGAGCTGTCCCCTCCAAGGGCCCTCCCAGCCCTACCATCCCGTCATACCAGCAGAAGGCTGCCTGTGGAGGTGGGTGGGACACCATGGGGAAGAAGAGGTGAGCTATGGTCAGCACGAGCTGGGACAAAAGGTGGACTTTCCCAGCTCTGGTCTTTACCCAGTGCCTGGAACTGTTTCACTGACACCTCGCCCCGCCCCCCCCTCCCCTCCAGCCCAGAGTGCCCTTGTGTGGGTTTTCCTGTGATGTGATTGCAGGCTGGTTCCTAGTCAGCCAAGCAGGAGAGGAGGTACTTGCTGCTTCCTGTCTTGGAGAAAAAAGAAATCTGCCTGGGCCAGATGTGAGCAGCCCCATGGCACCATGAGCTCCAGCCTGTGAGGGTTACTCCACAGGATTGCACGGGATGAGTGAGCAGCCCTATGAGTCATTCTAGGGACCCAGTACTTCCATTTACATCAGGGATGTTAGTGTTCCTTTCACCATTACAGATTGCAGCCCACCCAAGTTGCATTGGTTCATAGAATCTGCCTGACTTGCTTTGTAGCAAGATGAAGAAATCATAAATACTGTGGACTTGTCTGGTTTCCTCTGACTACAGCACAAGTACTCTTTGACCTGTTCTTTTCAAGTTCTTTGCCTGGAAACCCATTTATGGGGTGCATGGGGGGAATATCATCACATTTCTTAGGAAAACATTGACCTCCCTACAATTCCATCGCTTTTTTTCTTAAAGAAATTTAATTTTGGTGGGCAGCTAGGTGGTGCAGTGCATAAAGCACCAGCCCTTGGTCTCAGACACTTGACTCTAGCTGTGTGACCTTGAGCTAATCAGGCAACACTCAATGCCCCTCCAAACGAAATAATTTATTAACTCTTACAAATCTCAGAATGGTAGACTGCCAGAGCTGGAAGGGCCATTAGAGATGTATTTCAAATTACACCACAGAGAAAGAAACAGGCCCAGAGAGGGGAAGGGATTTCCTCAAAACGCCATTGACACAATTTTTTTTTTTGGAAAAATAGGTCCAATTTGAAGAACTTCTGCAACGTATAGATTTCAAGCAGGGTCAGCTAAAGGATTTAAATATTCTACCCCAACAAGCTCAGCAGAGCATTTCCCCCCAATTTTTGGTTCGCCATTTTCGTTCATTTCATTGGAGAATGTCATCCATTCACATTGGATGTTAATTGTGCACTCTGTGTTTCCCTCCCCTCGATTCCCTCTAGAGAGTGAGTGTTGCCCTGGGGGTTTGGGCATCTGCACAGGGGAGAAGGGTGGGGTCGGCCTAGAAGACTTCCAGAGGCCTAAATATTTCCATTTGGACTCTATCCACAAGCCTTGAGAGCTATGCGTCTGCGCATACTCAAAGGCAACGATACCATGTATGGGGCGCCTTGGACATCTTAAAGAGGTAGGCCAATGCCCGTTATGATGGCTTTGGTCATCACGTGTGACGGGCGGTGTTGGGTCACCAGGAGGGGCCGACCGTCCCCTCGCCGTGTTTCTAGACTTCCAGGGACCCCCGAACCAAAGGCTGCCCAGGGCCACAAGCATTCTTTCTCCCCACTCTGCCCCCACCCTTTGGAGCGCCTCTCCTCCCCCCTCCCCCCCTCCCCCGGTGGAGGCGGTTGCCCCAGCAACAGGGGACGAGAGGACCAAAAGCCTTTGCGGGCGCCTGGCTCTCTCAGAGCGGCAGAGAGAGGCGGTGGAGACGGTCGCTCGATCCCGCGCTCCCGCAGGCCTCCGGCCCTTGGTGACAGGCCTAGGCCCAGACCGCTGCGATCCTCTCAGCCGCTCCCCTGACCGCCCGGGGCAGCCGCCGCCGCCGCCATGGACCGGGCCCCCCGAGAAGGGTCCGATCCCTTTGGGGGATGGTCTCACAGGTTCCGCTGGCGCGACAACCACAGCTTCTCCATGGCCATCACCTGGAACCAGGTCGAAGGCAAATTCGCCATTACTTGCCACGACCTCGACCTGTCTGCGCAGAGCGGCGACCTCGGGGGGTGGCGCCGGCGCCGAAGAAGAAATGGAAGCCTCCTCCTGCGAGACGCCGGGCCAGGCTGGCGAGGGAGTCGAGGCCGGCCTCGAAGCCGCTGCTGGCGTGGAGGCCGTGGGGGAAGCTGTGGAAGGAGCCGCGGTGGGCGCCCTGGCGGGGGCGGGGGCGGTGGCCGGGGCCCTCGGGGCCTCTCGCGGTGGCGCTCTGGCGCCCCCTGCAGGCCAGCCGGCCGGGCTCCCTCGCAGCGCGCACGCCCGGGGCGACTCTGAGATGCAGAGAAAGAGCGTCCTCCTGTGGCCGCTGATGCTGCCGGCCGAGAAGCTGGCCGAGGTGCGCGAGGGGCCCGAGGCCGAGGCCGCCACCCCCGATGATGACGCCCCCATGCTAATCCCCGAGCAGGGGGACGAGGGCCCGGAGGCCCTCATGAGCGAGGAGGAGCAGGGCCCCTCCTCCGCAGCCACCCAGCTGCCCGGGCCCCGGGCCGCCGATGCCGCCGATGCCGCCGATGCCGCCGATGCCGCCGCCGAGAGCGAGGACCTGGAGCTCCACCTGGAACTGGAGCTCGACTCCGACGCCGAGGCCGAGGAGGCCCGCGAAGAAGAAGCCGTGCTGGTGGGCGCGCCCTCGCACGACGTGGAGGCCGAGGCCGCCGCCGCCGTCCACAGCCCCAGGATCCGCACCGGCCTCTTCTCCTTCCAAGACCTTCGAGCCATCCACCAGCAGCTGAATGCCGTGAGCCCCGAGCTGGCCGCCTGCCTGCCCGTCTTCCCGGACGAGCCCACTGGCATGTGGGGCGCCCACCCCGGCGACGCCGCCGCCGATGCCGCCAGGTCCCCGGTCACCCTGGACCACCTGTGCTCCCAGCTCCAGGCCTACCTCGATTACGCCCTGGAGATCTGCGGCTGCGAGATCCTCTGCCAGGTGATCTTCCAGGAGCCGCCGGCCGGGCCCGAGGAGAGCCGCGACCCCCTGAGCCCGGAGATGACGTCCTGGCCCGAGGAGGGCCTGCCGCCGCCGCCGCCGCCGCCGCCGCCGCGCGTGTCCCCGAGAAATGTGGGCCGAGACCGGGCCGCCGCCCCCGTGATGACACCTCTCCAGGATCCCAGGCTCAACGTCAGCCCAGAGGCCAAGAAGGAAGCCGGCAGCCGCTCCAGCGGAGGCTCGGGCAGCCCCTTCTGAGCTCTGGCCTCATCCATTTCCAGGGGTGCCCCGCCCCCGGAGTTCCAAGGGTGCCCCGCCCCGCAGAGTTCCAGGGATGCCCCCGCCCCGCAGAGTTCCAGGGGTGCCCCCGCCCCGCAGAGTTCCAGGGATGCCCCCGCCCCGCAGAGTTCCAGGGATGCCCCCGCCCCACAGAGTTCCAGAAAAGTGGGCAACCCGTTCCCAAGAGGCCACACAGCTTCTCAGTTTAAACCCAGCTCTCTTGGGGGTTGGGGGTTCCGGTTTTTCCTTTCCATTGTGAATTTTAACAATTTAAAAGGCAATGGAAAAATTTTAAATATTGAATTGAAAGAAAATAAATTTGACTCCTTGGGGAAAAAAAGGGTGGTTCTTTTTTTCAGTGCGACCTCTTTCACTAATGCCAGGCACCCAAGACAAAAGGAACAGGCCTTTTGCTCCAGGGAGTTAACCTTTCATGGGGGGAGGGGGGTCGGAGGAGATACACAACACACACTTCTAGGAAAGGGCATGGGGGGGGGGAATGAATGAGGGGATGGAAGGGAAGGGGGTTGGGGAGTGGAGGGGGGAGGGGGCTGGGAGGGTAGAAGGGGATGGCATAGGTTGTGATGCCTGCACTAAGGATTCTAAAAGGCAGGGGTGAGAGAGGAGGGCTTTCTGGGCCTGACAGCAGCCTGCCTTAAATGCCTGAAGGTAGACTGGGAGGGGGGGGGGTGGGGGTGGGTTGGCCCTGTGTGGTCATCCTGTTAGATGGCTCAAAGGGGATAAAGACAGAGAAAATGCCACAGATGAAGCAGCTTCAAGATACTCTTCAAAGAGAAGACAAGCTTATTCTGTGCTAAATGATGGGAAAACAAAGACAAAATAATAAACAGTCCCTGACCTCAGTGAAGGGGCAGGGGGAGGTGTTCTAGAGGAAAGGGAAGAAGCTCTTACCTTCTTTGTACTGTCAGCCCCCCCCTTTTAAAACATGATCTCATTAAGCCTCACACCAACCCTGAAAGGTGGGTGCTATCATCACCCCCATTTTTCAAACAAGCAAACTGAAGAAAGCAGGGGTTTAAAGGGACTTGTCCAGAGCCACATGGCTAGTAAATGTCTGAGGCTGGATTTGAACTCAGACCTTCTTGTCTCCAGGTCTGTGGCTCTATGCACTGTGGCACCACCAGCTGCCTCAATGACTTTGTTTCCCTGGGTGGGTGGGTGGGGGCCAGGGAGGGGTGGGCATTCTATAGTATTCTGAGTATTCTATAAAGAGCAGTTTGTTCATGGGAAGCAGTACTGGAGAGCACAAGGGAAAGGCAGAATGAGAGAGGCTTGTGGGTATGAGGGGGAGATGGGCAAGAGAGAGGCCCCAGCCTGAGTGTGACCTTTGAGATTTCCCTTTCTATCACTTGCTGTGTCAGAAGTCAGACTGCACAGGCCAGTGAGGTGAATGAGTGATGAGAAAGGGGAGGCAGCCAGTGTAGACAGGTCTTTCAGTGAAAGTGGCTTTAGGATGAGAGTTCCAGCATGAGAATTGGGGAAGCAAGGGCTCAAGTGACAGCTTTGGGATGATGGGGGAGACTGAGGCCCTTTGGTAGGCATCAGGGCAGAGGCCAGTGGGTGGGAAGGCGAAATGGAATGACAAATGAGGCCCAACTTCCTAGGGAGGCCCCTGGGGGAGGGGCTCAAGGGCTCAAGGAAAAGGGGCAAGGAAAAGGACCACTCTTCCTCAGAGGGAGTGAAGGAGGAGAGGAGAACAAATAGGCCTCAGAGGAGTGCGAAAATCGCAGTCAGCATTTACCTCATCATCTCTTCTCCTACATTTTGTTGTGTCAGGGACACCTTCGTCTAATAAAGGGTGAGAAAGCCTATGGACCCCCTTCTCACAAGAATACTTTTCAAAAACATTTTAAAAATACAAAACACAAACAAACAAAAAATCCTTTTTGATACAAAGAATAAAAGACATCAGATTAGACAGTAAACCAATCTTATTGACACCTTTCTCAAAACAGACATTTCACGAGACCGGGTTCACAGACTGCAGGTTAAGAAGCCCTGTCCTCCACGTTGGGGTCCGGGTTTTGCAGGGCTGATGCCCCTTTCTCCTCCAAGGTGTCAGTGGGCCACAGTGTCTACAAATCATCATAACTGACATGGTAATAGTGCCCTAACCAGACCATCTCATAGGACTTCACAGCAAAGCCTTCTGCCTCCAAAGCCAACACTCTCAACTCCAAACTGCTGAGGCATCTGTGACTGAGGAATCTTTACTACCCTGTCTTCTGCACAGCCTGGGGTCAAAGAGGAGACTCACCCAACCAGCCCCTTTCTAGAGGTAGGCCCAATTTTGCACAAAGGATTTTGGCAGGAGCCCTTCATTCCTAGAGGTTCAGCACCCATTGATCAGATAGATAATGAATGCAAAAGCAGCCATCACATAGGCAAGCACCCATGGGAGCCTTTTCTGGTGGAATGCCTGTGGTCTGCAAACGGGATTGTCACCGCTAATGGGCCTTCAAAGCCCCATGTCCTTTGCCAAAGCCTTCCCTGACTGAAGGCCTACTGTCCTCTGAGAAACCTTTCCATTTTCCAGTGCAGTAACCTGAGGCTCTGACTCACCCGTGACCATGTAGTTAGGACACATCCAAGCTGGCATCCGGAACTGGGCCTCCCGCCTCTAACCCTTTCAGAGAAAACAGCAATTGGGAAAATAGCCGCTCCTTGTAACTGGCTTGCCTGAACTTTGGTCCCTTTTATTTAAACAAGATTCTGTTCCCTCAAGCATAAGAGTCAAACACACTCACACCAGGAAGAAAACCTTACTCTGAGCTGAGTTGGAAGGAAAATCCTTGGTTTCCTTGTGTAAACATGAAAGATTCTTAAAGAAATATGAGAATCAACATTCCTCTCCATGCTTCTGCTGGTAGCTCTAAAGAAGCTTCCTTCAGATTTCTAGCATTGACATTGGTGCCTGCCTATGTTGTCTTGGCCTTCTCCCTGTCCCAAACCATTACATACATCAGTGATGGTGATGCTAATAACACAGTTAGACCTTGCTTTCATCATAATAACTCAGTTATACGGCACTTTGATCACTAGAACAACCCATTCATGTAGCATTTTATTAATAATGACTCACATTTGCAAAGCTCTTTTAGGGTTTATGGAGCATTTTCCATAAAGTATTTCCTTTGATCCTCACTTCTGAGGAAGGTACCACAGAGATTATTATCTCCTTTTTTCAGAGGAGAAAACTGAGGTATTATGACTCCCCTGTGGTCCTATAGCTAGTGTCACAGAGGGCTTTGGAAACCAAGATTCACAGGCCAGCCTGGGCTGCCTCCAGTTTTAAGGCTTGCAAAGGTCTTAATGAACATGATGAACACATCATTCCTTCCTGGGTTTTTTTTTTTTTTTGCCCCAGACAGCTCTAAGGCAAAAGATTTGACCACCCCCCTGACTTACCCAGTTAAGCCTTGCAGGCTGGAGCTCAGCTTAGCTCTTTGGCCTTTCCTTAACTGGTTGGTCCACTCTGAAAGGGAGTTCCCCTTCTCCCACGTGGGCAATCGAGCTCTGCACCTGAGGACAGGTGGAGGCTCACAGAGCAGAAGTCTTTCAGAAGAAGTAGCAGGTGTGAGGTAGGTAGGGCTTTTAGAAGACCTCTCTTGAGTCTGTTCTCTCTGAGGTCCTGACCTACCACCCCCAGTCAGAATCCCAGGAGAAACGGGAAGGGTTGGAGAACATTTGGTTGGAATGATAGATAGCATTTTATAATTTATTTTGAAAAATGATCTGCAATAAAGTGTCAGACATGATTGATGTGCTGCTTGGTTGTCTCAGGTGGCTGTTTTCCCTCTTTCTTTTCTATTCTCTGTTCCAAGGGAGGGCTCAGTGGACCACATGGCAAGGGGGAAGGCGTATAGATTCATCAGAGATCACCAGAAAATACATGTTTAAAATACTCTTGAATAACTTTCCATTTGAATTTGATCTACAAGAATGGAAAATTATATCTTAAGAAATTACAGTTATGAGAAGCTCAGAAAATGAAGGGAAACCTTGTACCAAATTATCTAGAAGGAAGCAAGCAGACTCCTTGGGAGGAGGATATGTAGAGTAATGACAGTGCTCTAAATGCTGTAAATGAAGGTTAATGCTCTTGGCCCCAGAAAAGAAATAAGGAAACGTACTGTCTTTTTTCCTTAGAGTCACAGAAGGCTGTGGATCCACAGATGATAGATGTGGTCACCATGGCAGTCAGATTCACTTAGCTACTTTTCTTTTTATAAGAAGGGTTCACAGTGGATAAAGCACTGGCCCAGGATTCAGGAGGACCTGAGTTCAAATCCAGCCTCAGACCCTTCACACTAGCTGTGTGACCCTGGGCAAGTCACTTAATCCTCAATGCCCCAGAAAAAAATTACAAAATAAACAAACAACAACAACAAAACCAAAGAAACAAAAAAGAAGGGCTCCCTGGCTGGCTGGCCAGGGAGCAAGAGTTGTGGTTGGGCAGTGGAATAATATCCAGAAATTATTATGATGTAAAAACAACAGGCATCTATAAGGCTGAACAAAATCACCTGCAAGTTTGGTGTAATGGATATTGTACTGGACTACAAGTCAGGATGACCTGAGTTTTCCCTGCCTCAGACACTAGGTGTGTGATTATAGGCAAGTCACTTAACCTCTCTGTGCCTCAGTTTTTGCATCTGTAAAATGGAGCAATAACACCTAACTCACAGGATTGTTATGTGCTTTGTGAAGTGCTATGTGAAGCGCTTTGCAAACTTGAAAGTTTAATATAGATGTTAGTTATTGCTGTTATTATTACTAGTCCACTCCAAACAGAGGAAATAGAAGCTTACAATAGCCATATGAAAAAATGCTCCAGATCACTATTAATTCCATAAGTGAAAATCAAAACAACTCCGAGATTCTGCCTTGAAGGGTTAATTATGAAATCAGGAAGATCTTCCCTGTTCATGTGTATATAGACTTGCTGGGACCCTTTAGTTTTTTGAATGAATCAGGATGATTGATAGGTTTGTTTTCTTCCTCGAAAGCTAGGCCTGCTTCCTTGGAACAAAAGAGAACCTTTGCAGAAGTTTGGAAACAGATAAATGTATTCAGGTCAAAGCAGGATGTTCTTCCTATCTCACAGGCTTGGCTGGCCTTTGAGAAAGGAAGATAACATCTCTGCTGCTCAAGTAAGCAGTTAACTTAATGTCTTCTTTGTTTAAAACTGTATATAAGGGGGCAGCTAGGTGGTGCAGTGGATAGAGCACTGGCCTTGGAGTCAGGAGTACTTGAGTTCAAATTCGACCTCAGACACTTAACACTTACTAGCTGTCTGACCCTGGGCAAGTCACTTAACCCCCATCATCTCACCAAAAACAAAAAACAAAACAACAACAAAAAAAAACCCCTGTATATAAGTCTTCACTGGGAAAGTGATCTTTTTAATCTCACCCGTGGAGAGGAAGCTCTGCCCGGGACCTTTCCCAGTCAGGACTCTGGAAGCTGTGAACCGGGATTCCCCAGCTAGAAATCCAGATGTTGGTGCTTCCCTGATTTGGTGATGTATGTCTTTTAGTACTGTAGTTGTGATTGGAATTGTGTCTTTGTTTCTCTATTTTTATGCCTCTGAAACTTATTATCCTTGTCTAACTCGATATCCTATAATTAGTAAAGTTCTTATAACTCTAGTAGTGTGAGTGTGCTTATTATACCTTGCAAATCTCGAAACCTTTACAATACAAATTGGTGTCACGAACAGGATTTGCTTGGTATAAATGCCACTCTTTGCTAAGAAAGCACCTGCCCCCTGAGATCTGGAAGTGCCAGGCTGGGGAGATATGCCTTATTCCTCCCTAGTAATCGAATAGGCTAACCAGACCGGGGCATGTGAAAATTGGGATCCCAAATTAAAGAAAGGGTGTCTTAAATTGCTTGCAAAACATCCCTTTGGAAAAAAGGGAAAGGAATGATAGGAATTTGTAGAAGACGATGGGCTTTGCTCTCTCTTTATAGAATTATGTGTAAAAATAGAGATGAATTAATAGAAGAAAAGGTAGCCATGGATGTAGAAGACGATGGGCTTTGCTCTCTCTTTATAGAATTATGTGTAAAAATAGAGATGAATTAATAGAAGAAAAGGTAGCCATGGAAAAAGAATGAACAGAATTACAGGGGGAAATATCCATGCTACAATGTCAAAACTTTATTTTGGGAGACCTAGTTAGGAATTATCAATGTGTGGCTGAAAAAGCCGCAGTAAGGGTGGCTCAGTTTATGTATAGAAAGGGAAAAGGGAAAGTGACTAAAAATAAGGTGCGTGCTGTCACAGCTAAAGCCACAGCAGAGTGGGATCCAGACAGATGGGATGGAGATATCCGGGATGATCCTGATGAAGACGCTACACTAGAAGAGGAGGCACGGAAGGAACATGAAAGGAAGTATCCTGATGATGGGTTTGATGCCCGCCCTATAACTAGAAGGAAGGAAAAAAGTCAGAATGGGAACAAGATATCTAAGGAGGTAACTGAGGACTTCACTCAACAGGAGGTGACTGATATAATATCTAGGTTCACAAAGAAGTCTGGAGAACCTTTGATTGCATGGATGGTCAAAATCAGTGATAGTGGAGCTGGCGGAATATGGCTTGATAGAATAGATTGCATGACATTTGTGGGAATTAGCCAAAATCCTTTTGTGCAGCAAGCTTTCAGAGATTTTAATACAATGGGAGCGCCTGGTGGACAATGCTCTACTAATTTGTTAGCATTAGCTGCAGAAGGATGTAATAAGCAATACCCCATAGACTCAATGTGGCTCAGGGGGGACAGACCCTGGTATTCATTGAAATATGGAATGCAGAAGCTTAAGGAGGAAATAATGAAAACTGCTATTATGTTAGGGGATGCTGACACCTTCTACCTCACTCCAGTAGAAGCCCCACATAGAAACATCCTAATAAAAACTGCTCCCCCTGCTTATAAACATTTTTTTTTAAGTGAGGCAATTGGGGTTAAGTGACTTGCCCAGGGTCACACAGCTAGTAAGTGTTACATGTCTGAGGCCAGATTTGAACTCAGGTACTCCTGACTCCAGGGCTGGTGCTCTATCCCGTGCGCCACCTAGCTTCCCCTTGCTTAGAAACATTTGATGTTAACTTTGTTGTTGGGGGAAACAGGAAAGCCTCTAGCAGAAGTCCTAGATAAAATCTCACAGTTGGGAGATTTAGGAGACTGGGAACAGAACAGGGGTGGAGATTACAATAAAAGGGGCAGCCGTTCTTCTAATAATAGAATGTCCAGGAAGGACTTATTTGCTGCCCTACTGAAAGCAGGAGTGAATAAAGACAAAATTGATGGAATGCCCACAAATGAGTTATACCGAATGTATAAAAGTAAGAAGTTTGGAGATAGTCAGAATCGAGAGGCAAAGGTTTGGCCATCTGCCCCTTCTCCCAATCAAATCTATCCAAGTCTGGAACATTTAAAAGGAGAATAGGATGATGGCCAAACTCTGGTACCTATTAGAGAAATCAGAAGAAGAGACTATAGACCTCATATGGGCATTGTGATATATTGGAAAAATGGATCTACTACAGTTGCCAAAGCTTTAACAGATACTGGGGCAGAGGCCTCCTTGATATATGGCAACCCTAACAAGTTTAAAACAGGAATACCCACGACTATTACATGACTAGGGGCAATGAAATTCAAGCTACACAGGTAAAAAAAATGATGAAAATTGGACAATTACCCAAGAAAGAATATTCAGTGGTAATAGTTCCCATTCCAGAATATATAATTGGAATAGATATTCTTAGGGGAATGTCTTTATCTCTTCCTGATGGAAAATACCAATTTGCAGTTAGAAGAATTTATATTCATGCAGTTTTAGTGGGAAAAGTACATATGACCCCTGTCACTCTTCTTTTGCCTACTAAAACTATCACCCCAAAACAATGTAGGATACCAGGGGGTCAAGAGGAAACATCTGCTACCATAAAAGAATATGTGGATGCTGGAGTATTAATTCCTACCGCCACTGAATGGAATAATCTGGTGTGGCCAGTCTGAAAATTGGATGGCTCCTGGAGAATGACAACGAATTGTAGACAACTAAATAAAGTAACCCCCATTGTTTGCAGCAGTACCAGATACAATTACTTTGATAGGATAAATACAGAAATTTCCAGGTCATTGGTATGCCATTATTGATTTGGCTAATACCTTCTTCACCATGCCAATAGACCCAGCTCAGTGGAATCAGTTTGCATTTACTTGGCAAGGGAGGCAATATACTTTTACCAGATTGCCTCAAGGATATTTACTGTAAAAAGATTTTAACTTACTTGGGGCTAATTTGACTGCAGGGCCTAATCTGTGGATGTTTGACTGGTTGGCTATCTGACTGCTATTAATTTCCTAAGACAGTCTGTTAGGTCCTTTTAAAAATTTCTCCACGCTGCTCTGCTCCCAAATTGATAAGCAAATGATTAAGAAGCCTCTTAATTAAATAATCAAAGCAGGGTTTATTTTAAAAAATAAATGTAAGAGGGCAGCTAGGTGGCACAATGGATAAAGCACTGGCCCTGGATTCAGGAGGACCTGAGTTCGAATCCGGATTTAGGCACTTGACACTTACTAGCTGTGTGACCCTGGGCAAGTCAACCTCAATTGCCTTACCTAAATAAATAAATAAATAAATAAATAAATAAATAAATAAATAAATAAATAAATAAACAAATAAATAACTAAACAAATAAATAAATAACTAAACAAATAAATAAACAAACAAATAAACAAATAAATAAATAAATAAATGTAAGAGGTAAGACCTGACTGCTTTTAATATAATAAGGGCTGTTGCTGCCTCTTGCCTGAGAGTATGCTGCTTGGTTTGTTTCTAGTTTTCTCCAACTTTCACTCTTTTTCTCCTTCACTCCAGTTCCCTTGTGCTTTCACTGCTCCACTCCTCCCTTCTAACTCCAAGCCCCCTTCACTTTGTCGACTCCCCCTGACCATCTAACTGTCTAAGTTCCCTCAGTCTCCTTAGAGAACCCCCTTTCTGTACTGTCGTGACGAACCCCCAAGCGCTTCTTCTTTCACCAACCTCCTTGCGTCCTCCTTGTCCTCTGGTGTCCTCTTTCTGTCCCTCCTCTGTCCTTGCTCTTAGCTTTTTCTCCGTCTCCCCCTCACTAACTCCCCGGTATATATCTTTCTTCTCTCCCCTCAAACCTCAGGCTCCCTGTGCCCCCTGCACACACCAAGCTAATCACCAGCCATGCTAGGGCTGCGGCCAGGGGATCGAGTCTGCCGAGCTGCACCACACCCAGGGCTGGAGGGGCCTGTGCCCCCTGCTGTGCGCCCGGACCGGCAGGGCAAGCCCAGGATCTCTGTCCGCTTCATTTCTTAAGGCCCACAGGACTTTTCAGCTCAGCTGAAGTGGAGGGGGAGGGGCACCAGCCCCTCTTACATAGAAAAAACCCCTGAGGGCCTAAGGCTTTTTAATCTCAGCCCAAAAGCAGGGTCCCCAAATCACAATAAATCCCCACATCACATAGTCCTACTGTATGTCATAGGACAGTGGCAGAACACCTAGATGAATTTACTGTTAGAGACATACAGATTACTCATTACAAAGATGACATAATGATACAAGGGAAAGATATGAAGACAGTGGAAGAAGCTTTACAGAAATTAATTGATCATATGAAATCTAAAGGGTAGGAAATTAATCCTGCCAAAGTACAAGGACTTTCACAAACTGTAAAGTTCTTAGGTATATTTTGGAATGAGAGATACTACCAAGAGCTAGACAGAAAATAGCTGACTTTATGACTCCCACTAACAAAAAAGAATCTCAAAAGTCTATAGGATTATTTGGATATTGGGGGGGGCACATAAACCTCATTTAGGACAAATCTTAAGACCCTTGTATAAGGTTACCAGAAAGAAGTATGAATTCTCCTGGGGAGAAGAACAAAGCAAGGAATTTGAGGAAGCAAAGGCTGCTATACAAACTGCTTTAGATTTATGGCCAATGCAAAATGATCCAGTTGAAGTGCAGATGTTTACCCAAGATGGGTATGCTAATTGGAGCTTATGGCAAAAACAACAGGGGAGGAATGTTCCCTTAGGATTCTGGTCCAGGAAACCACCCTCTGCAGGAGAACACTATACTCCTTTTGAACAACAATTGTTAGCCGCTTACTGGGCTTTGGTAGAGACAGAACAATTAACAATAAATCATGAAGTGATACTTGGCATTCCCATAATGTCTTGGGTGATGGGAATCCTACTTCTCACAAAATAGGACATGCCCAAGAATCTAGTATAAATTTTTTTTTTTTTGCTGTGGGGCAATGAGGGTTAAGTGACTTGCCCAGGGTCACACAGCTAGTAAGTGCCAAGTGTCTGAGGCTGGATTTGAACTCAAGTCCTCCTGAATCCAGGGCCAGTGCTTTATCCACTGCACCACCTAGCTGCCCCCAGAATCTAGTATAATTAAGTGGAAATGGTATATTCAAAATTGAGCTAAACCAGGTAAGAATGGAATATCTAACCTAGATGAAAAGGTAGACCAATTGAGTTCGGACTAACTGAATGTCCCTCCCACTCAGATAAGATTACCTTTAACTGTTCAGTGGAATCAAGGATATACAACTCTTACTGAGGAGCAGAAGAAACATGCTTGGTTTACAGATGGTTCTGCCAGATATTTAGGACAAGTTAGGGATTGGAAAGCTGTTTCTTATAACTCTGTAACCAAAGTGACTTTAGAGAGTATAGGGGAAAAGGGGAGCAGCCAATTAGCAGAGTTAATAGCAGTGTATTAGGCTATTAAACAGGAAAATGGAAAACAATGTCATATTTTTACTGACTCCTGGGCAGTGGCAAATGGATTAACAACTTGAATGCCTATTTGGAAAGAAAAGAATTGGGAAATTCATGGGCGAGAAGTATAGGGAAAAGAATTATGGGAGGAAATTTGGGAAATGTCACAAAACACTAACCTTTCAGTTTTTCATGCAGATGCTCATTCTTCATTGAATTAAACAGAACGTGAGTATAATGCCCATGTAGACCAATTTGCTGAGACTGCCACAGCACAAGGGGAAGCACAGGCAATTGAAGAGGAAGACTATGCTCTAGCCAAATGGGTGCACAACAATGCAGGACATTTAGGAATCTGAGCCACCCACAGGTAGGCACAAGATAGAGGAATTCCCTTACCTCTATCAGTAATTAAGAGAGTTAGAGGAGAGTGTAATATATACCAATTAGATCAGGAAAGAGTGGTACCTAGGACAGTTACTGGAGAATTAGCATGGGGAAATTTGGCAGATTGACTATATAGGTCCTCTACCCATGGACAGAGGATGCAAATATCTTTGTACTTGTGTGGATACATATTCTGGAGTCTTAGTAGCTTACCCTTACAAGAATGCCACTAAAAAGAATACTCATAGGACAATGGATATTATTACTTTATATTATGGGCCTCCTATGCAGATTCAAAGTGACAACAGGTCACGTTTCAAAGGGAAGGAAATTGAAAGATATTGTATATTAAACAACATAGAATGGATATATCACATACCTTACTATTCTCAGGCAGCAGGATTTATAGAAAGAATGAATGGCTTGCTTAAAGAACATTTGAGAAAATTAGGAGGAAATTCTTATGTACATTGGAAAGATAATTTGTTTACTGCCTTACAATTAAATAAGCGACCATTGGGGGGCAGTACACCTTTAGCCCCTATGATGACTCCCAACATCCAAATAAGAGCCCAGGTACAAACAAACTCAGAAAACATTGAAATGGTGGATTATTGTTCCTAAGGCGAAAGCCCCATATCTTGGCACTTTAGGGTCAGCTGGATATGACTTATATTGTATAGAAGAATTTTGGATTGACCCTGGAAAAATTAAGAGTGTCTATACCAGAATTGGGATACAGACACTAAAGAATCATTTTAGACATATATTACCATGGTTCAGTCTAGCTCTAAGGGAATTGCATGTGTTGGGAGGAGTAATTGATTAAGATTATATAGGAGAAATTATAGCAGTACTACAAAATTTGGGATCAGAGCCAATGCAATTCTTTGAACACACTCGAATTGCACAGATTGTACCTTGTCAGATTGGAATTTGGGAGGAAATGGAAAAACCTGTAGAACCTACCTCTAGGTTGGGAGGATTTGGCTCCACAAACATGAAAGTGGGACCTAAGGTTTGGGTGAAGATTAATGCTACTGACAGGCCTAAAACTGTGGAGATTATTTCAGAAGGGGATAATAATACTGTAGCTGTAGCTTTTAGTGGACAAGATGAAATACAAATTTTACCATTAACCCAATTGTTTGCCCACGAATAGTATATTATAGAAATCCTCCTGCTGACAATAAGTGACACATCCTCTTGGACTCCTGGATGTGGTAAAATAATGGAATTTGGCAGACGCCCAGGGGTCTCACTTGAACGAATCTTATAGTGTTTGGAAAACCGGCTAGGGATGATTGGAGATGGGCCACACCTGGCCTGCCCTGAGTGACATATGCTGCTGATGTCAGCAGGGGAACCACTCTCCACAGGCAGTTTGAAGGACCTCCCTTTTGGGGGAGGGAGAGTTAACACTGGCCGAGGGGAGCTCTGTCTTTTTCTGGTGGGTGAGCTTCCGGGAGCAGACAGAGAGAGGTTTTTCCTGGTGGTTTTGTCCTGTGGGCCTGGGCTGCACAGCTGTCTCCCATTGAAGCTACGGACCCCAGGTGGTGAGTTAATAAAACGAGCCCAGCTCTTTGAATCAGCTGAGCTGGAAGTGAGTTTGGGGATTGTATAGGTTTTTGTTAGAGTTAGGGGGGGTTATCCATTTTTCCTCTTTCCCTATTCCCTTGTCCTTGACTTTGTTAATTTCACCTTCACTGTGTATTTTATTCCCATTATTAAAACCTAATTCTTTTGTGGAAAAGAGGCTGTTAAGCTCCTTTCTTATTGGCCTGGGAGAAATAACTAAAAAGGCAGTTTGGAAGGGAGGAAGTTTTGGACCTAGAGGTCCCTCATTATTTTCTGAACCCCAACATTATGACAAGCCACCCAATTAACTTTCCACATATTAAATTTGGCCCCTACATGGAATTCAACTACTCCAACAGAACACAAACATCATGTTGGAACAAAACAATAAAACAAATTGGGAAGATGATCATTGTACGAGTGGACATTTTTGTTTTAACATCAATGTGACCATCGTGGGACAGGGGGTGTCACGCTGGACAGGAAAATCTAAGATTTATGACAGACACTTTATTAAAGGGACCAACTTGTCTCTTTCTATTCTGAGATAAATATAACATGTTGTTTATTTAAAGACTGTATTCCAACCTATGATTAATGTAAAATCACGAGTACATGAAATTCAAAATAATTGTAGTAATACTTTAAACACTGAGGCTTTACCATAGCAATAAATAATACTTCACCATATATACTATTTTGTATAAATTCAACTGCAATTAACCATACAAGATGGTGGGTGGATTATATTAGAATAATGGCAGTAACTCCTAAGGAGATAGGAAAACCTAATGTAGTCAGAGTACCAAAATCATGTGTTAATATTACTCAGAACTTTCAGAAACATTTGTTACATTATAATATCTCCTTCCCAAAGATGCAAGAATGTAATCAGAGAAAAAGAGCATGGTATGATACTTTACGTGGTAGAGTAGGAACAGGTCTTGAGACCTGTCCAGCAGACTGTGCAGTGCTAGACAGGATATATCTCAAGCTTTGACAAATAAATGCTCAATGGTTACCCACAATGGTCCTGCCTCACCAAAATGCACTGAATTATGAAAAAGACTTTCTGAGTTTGTTTAATTCTTCATTATTAGCTAGTCTACGTATGGACAGTAACATTTCTGCATTGTTCAGATGGACTAAATGCTCCTTACAAAATATTTATAGTTTGATACAGAAGGGAAATGTACAAAGACTTTTATCAACTGGAGATGACCAAACATGGAGGAAATTGTTTTCTTCATACATACCAAAAGAACGTTGGGTCTCCTTGGAAACTACCTCTTCTACTTGTACTGAATTAGATGACTTTTTTTTTCTTTTTGGTGAGGCAATTGGGGTTAAGTGACTTGCCCAGGGTCACACAACTAGTAAATGTTAAGTGTCTGAGGCCGGATTTGAACTCAGGTCCTCCTGACTTCAGGGCCAGTGCTCTATCCACTGCGCCACCTAGCTGCCCCTACTTGTACTGAAAAATATTGTGTGGGAACAATTGTTCATTATAAGGTATATTCTGCTTCTATAATGTGTGATTTTCATATGATACCTTTTATCCTATATTGTTGCTTTGCTTTACCACATATTGTAGCACAATATACATTTGTTGTCTGACTGTACTCAATGTGATAAAGGGAGAGTATGTGGAATGATGACCCAATAAATGGAGCCCTGTTTGCTAAATCATTCCTCTAATCTTTGCGACTTAACTTTTTACCCTGTCTCTAATTTTACTATGCTGTATGAAGTAGAACCATGACGAATATGTGTCACTACCAATAATCAAACTGACTTAAATTCAGTCAACCAAACTGCTCCGTTTTCTGGGTGTCTAAATGGAATTAATTTTCTCCAATGGCGTGGTGATGCTTTTTACTTTTCCCCTGACCAAGTGGATGATGTATCCTTGCAATTGTAGAAATATTTTTTACTGATTGGGCCTAATTTTGGGGGGACTAAACTGTGGATGACTAATTTGGGGATTCTTGACTCACTGGCTATCTGACTGCTATTAATTTAATGTGGGCCATTTATAAAGTTCCACCACACTGGCTCCATTCCCAAATTGATAAGCAAAATATTAAGAAGCCTCTTAACTAAATAATCAAAGCAGAGTTTATTTATGAGATACTATTGAAAATTAAGAATACAGGGAAATAAAATGTATAACCTGACTGCTTTCCTGCTCTCTTTCCCACCTGCTGCGCTTTGAACTTTTTTAATACAATAAGGGCCTTAGCCACCTCTCCCCTCAGGGTATTTTCACTTGCTCAGCTACTTTCACTAACTCTGCCTGTACCCTTTCACTTTGTAAATCCCCCTGCTTCTAACTTTCCTCTCCTTACTGCCACTGCTGAACCCCTGTGTTTCTCTCTCACCAACCTTCTGTCTGTCTGTCTGTCTGCTCCGTCAGTCTGCCTTTCGGCCTCTCTTTTCCCTGCTCCTGTGTCCTTGTAGCCCCATCTCTAGTCTGCCGCACTCCAACCTTTCTAATCTCGTCAGCTGCCCCTTGACCTCTTCTCCGTCCCTCTCGCCCCCCTTCCTCTCGTCTGCCTTCCAGGTCTATATATACCTTTTTTAATCTCCACTCACATCTCGGGGCTTCCTGCGCCCCCACAGACCAAGCTAATCCTCCAGCCCGGCCTGCGGCTGGTGGGGGTGGGGGTGCACTCCAGCCTCACATGCCTCAGCACAGGCTATCCAGGATCTTTCAGATAGCTCCGCTCAGGTTGGAGGGAGCTGGGGGCTTCTTCCCCCCAGCTGTCTGACCTGGCATCTTGTACAGCCCACGGGGCTTTTGGGCTCAGCTGAAGCAGAGGGGGGGGCACCAGCACCTCCCACACAGAAGAGACCCTGAGGGCCCAAGGCTTTCTAATCTCAGCCTAAAGGTAGGGTCCCTAAATCAAAATAAATTTCCACACAATGGACACCTAAACCCTTGCCTCTCCCTTCTGTATATTTGTCTTTGCAACCCTTAGTGGATATTCTAACTCAATCTATAAAAACTCGAGAGTTATTAGATCAGAATCAAAATTTTAAAAATCAATATAAAATCAGAACTCACATAGTTTCCAATAAATTAATTGATATATCTCATATGGTAACATTTGATACTAATCATCATTGGTATGATTTCTTGTTCAAATGTGTAACTGCACAAAAATATTTCTCTGCATTAGCTAACCCTATGTTAATTTTTGCTGCAGTTTTGACATTGTTATATTTCTGTAATTATTATATATATATCAAAATGAAAAAGTTATATAATGGATTTACCCCTAGAGTTTTGATGGCCTATGCTATGAACAAGTCAGATCTTAAGGCTGAATGAAGGATTAATTATGAAAATAGGAAGATCTTACCTGTTCATGTGTATATAGACTTGCTGGGACCCTTTAGTTTTTTGAATGAATCAGGATGATTGATAGGTTTGTTTTCTTCCTCGAAAGCTAGGCCTGCTTCCTTGGAACAAAAGAGAACCTTTGCAGGAGTAAATGTATTCTTGTCAAAGCAGGATGTTCTTCCTATCTCACAGGCTTGGCTGGCCTTTGAGAAAGGAAGATAACATCTCTGCTGCTCAAGTAAGCAGTTAACTTAATGTCTTCTTTGTTTAAAACTATATATAAGTCTTCACTGGGAAAGTGGTCTTTTTAATCTCACCTGTGGAGAGGAAGCTCTGCCCGGGACCTTTCCCAGTCAGGACTCTGGAAGCTGTGAACCGGGATTCCCCAGCTAGAAATCCAGATGTTGGTGCTTCCCTGATTTGGTGATGTATGTCTTTTAGTACTGTAGTTGTGATTGGAATTGTTATTGTATCTTTGTTTCTCTATTTCTATGCCTCTGAAGCTTATTATCCTTGTCTAACTCACTATCCTATAATTAATAAAGTTCTTATAACTCTAGTAGTGCGAGTGTGCTTATTATACCTGGCAAATCTCAAAACCTTTACAATACTTACCTCCCACCCAACAGATTAACAAAGTGAACTGAAAAAAAAGAAAAGAAAAGAAAATAATAAATGTTGGAGAGGACTAAGAAAGATAAATACATTAATACATCGTTGGAAGAGTTGTGAATTGGGCCCATAATTCTGGAAAGCATACCCTTAGACCCACTGATACCAATGTTAGGCCTATACCCCAAAGAGATCAAAGGATGAAGAAAAGGTTCCCTATATACACACCCTGTGTATACAAATATACTTCCAGCAGCTTTTTTTTTGGTGGGGTAATAAGGGTTAAGTGACTTGCCCAGGAGGACTCAGGTCCTCCCGAATCCAGGGCCAGTGCTTCATACTTTCATTTCTTAGAGCACTGTAACATTCCATTACATTCATACACCATAATTTGCTCAGCCATTCCCCAGTTGATGAGAAATCACCTTCTTTAGTTATGTTGTGGGGAAATAGGGTAGGGGGTAAGGGTCCTTAGGAATTCTTCTTTAAAGAATTACATTTTCTTGCACAAAATCCAATAGAATAAGATAGTAGTTTATTTAGGGGCTGGAGAAGGGAAACCAAGAGAGAAATCCTTAAACTTCTTCTCATGGGGAGAAGGCATTGATGTGGGATGGAATTTAGGGTCAAATTGATCTTGAGTCATCCCAAAAGAATTACAAGACTCAGTGACTCAGTTTCCCAAGTTTTATTGCAATACTGTGAATGACCACAGGGAGAGAACCAGAATAATGGAAAGGTGTCTCTCAAATAAGGAAAGGAAAGACAGTTATATTTATAGTATGGATAAATTGATTATCAGTTTCGTTATAATAATCTCCACCTTAGGGAGGTACAGGGGAGGGCCTGTCCTACTCATTATAATATTCTCCACCTTTGGGAGGTACAGGGGAGGGCCTATCCTAATTTGGAGTTCCTGGGGTCCTAAGCCAACCCCTGAGGAGGGTACCTTTTTCAGTGGAGGTGTGTTTTGGGGGTTTACATGTCATACGGTGAATCTGGGGACAAATTTGGCTTTTTCTGCACATGTCTCTTTCTGATTCCCATGCTTAGTTTCAACACATCTTCATTTTTCATTAGAATTTCTATACCCTGCCTTGTGTCTTATTGTTATATTACCTGACCTTTTATGGTCCCGTTATGGGTACTGATCACTGTGGGTATGATAACCTAGCATCCTGACTTGTAAGTTATCCATTAACTGGGATCTGACTCCCTTTGACAGCTAATATCTGAATTAAAGCTTGGGTCTTAGGTTTTTCTATTAACCCCTTTTTGCCTCCTACATCAGCATGGCACAGAGCGTGGCTCTGAGATACCAATCTCCTCGAGCAGGAGACAGGCAGATACTTTTATAGAGAAGGTCCGATGGTGGTCCTATGAGGTGATCATCTAACTGTGGAAAGTTCCCCTATTGAGGGAGGACCATCACCCACTGGTGGTGGCTGAAGGAATTGGGTGAGGGGTGGCTTTGTATCTCTCAAGCCATCTCTCTCTCTCCTCCTCCCACCACAAAGGCAGCAGACACACCTAATCTTATCTCCCCAGGGGTGAGGGAGACTGCAATGAAGGGTGGTGGTCCTGGAGATAGCTCAGTCCCGATCAGGTTCCACTTATCTCTTTAGGTATGTCTGTCCTTTGGTTTAATTTCTCAAGGAGAAGGTTCTTTGATGTACCCCCAGAGAACTTCTGGGGTGCTAGGCCCTATAACAGTCATTCACCCCTACAAAAAAAACAACTGTTAGCTGGTTTTGTACATATGGGAGCTTTTCCTCTTTCTTGTATCTCTGTAGAGTATCGGTCTAGTAGTAATATAGCTGAGCCAAATGGTATGCACAGTGTAGTGCCTTTGGGGGCATACTTCCAAACTGCTCTCTAGAATAAGTGGACCAAATGACAGTTCCACCAACAGTGAGTGTATCAACATACCTGTTGTACCCCAGCCCATCCAACATTTCTCCTTTTCCGTTTTTTGTCAATTTTGTCAATCTGATAGGTGTGAGGTGGAAGGTCAGTTATTTGCATTTCTCTAATAATTAAAGACAGAACATCTTTTCATATGGTTTCCTTTGAAAACAACCCGCTCTTATCCTTTGACCATTTCTCAACTGGGAAATGGCTCATCTTCATATGACTTTGAATCCATTCCTTATATATGTTGGAAATAAGACCTTTATCAGAGAACCTCACAGCAATCCTCCTCCCCACTCATTTTCCCTTCTAAGTTTTTGTTTTTTGTTTTGTTTTGTTTTGTTTTGCAGGGCTATGAGGGTTAAGTGACTTGCCCAGGGTCACACAGCTAGTAAGTGTCAAGTGTCTGAAGTCAGATTTGAACTCAGGTCCTCCTGAATCCAGGGACAGTGCTTTATCCACTGCACCACCTAGCTGCCCCTCCCTTCTAAGTTTAAATGCATTTGATTTTGCTGGTACAAAACTATTTTCTAATTTTATATAATCAAAATTGTCCATTTCATGTTTTGTGATCCTCTCTGTCACTTGTCTGTTCATGAAGTCTTACCCTATTTATAGACTGGAAATGTTCTTGTTTTCCTGGTTCCCCTAATCTGCTTATGATGTCACCTTCTATGTCTAAGTGATACATCCATTTAGAGTTTATCTTGGAATAAGGTGCAGGATATTGGTCAGAGCCTAATTTCTGCCAAATTGCCAGCTACTATTTCCAGTTTTTGTAAAATAGTGAGTCCTTGTGCTTTTACTAGGTTCTTTGGATGTACTGGACATTATAGTACTTATAGTACTATAGTATATTGTATAGTAGAGTATTATAGTACTTATAATACTTGCTTCTGTATGTTGTGTACTTAATATGTTCCACCAATGACCTCTCTGTTTTGTAATCAGTATCAACTCATTTTGATGATTACTGATTTGTAGTATTCCTTCTCCTTTTTTCCCATTATTTCCCTTTGAGATTCAACCTTCCCCCACTCAAGAGTAATTTGGTTATAATTTTTTTATAGTTTTACTAAGTGATACTTCACTCATTTGGTATGGCACTGAATAAATTAATTTAGGGAACATTATTTTTATTATATTGGTTCTGTCTACCCATGATCAGTGGATATTTCTCCAACTATGTAGGTCTCTCTTCATTTCTGCAATAAGTGTTTCATAGTTGGAGTCATACAGTGTGTACATAGGTCTTGGTAGGTTAGACTCCCAAGTATTTTATACCTTCTCTAATTATTTTGAATGGAATTTCTCTTTCCATTTCTTCCTGCTGGGTTTTGTTGGTAATATACAGAAATACTGATAATTGGTGTGGATTTCTTTTATTTATGTTATGTTTATTTATCCTGGAACTTTGCTAAAGCTGTTGACTATTTCAATCAATTTTTGGTTGACTCTAGGATTTACAAGTAAATCTTCATTATAAATGTACCCAAAAAAGTCATCATTTTGTTTCTTCTTTGCTCATCCTTATTCTTTCCATTTCTTTTTCACGTCTTATTGCTACAGCTAGCATTTCTAGCATTATATTAAGCAGTAGTGGTGATACTTGATGTCCT
The DNA here is from genome assembly GCF_019393635.1 of Dromiciops gliroides. Lineage (NCBI taxonomy): Eukaryota > Metazoa > Chordata > Mammalia > Microbiotheria > Microbiotheriidae > Dromiciops > Dromiciops gliroides. The sequence continues at coordinate 11,072,073 of NC_057867.1, forward strand.
TGATGTAACCCTGATCTTTTTTTTGAGGCAACTGGGGTTAAGTGACTTGCCCAGGGTCACACAGCTAGTAAGTGTCAAGTGTCTGAGGTCAGATTTGAACTCAGGTCCTCCTGACTCCAGGGCCAGTGCTCTATCCACTGCCACCTAGCTGCCCCTTTAACGCTGATCTTACTGTATACTTCGTTGCATATGTTTGCCCTTGGTATTAGAGATTATTTACTATAGCAAAGAAAGGTTTGTTTATTGCTATGCTATCTAGTATGTGTGTTAGCAGAAATGGGTGTCAGATTTTCTCAAAAGGCTTTTTGGCATCTGTTAATGTAATCTATTAATAGAAATTAATCCATGTACATCTATTAATGTAATCCTGTGGTTTTATTATCTATATTATTTATTCTGTTTATAGACTTTTTAAAAATGTGGACCCAACCCTGCATTCATGGTGTAAATCGAACTTATATATAGTGTAAAATCTTTCTAATGTGTGATTGTAGCCTATTTGCTAATATTTTATTTAAAACTTTTGCATCAATATTCATTAGAGATATCGATTTATAATTGTCCTTTTCTCCTTTGCCTTTCCCTTGTAGAAGTATCAAAAACATATTTGTATTATAGAAAGAGCTCTGAAGAGCACATTTCTCCTCTATTGTTGCACACCATTTCTGTAGTGCTGGAATTGATTGGTTTTGGAATGTTTGATAAAATTCACTTGTAAATCCATCTGGTTTTGGAATATTTCCTTTGAGACTCCATTTGTGGCTTGTTCAGTTTCTTTTTCTGATATTAAATTCTCTATTTCTTTTCTGATTAAGCTGAGTATTTTCTATTTTGTGAGGATTCATCCATTTCTCTAAATCATCAAGTGTTTCTTAGCATATAACCCCACAAAATAGTTTCTGATAATTTCCTTTGTTTCTGCTGCACTCGTTGTGGATTCATCTGCTTCCATATATCATGTGCCTAATTTGTTCCGATGATTGACCTCTCTATTTCTTAATTAAGTACCAAATCATTTCGAAGATTACTGCTTTGTCAGTATACTTGGAGATCTGGAATTGCCAGGCCCCTTCCTGCCCACCTCTTTTTCATTGTTTCCCTTGAGATTCTTCATATTTTGTTCCTCCAGATAAATTTCATTATTATTTTAACAGCTCCATGAAATAATCTTTTCCTAGTTTGATTGTATAAGTTAATTTGTTTAGGAACTATTGTCATCTTCATTCTATTGACTTCTTGTTCTGAACAACAACATCATTGATTTTGCCTACCCATGAGCTACCAATTTTTCTTTAATTATTTAAGCCTGTCTTTATTTCTGCAAAAAAGTAGTTTTAATTGTGTTCATACAGTCCCTATATGGTCCATGGTAGGTAGACTCCCAAAATAGTTCTATAGCTTCTGTAGTGTTTTGAATGGAATTTCTCTTTCTATCTCTTCCTGTTGGGTTTTGTGGGTAATAGACAGAAATGCTGATGGTTTATTTCAGCTTTGTTTCCTAGCCTACAAATTTATTGAAGTTATTGTTTTGGGGTGTTTTTTTTTGGTTTTTTGTGAGGAAATGAGGGTTAAGTGACTTGCCTAGGGTCACACAGCTACTGTCAAGTGTCTGAGGGGGGATTTGAACTTAGGACCTCCTGAATCCAGGGCTGGTGCTTTATCCACTGTGCCAACTAGCTGCCCTGTGAAGTTACTGTTTCAGTTCATTTTAGCTGACTCTCTTGGGCCCAGCTCTATCTGAAATCATCCCTTTCATAATTGTTTTTACTATACAACACTATTCTATAACTTCATTCAAAATCCATAATTTGCTTAACCATTCTTGAATAGATGGGTACCCCCTTAGTTTTCCTTTCATATCTTTTTTTGCCACTTCAAAAAGAGCTGCTAGAGGGGGGCAGCTAGGTGGTGCAGTGGATAGAGCACCGGCCATGGATTCAGGAGGACCTGAGTTGAAATCAGGCCTCAAACACTTGTCACTTAGTAGCTGTGTGACCCTGGGCAAATCACTTAACCCTCATTGTCCCACAAAAAAAAGCTGCTAGAAGTATATTTGTACACATAGGGTGTGTATATAGGGGACCTTTTCTTCATCATTTTATCTCATTGGGGTATAGGCCTAATATTAGTATCAGTGGGTCTAAAGGTATGCTTTCCAGAATGACAGCCCCAATTCACAACTCTTCCAATGCTGCATTAATGTGCTTATCATCCTGAGTCCTCTCCAACATTTATAATTTTCTTTTCTTTTCTTATCTTTTTTTTGGCTCATTTTCTTAATCTGATGGGTGGGTGGTAGAATTTCAGAGTTAGGGGGCAGCTAGGTGGCCCAGTGGATAGAGCACTAGCCCTGGAGTCTGGAGTACCTGAGTTCAAATCTGGCCTCAGACACTTTACACTTACTACCTGTGTGACCCTGGGCAAGTCACTTAACCCCTAATTGCCTCACTAAAAAAAAAAAAGAATTTCAGAGTTGTTTTGATTTTCACTTATGGAATTATTAGTGATTTGGAGCATTTTTTCATATGGCTATTGTAAGCTTCTATTTCCTCTGTTTGGAGTGGACTAGTAATAATAACAGCAATAACTAACATCTATATTAAAGTTTGCAAAGCGCTTCACATAGCACTTCACAAAGCACATAACAATCCTGTGAGTTAAGTGTTATTGCTCCATTTTACAGATGCAAAAACTGAGGCACAGAGAGGTTAAGTGACTTGCCTATAATCACACACCTAGTGTCTGAGGCAGGGAAAACTCAGGTCATCCTGACTTGTAGTCCAGTACAATATCCATTACACCAAACTTGCAGGTGATTTTGTTCAGCCTTATAGATGCCTGTTGTTTTTACATCATAATAATTTCTGGATATTATTCCACTGCCCAACCACAACTCTTGCTCCCTGGCCAGCAGCCAGGGAGCCCTTCTTTTTTGTTTGTTTGTTTGTTTTGTACTTTTTTCTGGGGCATTGAGGATTAAGTGACTTGCCCAGAGTCACACAGCTAGTGTGAAGGGTCTGAGGCTGGATTTGAACTCAGGTCCTCCTGAATCCTGGGGCAGTGCTTTATCTACTGGGAGCCCTTCTTATAAAAAGAAAAGTAGCTAAGTGAATCTGACTGCCATGGTGACCACATCTATCATCTGTGGATCCACAGCCTTCTGTGACTCTAAGGAAAAAAGACAGTACGTTTCCTTATTTCTTTTCTGGGGCCAAGAGCATTAACCTTCATTTACAGCATTTAGAGCACTGTCATTACTCTACATATCCTCCTCCCAAGGAGTCTGCTTGCTTCCTTCTAGATAATTTGGTACAAGGTTTCCCTTCATTTTCTGAGCTTCTCATAACTGTAATTTCTTAAGATATAATTTTCCATTCTTGTAGATCAAATTCAAATGGAAAATTATTCAAGAGTATTTTAAATATGTATTTTCTGGTGATCTCTGATGAATCTATACGCCTTCCCCCTTGCCATGTGGTCCACTGAGCCCTCCCTTGGAACAGAGAATAGAAAAGAAAGAGGGAAAACAGCCACCTGAGACAACCAAGCAGCACATCAATCATGTCTGACACTTTATTGCAGATCATTTTTCAAAATAAATTATAAAATGCTATCTATCATTCCAACCAAATGTTCTCCAACCCTTCCTGTTTCTCCTGGGATTCTGACTGGGGGTGGTAGGTTAGGACCTCAGAGAGAACAGACTCAAGAGAGGTCTTCTAAAAGCCCTACCTACCTCACACCTGCTACTTCTTCTGAAAGACTCTGGAGGCTCTGTGAGCCTCCACCTGTCCTCAGGTGCAGAGCTCGATTGCCCACGTGGGAGAAGGGGAACTCCCTTTCAGAGTGGACCAACCAGTTAAGGAAAGGCCAAAGAGCTAAGCTGAGCTCCAGCCTGCAAGGCTTAACTGGGTAAGTCAGGGGGGTGGTCAAATCTTTTGCCTTAGAGCTGTCTGGGGCAAAAAAAAAAAAAAAACCCAGGAAGGAATGATGTGTTCATCATGTTCATTAAGACCTTTGCAAGCCTTAAAACTGGAGGCAGCCCAGGCTGGCCTGTGAATCTTGGTTTCCAAAGCCCTCTGTGACACTAGCTATAGGACCACAGGGGAGTCATAATACCTCAGTTTTCTCCTCTGAAAAAAGGAGATAATAATCTCTGTGGTACTTTCCTCAGAAGTGAGGATCAAAGGAAATACTTTATGGAAAATGCTCCATAAACCCTAAAAGAGCTTTGCAAATGTGAGTCATTATTAATAAAATGCTACATGAATGGGTTGTTCTAGTGATCAAAGTGCCGTATAACTGAGTTATTATGATGAAAGCAAGGTCTAACTGTGTTATTAGCATCACCATCACTGATGTATGTAATGGTTTGGGACAGGGAGAAGGCCAAGACAACATAGGCAGGCACCAATGTCAATGCTAGAAATCTGAAGGAAGCTTCTTTAGAGCTACCAGCAGAAGCATGGAGAGGAATGTTGATTCTCATATTTCTTTAAGAATCTTTCATGTTTACACAAGGAAACCAAGGATTTTCCTTCCAACTCAGCTCAGAGTAAGGTTTTCTTCCTGGTGTGAGTGTGTTTGACTCTTATGCTTGAGGGAACAGAATCTTGTTTAAATAAAAGGGACCAAAGTTCAGGCAAGCCAGTTACAAGGAGCGGCTATTTTCCCAATTGCTGTTTTCTCTGAAAGGGTTAGAGGCGGGAGGCCCAGTTCCGGATGCCAGCTTGGATGTGTCCTAACTACATGGTCACGGGTGAGTCAGAGCCTCAGATTACTGCACTGGAAAATGGAAAGGTTTCTCAGAGGACAGTAGGCCTTCAGTCAGGGAAGGCTTTGGCAAAGGACATGGGGCTTTGAAGGCCCATTAGTGGTGACAATCCCGTTTGCAGACCACAGGCATTCCACCAGAAAAGGCTCCCATGGGTGCTTGCCTATGTGATGGCTGCTTTTGCATTCATTATCTATCTGATCAATGGGTGCTGAACCTCTAGGAATGAAGGGCTCTTGCCAACATCCTTTGTGCAAAATTGGGCCTACCTCTAGAAAGGGGCTGGTTGGGTGAGTCTCCTCTTTGACCCCAGGCTGTGCAGAAGACAGGGTAGTAAAGATTCCTCAGTCACAGATGCCTCAGCAGTTTGGAGTTGAGAGTGTTGGCTTTGGAGGCAGAAGGCTTTGCTGTGAAGTCCTATGAGATGGTCTGGTTAGGGCACTATTACCATGTCAGTTATGATGATTTGTAGACACTGTGGCCCACTGACACCTTGGAGGAGAAAGGGGCATCAGCCCTGCAAAACCCGGACCCCAACATGGAGGACAGGGCTTCTTAACCTGCAGTCTGTGAACCCGGTCTCGTGAAATGTCTGTTTTGAGAAAGGTGTCAATAAGATTGGTTTACTGTCTAATCTGATGTCTTTTATTCTTTGTATCAAAAAGGATTTTTTGTTTGTGTTTTGTATTTTTAAAATGTTTTTGAAAAGTATTCTTGTGAGAAGGGGGTCCATAGGCTTTCTCACCCTTTATTAGACGAAGGTGTCCCTGACACAACAAAATGTAGGAGAAGAGATGATGAGGTAAATGCTGACTGCGATTTTCGCACTCCTCTGAGGCCTATTTGTTCTCCTCTCCTCCTTCACTCCCTCTGAGGAAGAGTGGTCCTTTTCCTTGCCCCTTTTCCTTGAGCCCTTGAGCCCCTCCCCCAGGGGCCTCCCTAGGAAGTTGGGCCTCATTTGTCATTCCATTTCGCCTTCCCACCCACTGGCCTCTGCCCTGATGCCTACCAAAGGGCCTCAGTCTCCCCCATCATCCCAAAGCTGTCACTTGAGCCCTTGCTTCCCCAATTCTCATGCTGGAACTCTCATCCTAAAGCCACTTTCACTGGCCACCTCCTAGAAAGACCTGTCTACACTGGCTGCCTCCCCTTTCTCATCACTCATTCACCTCACAGGCCTGTGCAGTCTGACTTCTGACACAGCAAGTGATAGAAAGGGAAATCTCAAAGGTCACACTCAGGCTGGGGCCTCTCTCTTGCCCATCTCCCCCTCATACCCACAAGCCTCTCTCATTCTGCCTTTCCCTTGTGCTCTCCAGTACTGCTTCCCATGAACAAACTGCTCTTTATAGAATACTCAGAATACTATAGAATGCCCACCCCTCCCTGGCCCCCACCCACCCACCCAGGGAAACAAAGTCATTGAGGCAGCTGGTGGTGCCACAGTGCATAGAGCCACAGACCTGGAGACAAGAAGGTCTGAGTTCAAATCCAGCCTCAGACATTTACTAGGCATGTGGCCCTGGACAAGTCCCTTTAAACCCCTGCTTTCTTCAGTTTGCTTGTTTCAAAACTGGGGGTGATGATAGCACCCACCTTTCAGGGTTGGTGTGAGGCTCGAATGAGATCATGTTTAAAAGGGGGTGGGGCTGACAGTACACAGAAGGTAAGAGCTTCTTCCTTTTCCTCTGGAACACCTCCCCCTGCCCCTTCACTGAGGTCAGGGACTGTTTATTATTTTGTCTTTGTTTCCCCATCATTTAGCACAGAATAAGCTTGTCTTCTCTTTGAAGAGTATCTTGAAGCTGCTTCATCTGTGGCATTTTCTATGTCCTTATCCCCTTTGAACCATCTAACAGGATGACCACACAGGGCCAACACCCCCCCCCCCAGTCTACCTTCAGGCATTTAAGGCAGGCTGCTGTCAGGCCCAGAAAGCCCTCCTCTCTCACCCCTGCCTTTTAGAATCCTTAGTGCAGGCATCACAACCTATGCCACCCCCTTCTACCCTCCCAGCCCCCTCCCCCCTCCACTCCCCAACCCCCTTCCCTTCCATCCCCTCATTCATTTCCCCCCCCCATGCCCTTTCCTAGAAGTGTGTGTTGTGTATCTCCTCCAACCCCCCCCCCCCCATGAAAGGTTAACTCCCTGGAGCAAAAGGCCTGTTCCTTTTGTCTTGGGTGCCTGGCATTAGTGAAAGAGGTCGCACTGAAAAAAAGAACCACCCTTTTTTTCCCCAAGGAGTCAAATTTATTTTCTTTCAATTCAATATTTAAAATTTTTCCATTGCCTTTTAAATTGTTAAAATTCACAATGGAAAGGAAAAACCGGAACCCCCAACCCCCAAGAGAGCTGGGTTTAAACTGAGAAGCTGTGTGGCCTCTTGGGAACGGGTTGCCCACTTTTCTGGAACTCTGTGGGGCGGGGGCATCCCTGGAACTCTGCGGGGCGGGGGCATCCCTGGAACTCTGCGGGGCGGGGGCACCCCTGGAACTCTGCGGGGCGGGGGCATCCCTGGAACTCTGCGGGGCGGGGCACCCTTGGAACTCCGGGGGCGGGGCACCCCTGGAAATGGATGAGGCCAGAGCTCAGAAGGGGCTGCCCGAGCCTCCGCTGGAGCGGCTGCCGGCTTCCTTCTTGGCCTCTGGGCTGACGTTGAGCCTGGGATCCTGGAGAGGTGTCATCACGGGGGCGGCGGCCCGGTCTCGGCCCACATTTCTCGGGGACACGCGTGGCGGCGGCGGCGGCGGCAGGCCCTCCTCGGGCCAGGACGTCATCTCCGGGCTCAGGGGGTCGCGGCTCTCCTCGGGCCCGGCCGGCGGCTCCTGGAAGATCACCTGGCAGAGGATCTCGCAGCCGCAGATCTCCAGGGCGTAATCGAGGTAGGCCTGGAGCTGGGAGCACAGGTGGTCCAGGGTGACCGGGGACCTGGCGGCATCGGCGGCGGCGTCGCCGGGGGTGGGCGCCCCACATGCCAGTGGGCTCGTCCGGGAAGACGGGCAGGCAGGCGGCCAGCTCGGGGCTCACGGCATTCAGCTGCTGGTGGATGGCTCGAAGGTCTTGGAAGGAGAAGAGGCCGGTGCGGATCCTGGGGCTGTGGACGGCGGCGGCGGCCTCGGCCTCCACGTCGTGCGAGGGCGCGCCCACCAGCACGGCTTCTTCTTCGCGGGCCTCCTCGGCCTCGGCGTCGGAGTCGAGCTCCAGTTCCAGGTGGAGCTCCAGGTCCTCGCTCTCGGCGGCGGCATCGGCGGCATCGGCGGCATCGGCGGCATCGGCGGCCCGGGGCCCGGGCAGCTGGGTGGCTGCGGAGGAGGGGCCCTGCTCCTCCTCGCTCATGAGGGCCTCCGGGCCCTCGTCCCCCTGCTCGGGGATTAGCATGGGGGCGTCATCATCGGGGGTGGCGGCCTCGGCCTCGGGCCCCTCGCGCACCTCGGCCAGCTTCTCGGCCGGCAGCATCAGCGGCCACAGGAGGACGCTCTTTCTCTGCATCTCAGAGTCGCCCCGGGCGTGCGCGCTGCGAGGGAGCCCGGCCGGCTGGCCTGCAGGGGGCGCCAGAGCGCCACCGCGAGAGGCCCCGAGGGCCCCGGCCACCGCCCCCGCCCCCGCCAGGGCGCCCACCGCGGCTCCTTCCACAGCTTCCCCCACGGCCTCCACGCCAGCAGCGGCTTCGAGGCCGGCCTCGACTCCCTCGCCAGCCTGGCCCGGCGTCTCGCAGGAGGAGGCTTCCATTTCTTCTTCGGCGCCGGCGCCACCCCCGAGGTCGCCGCTCTGCGCAGACAGGTCGAGGTCGTGGCAAGTAATGGCGAATTTGCCTTCGACCTGGTTCCAGGTGATGGCCATGGAGAAGCTGTGGTTGTCGCGCCAGCGGAACCTGTGAGACCATCCCCCAAAGGGATCGGACCCTTCTCGGGGGGCCCGGTCCATGGCGGCGGCGGCGGCTGCCCCGGGCGGTCAGGGGAGCGGCTGAGAGGATCGCAGCGGTCTGGGCCTAGGCCTGTCACCAAGGGCCGGAGGCCTGCGGGAGCGCGGGATCGAGCGACCGTCTCCACCGCCTCTCTCTGCCGCTCTGAGAGAGCCAGGCGCCCGCAAAGGCTTTTGGTCCTCTCGTCCCCTGTTGCTGGGGCAACCGCCTCCACCGGGGGAGGGGGGGAGGGGGGGGAGAGGCGCTCCAAAGGGTGGGGGCAGAGTGGGGAGAAAGAATGCTTGTGGCCCTGGGCAGCCTTTGGTTCGGGGGTCCCTGGAAGTCTAGAAACACGGCGAGGGGACGGTCGGCCCCTCCTGGTGACCCAACACCGCCCGTCACACGTGATGACCAAAGCCATCATAACGGGCATTGGCCTACCTCTTTAAGATGTCCAAGGCGCCCCATACATGGTATCGTTGCCTTTGAGTATGCGCAGACGCATAGCTCTCAAGGCTTGTGGATAGAGTCCAAATGGAAATATTTAGGCCTCTGGAAGTCTTCTAGGCCGACCCCACCCTTCTCCCCTGTGCAGATGCCCAAACCCCCAGGGCAACACTCACTCTCTAGAGGGAATCGAGGGGAGGGAAACACAGAGTGCACAATTAACATCCAATGTGAATGGATGACATTCTCCAATGAAATGAACGAAAATGGCGAACCAAAAATTGGGGGGAAATGCTCTGCTGAGCTTGTTGGGGTAGAATATTTAAATCCTTTAGCTGACCCTGCTTGAAATCTATACGTTGCAGAAGTTCTTCAAATTGGACCTATTTTTCCAAAAAAAAAATTGTGTCAATGGCATTTTGAGGAAATCCCTTCCCCTCTCTGGGCCTGTTTCTTTCTCTGTGATGTAAGTTGAAATACATCTCTAATGGACCTTCCAGCTCTGGCAGTCTACCATTCTGAGATTTGTAAGAGTTTTTAAAAGAAAAAAATTTTTTTTTTTTGCTGGGACAGTGTGGGTTAGGTGATTTGCCCAGGGTCACACAGCTAGTAATTGTCAAGTGTCTGAGGCTGGATTTGAACTCGGGTCCTCCAGAATCCAGGGCCAGTGTTTAATCTACTGCACCAATTAGCTGCCCCAATAAATTCTTTTTCAAAGCTGTGGACTTTGAGTACTTCCTGACTGTATTCCCTTTAATTATTTTGAAAGGGCAGCATTAGGGTAAATGTCCAATGACCCCTACTTTTGGGATGTTGTAGATAAGAGCATTCTTGGTTCATGCCCAGATTGACCTAGATGGCCTCTGAGGTTACTGACGACCCAGATTTTAGGACTGGCCGGGCAGGGACTATAGGGCTCATCTAGGCCAGTGATATCAAACTGAAATAGAAGCAGAGCAGCAATCCGTACATAAGGATCCTTGCAGGCCATATTGACTTAGCGTTAAAATGTAATATTATGGGGGCAGCTAGGTGGCGCAGTGCATAAAGCACCAGCCCTTGCTGGGAGGAGCCCTTGCTTGGCCTTAGACACTTGACACTAGCTGTGTGATCCTGGGGAAGTCACTTAATTTTCATTGCCCTCCCCCCCCCAAAGTAATATTATTTAAGTCTTATTTTACTTTGGATTATCTATGTTTTATTGTATTTTTATTTATTGTGTTAAATATTGCCTAATTATCTGGTTTGGGTTCACTCAGGAGTCTTTATGGGCTACATGAGATCTGCCCAGTGTTTGACATCTCTGATGTAGGCCAATCCCTTCATTTCACAGAAGAGGAATTTGGGGCCCAGCGAAAGGTAGTGATTTACCCAAAGTCATATAGGTCAACAATGGCAAAGAGGGATCCCTTTTTTTTTCTTTTGGTAATCATTTGTATTCTTTTTTTTTCAGTCTTAATAGTATTTTTTTCCAGTTACATGTAAAGATAGTTTTTTACATTTGTTTTTATAAGGTTTTAGTTCCAAATTTTTCTCCCTTCCCCCTCCCCAAGACAGAAAGGAATCTGATAGAGGTTATACATTAAACGTATTTCTGCATTAGTTATGTTGTGAAAACAGAATCAGAACAAAAGGGAAAAGACTCCATAAAGAAAACAAAAACAAGCAGAAATGGTACGGTTCAATTTGCGTTCAGAATCCACAGTTCTTTTTCTAGATCTGGAGAACATTTTCCATCAAGAGTTCCGTAAAGAGGAATCTTAAAACTAACTTCTTTGATTCCCAAGGCCACACTGTTTTACTCCACTGTCTCCTGAGAATAGATGCAAAAAAACCCTCTAACCTTTTGCTACATGTGAGTAACAGAGTTAAAACATAAAGACATACACAGAGTGAAAATGAGGAAGATAGGAGTGGTGGAAGAAAATGTACTATGCCTTAGGCAATTCCAGAAAAGCAGGACTTGCAGTCATGATTTCACATAGGATAAGAGGCAAAAATCAATAATGTCAGGTGAGATAACCCAGACAAATGCCACTGTGCTGAAAGGTACTATAGATCATGTAACACTATCCTGATTAAATATACACAGCCAGTGGCATGGAGCCTGACTTCTTAAAGAGAAAGCCAACCAGACTGCAAAAAGACTTTGATGGTAATCCATCAATTGCAAGAAAGCCAAAATCACACAGTTGGAAGTGGAAAAGATGAATTTTTGAGCTCAGGTCTCAAGCCTCAAGAATCTAGTATGTGTTCTACTCACTTGTGCTATTCTTAAACTAGTCAGATCTGGCCCTGGAGTCAGGAGGACCTCAGTTCAAATCCAGCGTCAGACACTTGACACTTACTAGCTGTGTGACCCTTGGCAAGTCACTTAATCCCAATTGCCTCACCGAAATACCCAAAACAAAACAAACAACAACAAACACACACACACACACACACACACACACATAAAACAACCACTAGTCAGATCTTTCCGTCCTGGTTCTTTTTTCACTAGAATGTCCAATGTGATCAGTAATTTGGCTTTCTAGGGGACTTGAATTGCCAGGAGTACTCTCTCAGCTTGACAGGTATGTCTCTGCTTAGTAAAATGAAACTGTCGTCATTGCAGCTTCTGAGTCAGTGTCTTGTGAACGTGGGCCAGGGTAATGGAGTGGGGATCCTTTGCCAGAGGATCTGAGTTTGAACTCACCTCTGATGTTTACTACCTGTGTGACCTTGAGGAATTCACTTCCATTCCCTCTTCTGTCAAACTAGAAGGTTGAACTAGTGACCTCTGAGCAACCTTCCAACTCTAGTAGAAACTGTTGTTTTTTAATCTGATGACCCAAGGGGGTAGTGGGACAGTGATGGTGACAACCCTAGAACCCAGTCCGAGGCAAACTCTTTGAGCTGCATTGTTATAGATCTTCTCTTTGTTGTATTTTATTTTGGTTTTGGGGGGGCAGGGCAATGAAGGTTAAGTGACTTGCCCAGGGTCACACATATAGTAAGTGTTAGGTGTCTGAGGCTGGATTTGAACTCGGGTCCTCCTGAATCCAGGACCGGTGCTTTATCCACTGCACCACCTAGCTGCCCCATAGATCTTCTCTTTAAGAGGAGGGGAATGTTCTTTTCTCCTGAAGGGGTCGTCATAGTAGGCCTGGCCCCTTTCTTTTGAAAAGTTTTTAAAAAATAATTATCTTTCTTGAAAGAAACTCTTGGAAATCTCTTCTCCATAAAAGAAATAGAAGTGCTCCCTAGATACCTCATACTGGGTCAACCTGATAAGATAATGAAAATTTATTTCCTTAAGGGAAAAAACCCCATTGGGGAAAACCCCTGTGGTTCTTGTAAAGATGGCTGGTTATTCCACCTGAGCAGATAAAAGTGTTGTTCCAAGGAGGAACATTGATTCAGTCATTCACGTGACTCATATATGATTCACTCATTCATTCCTAGAAGGCCATTGGGAAGATTTGCATTTTCATACCCAAATCCCCAACCCAGAAGCATCCAGTCAGTAGTCTGGCCAGGCATTAGGTCCTGAAGACCCTTCATCAAAACCCAGTGGCCACCCTTGTCCCTCTGGCCAGAGAGAATTTTCTGCATACCATCCATATACAATGGGAAACTGGGTGGTTAACCATTGGTTCTCAGCTGTGGTTCTGGTAAGTGGCACTGCTATAATTTCATTAGGAAGACTAACGGAGTGGAGGGACCAAAGCACTTGGAAGTGTTTGATAAGTCTTGGTGGAGGAAAGATTTGTGGCTGATTCCTGGACTTCTTTCTGAGTAGAAAGATGTGCATTAGTATGGCCACATCTGGGGGTGGGGGGCAGAGGGGCAGAGTCAAATGTGAGACAAAAATTAGTGTTGCTAAGTCATAGGAATTTGGATTTCATACCTTTCTCCTCTCATGGCATTCCCTTTTTCCCTTCCTTTTTTTTCCTTGAGGGGCAATAGAGGTTAAGTGACTTGCCCAGGGTCACACAGCTAGTAAGTGTCAAGTGTCTGAGGTGGGATTTGAATTCAGGTCTTCCTGAATCCAGGGCCAGTACTTTATCCACATAGCTGCCCCCTCCCTTCTTTTCTCTTAACTACCCACAATAGAATATCTGCTCTTGGTCCTACCCACACTTTTCTCAACGAGGTCTCATAAGAAATAGAATCTTAGTTTCTTTTTTTTCTCTTTTTTTTCCTTTTTCCCCCCTCAATTACATGTAAGCAAATTTGTTTAAATTTATTTTTTTTAATTTTGAATTTCAAATTCTCTTCTTCCCTCCCTTCACTGCTACCTTGATAAGGCAAGTTATTTGATTTAGATTAAACATGTGCAGTCATATGAAACATAAAGATTAATAAAGAAGGTAAAAAAGGATGTTTCTGTCTACATTCAGACTCTCAATTCTTGAGCTGGATGGGATTTTTCATCATGAGGCCTTTGGAATTGTCTTGGATCATTGTATTACTGAGAAGAGCTAAGTCATTCATTGTACAGTATTGCTGTTACTGTGTACAATGCTCTCTTGGTTCTGCTTACTGCACTTTGCATAAATTCATGTAAGTCCAGATTTTCCTAAGAGCCTCTTGCTTGTCATTTCTTTTTTTCCCAGTTTTTGGCATTAAGTATTTATTAAATCATATTAAATTGTAGTAAAGAGTTCACTGTAGGGGCAGCTAGGTGGCACAGTGGATAAAGCACCGGCCCTGGAGTCAGGAGTACCTGAGTTCAAATCCGGTCTCAGACACTTAACACTTACTAGCTGTGTGACCCTGGGCAAGTCACTTAACCCCCAATTGCCTCACTAAAAAAAAAAGAGAGAGTTGACTGTATTTAACACAAGCCAAAGCCCCCCAGCACCAGAGAGAGAGAGTGAGAGAGAGAGAGAGAGAGAGAGAGAGAGAGAGAGTAAGCTCAGCTTTCCTCAGCTAGCATCCACCCCAGAATGACATTCACCTTGTGATCCCCATCTCTTTTCCTCTTTCAATCAAGGTGGCTCTTACACACTGATCAAAGCTAATTGGCTTGATGTGACCTGAGGGTGGTGGTCCATATTAAAATGAGCTTTACCAGGGGCAGCTAGGTGGTGCAGTGGATAGAGCACTGGCCCTGGAGTCACAGGCCTCAGACACTTGGCACTTACTAGCTGTGTGACCTCGGGCAAGTCATTTAACCCTCATTGCGCAACCCCCAAAAAAACAAAAACAAAAAATAAAATGAGCTTTACCTATGATCTAATGATGTAATGACAGTGGGGAAGTATGAAAAAGAACCATCTCTGAAGGGCAAGGCTGATGAAGTCTAGGTGTGGTTTCTGTTGTCTCTACTATGTTAGTCTACTATGATCTCTAATGCGCCTTTGGGGCTGGCTCTGAGAAACCAGAGGTCCTGAGTTGGGGTGGGGTTACCGGGTCTCCCCCAAAACCCATTATTGATAATTATTTTCTCCCAATCCCCCATATGCTTTGTTAAGAAACATATGAAGCAATAACTAATACTACAAATACTTTACAAAGAGTCCTTAACTATTCTGCTTATGATAATTAACAATGTGAGGGGGAATAAAAGGAGAGAAAAAATTTGAATGATGCATTGACAAAAACTAAAGGGGGCAGTCTCCCCCCGCCACCCCTTAGGAGGTAGATATTCCAAATAGTGTATGCAACAGGAAAAAGTGAATCAAAAAAGAAAATGTCCATTTAAGTCTCTGGAAATCCCAGATGATTCTTGGGACGTCATCTGGATGCAGCTCTGGATTCTGGCCGTGGTCTCAGGTGTGCTTGCAGAGAAGTCTTTCTCAGGTTCTTTAGATGCTGATGCAAGGCTGGAAAGTGCATCCAGACTCCACAGTTCTTTTTTCTGAATGTGGAGAACATTTTCCTTGAGTCCTTTGAAGTTGTCTTGGATCATTGTATTGCTGAGAAGAGTTAAGTCTATCACACTTGAGCATCGCACAGTGTTTCTGTTACAGTGTACATTTTTCTCCTGGTTCTGCTCACTTCACTCAGCATCAGTCCACTTAAGTCTTTCCAGGTTTTTCTGAAATCTGCCTGCTTATCATTTCGTACAGCACAATAAGATAACTCATATTCTTATAAATTTATTTCAATTATATATTTGAGAAATGAGGCATTTATCAGAGAAACTTGCAGTAAAATTTCCTCCTACTTTCCTGCTTCCCTTCTTTTTGGGGGGGGGGACAATGAAGGTTAAGTGACTTTCCCAGGGTGTCTGAGGCCAGATTTGAACTCAGGTGCTCCTGAATCCAGGGCCAGTGCTTTATCCACTGCACCACCTAGCTGCCCCGCCCCCCCTTTCTTTCTGATCATGGCTGCATTCTTTTTGTTTATGCACAACTTTTAAATTTAATATAATCAAAATTATTATCCCTTTTATATCCCGCAATGTTCTCTATCTCTTGTTTGGTCATAAAGTCTTTCCTTATTCATAAACCTGACAGGTAAAATATTACATGCTCCCCTGATTTGCTTATGATGTCACCCTTTATGTCTAAATCATGTACCTATCTTAGACATTTTCAATACCCTCAGTGGATGGGGAACCTGAGGCATAGAGCAAGGAAGTGATTTAATGTCACATAGCCAGTCAGTGATAGGGCAGGAACTAGTAGTTCCAGAGCAGTGCTCTAATACTCATTACTTCATTACTTCTTTTTTTTTTAGTGAAGCAATTGGGGTTAAGTGACTTGCCCAGGGTCACACAGCTAGTAAGTGTTAAGTGTCTGAGGCCGGATTTGAACTCAGATCCTCCTGACTCCAGGGCCGGTGCTCTATCCACTGTGCCATCTAGCTGCCCTCATAACTTCTTTTGATCCACATTTCTCATCCACCAAGACTTGCTGGCTCCTTTCTCAGGCTTCTAAGTACTTTCCCTCCAATTTCACCACTCCATATGGGGCTTGCCTTGCTTCTCACTTTTCCTCAAGGTCCCATAGGACTGATCCTGCAAGGAGTAAACTTTGTTGGAAAGCTGATGATTTGGGGAACAGAGGACCCTACATGATGTCCTTGACTGCATGAACACTGTGATTCTATTTCTACTGAAGTACTCTGAATTTAGACTTACTGCTTTTGGGCCTATGTGTGCCTAGTGTAGAAAGGGCCTTGAGCAGATCTGGATGAATTGCTGCAGATGAAATGAGCAGAACCAAAGGAAGCTCATCACAATTTCAGGGGAAAATCTCACTGCAAGCAAGCCAAACTCTGAGTAATTGAAAGACCAGGAATGGTGTGGGAAACCAGACAATGAAATATGCCTTCTTCCTCTCAGCCTTAGCCAGTGGGGCCTACTAGAGCACAATTTGGCATGCATCGTCAGATGAGCTCACTGTGTTCTCACTTACCTTTTTTTGTTGTTGTTGTTAAAAGGGATGGCTTAATTCTCAGGGTAGGAGATGGGGAGGGGGAGAGATTTCCCCAAAAGGCCAGTGATGGAAAAACAAAATGCATCAATAAAAATGTATTTCTTTTTTAAAAGCTAAAGCAAGAGTCCTGAGGGGCAGCTAGGTGGTGCAGTGGATAAAGCACCAGCCCTGGAGTCAGGAGGACCTGAGTTCAAATCTGGACTCAGACACTTGACACTTACTAGCTGTGTGACCCTGGGCAAGTCACTTAACCCTCATTGCCCCACAAAAAGAAAGTAAGAAAAAGAAATGAAAAAAGAAAGAGTCCTGAGTCTGTAGACTTTGTCTAGTTCCCGTACTGGCTGGCTATGTGACCTTGGACAAATCACTTCTCTTTTCTGTCCCCCCCTACCCCCCATTTACAAGGCCCTCACTGTTTCCAAATGTCAAATGAGGTAGGTAGACAGAAGGCCAGTCCGACTCTGACATCTCTGACTCTCCTCACTCTGCTGCTTTTCAGCTGGGGAGTTTTTACTCATATCAATCCAATGCCTCTGTCCATGTGCCGTCACACTTCTCTCATGGCAAACATTGGACTCCCTGGGCAGTCATCCCTCTGCTCACCTCTGTAAAGGTTAAAGGTGCCTCTTCAGCCTCCCTCTCTCCCTTTCTTCCTTCTTGACTAGGGAGAGTACTAGAGCATATGACTGATTTCCTCAGGGACCTCTACAGAACCCTGCTGTGGTGGTTGGCGTATTTTGCTGGTGTTTGGCAAGTTCGTAATAATTTTTAAAATGGGGAGAGGGATTGGATACCCGGCATTTCAGTGGCATTGGGAGTTCCCCGGTGACAAACTCCCTCTACCAATGCAGGGCTATGCCTTCTCTGTACAACTTAAAGTCATGGAGAATTGCTTGGAATACCGAGAGTTTAAGAGACTTCTTGGTCCACAGGCACACAGCCAAGATGTTAGTGACAAGCCTTGAACTCAGGGCTTCTTGCATTCTTCGCAGGCTAGCTCTCTATCCAAAATGCTAATATAGCTCCCATAATAAAAATGAAAATTGGAGCAGCTAAGTGGCTCAGTGGATAAAGCGCCAGCCTTGGATTCAGGAGGACCTGAATTCAAATCTGGCCTCAGACGCTTGACACTTACTAGCTGTGTGACCCTGGGCAAGTCACTTAACCCTCATTGCCCTGCAAAAAAAAGAAGGTTAAATAAAAAACCCCAAACAACCAAACATAAGGTAGGTCTGGTATTGGATCACCTTGGTATGGTTTCCATTGGGGCCTAAGACCCTTGTCTCCTAATTCAGGGGTGAGAGTCTGGGGTAGGGTTGGAAAACTGGACTATAGCCACCAAGCCTTGGAAGGTCTAACATTAGCTACTTGGTCCCCACATCATCTCATAGCTGAGGCTGGGGGAGCACTGCTTTCTCTGTGGGTAATCATAATAATTTGTTGTTCATTCATCTCAGTTGTGCCTGACTCTTCATGTTCCCATTTGGGGTTTTCTTGGTAAAGCTAGTGGAGTGGTTTGCCATTTCCTTCTCATTTTATAGATGAGGAATTGAGACAAACAGGGTGAAGTGACTTGCCCAGGGTCACACAGCTAGTAAGTGCCTGAGGTCAGATTTGAACTCAGGTCTTCCTGACTCCAGCCCCAGCGTTCTCTCTAACCCACCACCTGGCTGCCTAATGATGATAATAATAATAGTAATAATAATAATAATAATAACAAAGCAGTCTTTTTCACAGTCAGGATGCTGACAAACACAAACACAAATATTCCCATGTGCAAAGAAAGACAACAAAGAGCAGTGTATCTGAAAATGGGAAGCACTGGTACACCCAGTTGGCCTGTTTGTCTGGGTCTTTCTGAACTCCCTTCTCTCTTTTGGGTATATTTTCAAGGCTGAATTTTTATTTTTTCAATTCATAAAAATTTCTTGTCTCTCCCTCCAGTGCCCTTACAGAAAAAACGAAAAAGAAAACCTAAATCCTTGGAACAAATCTGCATAGTCAGGCAAAACAAATCCCACAAATGTGTGTCTCATTCTGCAGCCTGAGGCTTTCACCTCTTTGGCAGGAGGTGGGTGGCAGGGAGAGCGATTTATATAATCACACCATTGCAAAGATAAATAACTTGGACAGACTAAAACCATTTATCAATGCAGTGACCAACGACGATTTATCTGTGTATTTTTAAAATGTCTCCTTGATGCTCTTTTTCGGGGAGGAGAGATCACCACTATCAGCACCCCTCCATCTCCCCTCCCTATCTTATTGTTAACGCTTGGGGAAGGGAGAGGTGACAAGGGGCTGAGGAGGAATGAGAGCCCCAGAGGCCAGTGTTTTCAACAGAATGCCAGTGGGGATAACCCTCTGACTCTTTCCCTAAGACATTGGCATAGGAGAGGTTGATTGGCATGGCCTGTGTCCTTAATTCCAGAGGTCAATATAAATCTAACTCCGCTTTGTGGAATGTGGTGAGAATCTGTTAGAGGGTGGAGGCTATGTCTGAAAAGAGGAAGGAAACAGGCACTTGATAATGTGCATGGCACTGTGCTAAGCACTTTACAAATATTCTCTCATTTGATGCTCATAACTACCCTGCAAGACAAGCAGAGTTATTATTCTCGTTTTACAGATGAGGGAATTGAGGCAGACAGAGGTGAAATTAATTGCTGAGGGTCACAAGGCTGTAAGTGCCTGATGTCTCATTTGAACTCCAGTCTTCCTAATTTTAGACCCCATATTCTACCTGCTAGCTGCCTCGGTGTTCTGGACAAGCTCTTAGATATTCCTAGGCTGAGGACCTGTGGCATCATTCTCATATTGCCCAGAGATTTGAGCTGGTGGTCTTGAAATTAGCATGGTACTGCTCCAAAGCCAGGGAATGAGTTGGGGGCCAAGGTAAGAGCTACTGAATTCCAGACCCACGACTACATAAGCAAGCTGGGGCCCAGGGGTCCCCAAGAGTACAGGTATGGGCAGATTAGGGAGCCCCAGGAGCTCACTGTAGCTGGGGAAAATAAAGCCACAGTACCAAAGTCCAGAGTGATAATAGGCTTATTCAGGAAAAAAAAAAAAAAAAGACAGGCCCACAGCCAGTGCGTCAGCTCTATCAGCAGTACTTTAGTCTTCAGCTGGTGAATTCATTCTTTGTTTCTGTAGGAATCCAGCTATGTATTACAGTGATCTGAAAGAGTTAATGTGCCACCCTAAGCTGCTAATTTTTTCAAGATTGCTTAAAGCCCCCCCCCTTTTAAAAATCATGGTATTTAAATTTTTTTTTAATTCCTCGTTACGCTTTTTGAGCCTCACCTTGAAGTCGGGGAATGTTAAGAGACTTGTCCAAGGTCACACAGATGGGTTTCAAACCCAAGTCTGCCTGACTCTAAGCCTCCCCTAAAGGCCTCAGAAAATGAGATGCCAGTACAATTTCACTCTTTGAAGATGAAGGCAGGCACACGTAAAGCACTCAGAAGGGACACACCTTTCCTCCTCCTTTTTATTTTTATTTTTTGCAGGGCAATAAGGGTTTCCTCCTCCTCCTTTTTAGCTATGGATTCCCATTTCAGCCTGTGCCTGCTTTATCTCTTTGTTTTCTCTCCCTTCTCCAGGTTCTTTGGCTGGGGCTAAATGTCTTCTTGTTTGCCTTTGCTTTCCTCACGTTTGAGAAGTCGGACAAGTACTACTACACCAGAGAAATCACTGGGGTAAATGGCAGGATCGGGTGGGGTGGGGTGGGGCTCACCCAAAGGCCCCTCCTCCAGTTGCTGCAGAACTGTGAATGGTACCGTCCCATCAGACTTCCTAGGAGACTCCTGTGTGTCTATGTGGGATGGGAGCACTTTGAAGGCAGACATGATTCCACCTTGGTCTTTGTACCTCTGCACTTGGAAGAGTTCCTCATGCATATTTCCATACAACAAGGAGCTGGAATTTTGTCTGTCAAGCCATCAATCAATATCGATGAAGACACCGTGCCAGGCATCATGCAAATGCAAATTCTCCTGCCGGCAACACAAACTGGAACCCTTCTTTGTCTTAGTATATTCCATCTATTTTGACCTAGAAGGGACCTTAGTGATTATTTAACCTACCTCCCCCCCCCATTTTACAGATGAGGAAAGGGGGGGTCTAAGCCCAAGCTTTCATAGGTAGTAAATGGCAGGGGCAGCTAGGTGGCGCAGTGGATAGAGCACCAGCCCTGGATTCAGGAGCACCTGAGTTCAAATCCGGCCTCAGACACTTGATACTTACTAGCTGTGTGACCCTGGGCAAGTCACTTAACCCCAAGTGCCTCACCAAAAAAAGACAAAAGAAAAAAGTAGTAAATGGCAGGGTCAGGATTTGAACCCAGCTCCTCTGACTCTCAATCTGGAGCTCTTTCTATCACTCAGTCAACACACATTTATTAAGTACCTACTACAAACCAGACACTGTGCTAAGTACCATCCTCCGTTCTGAAGGCTAAGAAATTATTCTGCCTACAGATGAATTTCTCTGCTGGTCCTCAGATAATGGACATTAGACTGTAACTGGGCCTCCACTGTCACTCATTCAGTCAATGGACCAACATTTTTTTTTTTTTTGCGGGGCAGTGGGGGTTAAGTGACTTGCCCAGGGTCACACAGCTAGTAAGTGTCAAGTGTCTGAAGCCGGATTTGAACTCAGGTACTCCTGAATCCAGGGCCTATGCTTTATCCACTGCGCCACCTAGCCGCCCCCTGGACCAACATTTATTAAGCACTTAGGATGTGCTAGGCACAGTGCTAAATGCTAGGGATACAAAAAAAAAAAATAAAAAACAAGGTTCTGCCTTTGAGGAGCTCATCTAATGGAGAGACAACAGGCAAATAACTAGTTACATATAAGCTATATAGAGTAGATCAAAGGTAATCTCAGAGAGCAAGGTTGTAGCAGCTGGGGCTGAAGGGAACTCTGAATGGTCTCTTGCAGAAAGTAGGATTTGAACGGAATTTTTGTTTGATGTTTTTGCACAAGACATTGAGGGTTAAGTGACTTGCCCAGGGTCACACAGCTAGTAAGTGTCAAGTGTCTGAGGCCGGATTTGAACTCAGGTCCTCCTGAATCCAAGGCCGGTGCTTTATGCACTGTGCCACCTAGATGCCCCTGAACTGAGTTCTAAAGGAAGTCAGGAACACTAGGAGACAGAGTTAGCAGGGCAGGACATTCTAGGCCTTGGGGATAGTCTGTGCAAAAAAACTACAGTATTAAGAGATAGAGGAAATTTAACAGATTGTCCTGTGGCTCTAGGTCATATAGTACATGGAGAGGTGTTACAAACTTGGAAGGGTAGAAGGGGGCTGGTTATGAAGACTTATTCAAGTTTTTTAATAATTTTAAAATTTTCAGTTCCAAATTCTCTCTCTCTCACCACCCTCTCCCGAACCCATCGAGAAGGCAAGAAATATGATACCAATTATACACATGAAGTCATGGAAAACATTCCCGCATTAGCCATGTTATTAAAAAAAGTCACACAGCTAGTAAGTGTCAAGTGTCTGAAGCCAGATTTGAACTTAGGTCCTCCTGAATCCGGGGCCAGTGCTTTATCCACTGCGCCACCTAGCTGCCCCTAATAACTTTTAAAAAGTTATTTTTTCTTTATTTTTTGCCATTTAAGAGATTTGATTTTTTACACATAATGTAAATTCATTTCCTATATATACTCTATATGATGCTATGGTATTATAAATTAAAAACAAAAAAGGAGTTATTAAATATTTATGACTTTTGACCCACCCTGTAGAAGTCACCTGCATAGACATGATAATTGAACACCTGGGAACTGATTAGATAACTAAGTGAGATAGTGTAGACCAAAAGTGTAAAACTCACAGCTCACAGAGCTCTGTAGGTGGAACCAGATTATGATATAATTGGGAAATATTTATCAAAACAAAACTACACTAGAACATAGATAATGTTAATATGTGGTCTTGTAAGTCAATTTAAGTATCCTTACCTATGGCGCCTTTTCTATTTGAGTTTGACACCAATAGCTAGACTATCTATACAGCCAAAAGAAGAGAAGAAGGTGTGGCACTGAATTTTGGCTGAGAGGATGGGAGACTTAAGGGGAGAAGGGCTGGAACAAGTGCAGTGGGGAGTAGGATAGTGGGAATGATCTAGAGGAAGAATCAGCAAAGGTGTGGTCAGACAGGTGGGAAAACCAGGAGAGATTAATGTCATGAAAACCTAAAGAGAAGAGAGTATCCAACTGGAGGAGTCAAAAGTTGCAGAGAGGTCCTGAAGGCTGAGGACTGGGAAAAGGCCCTTCAATTTGGCCATTAAGAGATCAAGGGGGGGGGGGAGGGAGAGGGAGGGAGGGAGGGAGGGAGAGAGAGAGAGAGAGAGAGGGAGAGAGGGAGAGAGATCGATTGATCGATCATTGGGAACCACAACAGTTCCGAAGAACTCATGATGAAAAAAAGCTGTCCGCCTCCAGAGAGAGAACTGATGAACCCTGAGTGCAGAATGAAGCATACCATTTTTTTTCCACTTTGTTCTTCTTGTATTTTTGACAACATGGCTAATGTGGACATTTGTTTTGCATGGCTCCATATGTATAATGGGTATAGTATTTCTTGCCTTCACAATGGGGAAGTGGAGGTGGTGGAGGGAGAGAGAGAATTTAGAAATGAAAGTAAAAAGTAAAAAGAGATCAGAACTTTGGAGAGAGCAGTTTCAGTTGAATAAGTGGGTCAGAAACCAGACTGCAAAGGATTTCAAAGAGAAGGGCAGGGGATTTACAGGATGACAGCTAGCAGACTCCAGAGATATAGGCATGTTTGTAGGTATCAGAGAAAGTGGAAAGAGAGGAGGGGTGGGGGAGAGGGAGGGAGCGAGCGTGAAAGTACAAGCGCTAGCTGCTGGAGAATATAGCATGGAATGAGTTTGTAGAGGGGTTTGGGTTGGCAAGGATAAGGGCCACCTCTTCTTGTGAGACAGGAGTGAAGGAGGAAATCATGAGGGAAGATATATGATTGATGTGAGATGAGGAGATGGGAAAAGAGGGAGGTGTCAGTGAATGGCTTCAATTTTTTCAGTAAAATATGAGGCAAAATTCTCAGCTTGGGGGTTGAGGTGGCATGGAGGCTTGAGGGTGGCATAAAAAAGTTTGGATTTCATGCTTTACAATCCACTTGACTCCAATTTCTTTGGTACTGATATTAGTAAATGGGATAGCTCTGTTGAATTGAAAGGCAAGGCAACCTAGCACCTAGGGTGAATGACAGTTAATTAATTTGGGAGGTATCAAAGTATTATTGTCTTGCTGCAGTGAGGTCCCAGTTGAAAGTACAGAAGATAGGGGGCAGCTAGGTGGTGCAGTGGATAGAGCACCGGCGTACCTGAGTTCAAATCTGGCCTCAGACACTTAACACTTATTAGCTGTGTGACCCTGGGCAAGTCACTTAACCCCAATTGCCTCACTAAAAAAAAAGAAAGAAAGTACGGAAGATGAATTTTTAGTAGAACCAATCAGCAGGACTTTGTGATTTTCTACAGAGCCATTGGGAGGCACACAAATAGGAGTGAAGATGGTGGATGGTGGGAGTAAACCAAAGATGGAGTGATAGGAAGTAAGAAAAGGGATTAGGGATTTAAGTGTAGGGTTGAACTGATTCGCCAAGGGGTCAGGGTAGAGAAGGGAGGAGACTGAAGTCAATGCAAAGATGGTCTGAGAAAGAACTGAGGGCTGAAGCAACCACAGGCCATGGTGAGGACAAAAAAACCAGGGCTAGGGGTTGTAGGCCAGAGAGAAAGTTGGAAAGATAGAAGATTATGATCAAATAAGGGAATTTCAGAATTCATGAACAGGGAAGTGGAAGACTTTTGGGTAAGGGCAAGATCAAGGGTATGGCCATCTCTGTGTGTAGCTGAGGTGGAGTGGAGGAAAAGGTCATAAGAAATTAATAGGTTGGGGGCAGTTAGGTGGGGCAGTGGATAAAGCACCCACCCTGGATTCAGGAGGACCTGAGTTCAAATCTGGTCTCAGACACTTGACACTCATTGTCCTGCAAAAGAAAGAAAAAGGAAGGAAGGAAGGAAAGAGGGAGTAGGTTTAACTGGATGAAGCCAGCTGCAGCTGGCAAGGGAAGATGCCAAGATTCTACACAAGGTAGCCCTTGGTTTCCTAGGGTTTGCATTCACTCCCCGACCCCCACGCCAGCTCCAAGGCAATGAAGTAATTGATTTTACCTAGTATCTGATAAAAGAAACTCTAGCAGCACTAGGTGGAAACTGCTTGAAGGAGGAGGCCGGGCTCTGCCCCCCAATGAGGTTTCATTGCCCTTGAATTCAATAGTACCATCTCTTTCACTGACATCAGTATCAAAGAAATTGGAGTAAAGCAGATTGTAGCACAAGTATTTTAGTCGAGACATGTACCAGATTATTGGTCACATCCCTGGGTTCCTACAAGTTATATTTTGATTTTCCTACAGGGTTTTTTTGTTTGTTTTGTTTTATTTTGCTTTGTTTTTGCAGGACAATGAGGGTTAAGTGACTTTCCCAGGGTCACACAGCTAGTAAGTGTCAAGTGTCTGAGGCTGGATTTGAACTCAGGTCCTCCTGAATCCAGGGCCAGTGCTTTATCCACTGCTCCACCTAGCTACCCCCTTCCTACAGGGTTTTAAGGATTCCTCCCACAGGCAGCAATCTGGAGCTTTCCCCTGTCTTCAAGGATTACTTCGATTCTCCCACCCTCACTGATACACAGAAAAAACCCTTTGTGTTTGCAGTGTTTGGCACAGAGTGCTTAATAAATAGATGGGGTTTTTAATTTCATTCATTCATTTGAATATGCCATCTCCCCATCAGAACGTGAAGTCCTGCTAAATGATAGTGTCTACCCAGGTAAGGGCCCTAAAAAAAAGTAATCTCTCTTCTTCTTTCTTCCTTCTTATCCTCCTTTCTTCTTTCTTCCTCGTCCTCCTCCTTCTTCTTCTTCCCTTCCTTGCCAGTCTTCACTAGCGTGGGCACGGGCCTCTGCTCGCTGCCTGAACTTTAACAGTTTGTTGATCCTGCTCCCTGTGTGCCGGAATCTGCTCTCATTCCTAAGGGGCAGCTGCTCGGTGAGCCATGAACCTTTTGGGGCCCAAGGTCAGCTCAGAGCTGGCTCCTTGCCTTTATAGATCAATATACTCCCAGCCCTGTGCCAAGGGAGTAGACTCATGATCCTGGATGGGAGTGGGGAGGGGGAAGCTCAGGGAGAGAGATTTTAGAGGTAACCTCTATCTTGGGATGGGGGTGGTCACATGGAGCTGCAGGAAGCTGACATGATGGTCCCCCATCCATTCCCCCCAGTGCTGCAGGCGCACATTGAGGAAGCAGTTGGATCACAACCTCACCTTCCACAAGCTGGTGGCCTACATGATCTGCCTGCACACAGGTAAGTGAAGCACACAGAAAGAAACTGGAGGCCATGTAGTCCAGTTCCTTTACTTTATTTTTGACATTAATTTTTTTATTTTTATTTTTTAAATTTTTTTTTTTTGCGGGGCAATGGGGGTTAAGTGACTTGCCCAGGGTCACACAGCTAGTAAGTGTCAAGTGTCTGATGCTGTATTTGAACTCACATCCTTCTGAATCCAGGGCCAGTGCTGACATGAAATTTTTAAAACTTTGTGTTCCAACTTCTGTTCCTCCCTCCCTTCCCTTCCGACCCCCACCCACAAGAACTCAAGTGATTCAATATAAGTTATACATGAGTAGTCATAGAAAACATTCCCACATTAGCTACATTGTGAGAGAAAACAGTTAAAAAACAAAACTTCAGATTAAGGAATTTAAAGAAAAAAAATTTCTTTAAACGTGTTTTCATTTGTTTTCAGATACTATCACTTCTTTCTCTGTAGATGGGTTGCCATTTTCATAAGTCCTTCAGGGTTATACTGCATCATTGCCTTGCTGAAAATAACCACATGCTTCCCAGCAGATCATCTTACGCTATTGCTGTTATTTTGTATACAGTACATTTCACTCTGCTTCAGTTCATGTAGGTCTTTTTCTGATAGTATCCTGTTCATCATAACCTGTATATAGCACCTTAAACTTGACAAAGAATTTTCTTCATAATAGCCCAGCAAAGTAGGTACCATACGTTTTGCCATTATAATCAATCATCATAACTATTTCCCTCCATCCTATTCCGTTCCCATGATATTTACTCTATTTTCTATCTTCTTTTACCCTATTCCTCCTCAAAAGTGTTTTACTTCTGACTGCCCCCACCCCTGCTCTGCCCTCCCTTCTTTCACCCTTCCCTCTTTATCCTCTTCCCCTACTACTTTCCTGTAAGGTTAAATAGATTATTCCTCCTAATTGGGTGTGAATGTTATTCCCTCCTTGAGCCCACTCTGATGAGATTAAGGTCTTTGAGCTAATTCTGTGTTCTAAATTTTTCTTCCTCCTTCCCTCCTCACCCCTCCCTATGAAATCAAGCAATTCAATATGTCATACTTGTGCAGTTATGCAGAACATCTTCACCTTCCTCGAAAGTGTTTTGCTTTATACTGCTCTCTCCCCCAATCTGCCCTTCCCTCCTTCCCCTCTTCTCCCCTGCCCCCTTATCTCCTTCCCTTTCCACTTTCCCTCAGGGCAAAAATATATTACTATACCTACTTGAGTATGTATGTTAGTCCCTCTTTGAGCCAATTATGATGATATTAAGGTTTCCTCACTCCCTAACTCCTTCCCCCTCTTCCCCTTCCCCATAAGCTTTTTTCTTGTTTCTTTCATGTGAACTGCCTCTCCCCAGACCATCTCTCCCCTTCCCCCTCCCCTAGTCTATTCCTCCTATACCTCAACCCTATTTTAAAGATATCATCATGGGTTAGTTAGGTGGCACAGTGGACAAAGCACCAGCCCTGAATCCGGGAGACCCCAAACCCAAATCCGGCCCCAGACATTTAACAAAACATAAATGCTTTACAGATATCATCCATTCATATTCAGTTCAGACCTGTGTCTTCTGTGAATTTCTTACTGAGAAAGTTCTTATGAATTCGAAGTATTAGCTTCCCATGTAGGAATGTAAACAGTTTGATCTTTTAATATCCCTCATGAAGTCTTTTTCCTGTTTACCTTTTTATGCTTCTCCAGGGTCTTGTATTTGAAAGTCAAATTTTCTATTCAGTTCAGGTCTTTTCATCACAAATGCCTGAAGTTCCTCTTTTTCATTGAAGTCCCATTTTTTCCTCCGAAAGAGTATACACAGTTTTGCTGGGTGCATGATTCTTGGCTGTACTCCCAGTTCCTTTGTCCTCTGGAATATCATATTCCATGCCCTCCGGTCCTTTAATGTAGATGCTGCTAGATCTTGTTTTAGCCTTATTGGAGCTCCACAGTATTTGAATTCCTTTTTTTCTAGCTGCTTGCAATATTTTCTCCGTGACCTGGGAGCTCTGGAATTTGGCTATAATATTCCTTTTGGGTGGTTTTCCTTTTGGGATCTCTTTCAGGAAGCGATTGGTGGATTCTTTCAATTTATATTTTGCTTTCTGCTTCCAGAATATCAGGGCAATTTTCCCTGACAATCTCTTGGAAGATGCTGTCTAAACTCTTATTTTGGTCATGGTTTTCAGATAGTCCAGTGATTTTCAAATTATCTCTCCTGGATCTATTTTCTAGGTCAGTTGTTTTTCCAAGGAGATATTTCATATTGCCCTCTATTTTTTTTTTATTCATTTGCATTTGCTTTACTGTGTCCTGGTTTCTCATAAAGTCACTAGCTTCCATTTATTCAATCCTAGTTCTTAGGCAATAATTTTCATCAGACAGCTTTTTTATCTCCTTTTCCATTTGGCTTTTCAAGCTGTTGACCTTTTTGTCATAACTCTCCTTCATTGCTCTCATTTCTCTTTCCATTCTTTCCTCCATCTCTCTAAATCTTCCTTTTATCTCTCCTACTTTCTCTTCAAAGTCCCTTTTGAGTGCTTCCATGGCTTGAGAACAATTCATATTTTTCTTCTAAGCTTTGGATGTAGGGGCCCTGAGGTTGCTCTCCTCTTCTGAGGGTGCACCTCAATCTTCCTTGTTGCTAAAGAAACATTCAATAATTTGCAACTTTCTTTGCTTGTTCATCTTGCAGTTTTTTTAATTGACCTTTAGCTCCCTCTTATGGTGGGGCCCTACTTGCAAGCTACACTGTCAAACTTTAGAAGGTCCCAGGTGTTTCAATTTGAGGGAGGGCAGGTTTTTTTTCTCACCTGGCCTGTTCTCTGGTCCAAAAGTAACCTCAAGCTAACTTGCTAGTTAACTAGCCAACAGAGTGCTGTGATGGTTTTCAGCTTCAATGAGCCTGTGCCCCTCCCCCACCTGGGCCTCCCACTGTTCGAGGTTTCTTCCTGGTTCCCTGCTGGGATGGGATATCCGAATTCCTCCTCAGGTCCCGAAGACACCCCTGTGTTTTCCACTCCCCACTCCCAGGCCAGCCATTCAACTCTCTCACCTGATGGTAAACTTAGTTCCAGAAGATGCTGGTACTGCAGCTGATTCGGAGCCTGGGATAAATTCCCCTTGTGAAGCACGTTTGGGGTCTGTGTTGGCACGATGCGGGGTGGGGGGGGTGGATTCTGCTAGCAGCCCAGTATGGCCCCCTTTAATCTGGAAAATAATCTCAGCATCTTTTTGTGGGTTTTGCTGCTCCAGGGCTCGTTTTATTGCTGTTTTGGGGGTAATTGTGTCAGGAGCTCTGTGTGTTTAATGTCTTTCCTCCACCATCTTGGCTCCACCCCTTGCTTAGACTCCAGTTCCTTTACTTTAGCAGTGGGTAAACTGAGGCCCAGCAGGATAGAGCGACTTGGTCACAGTAAGTAGTCAGGCCATGGGCTCATAGTACATGGCAAGTACAAATCTGCAGTCCACATTTTCTACCGCCAAGACAGTCCCAAGTCATGTTATATGGAGATAGATTTAAGAGCCACCGAATTTCCCTTCCTGATAGTAGAAAATTCAGAAGTGGGAAAGGCCACTATAATTTCTCTGTGGCTAGGACACTGGATTTGTGCTTAAAGCCTGAGTTCCAAGGCTGAAATTCAAACCTGAGTCCTCTGATTGCACTGCCCCATACTGGAGATTCTGCTTACCCAGAGGGTTGGTTGGCCAAGAAGAGTCTACATTTCTCTAGGACACTATACCTGTTAGAATGTACACACAGAGACTATTCTTGGGCAAAGGTGACCTCGGACAAATCCTTTAACCATTCTGGACCTCAGTTTCTTCATCTGATATATGGGAGGGTTGGACTTGATGGCTTCAAAGGTTCCTTCTACCTCCAAGTCTATGATCATATGACTTCAATCAACAATTACTTAACCAGCACCTACTGTGTGCCTCCTACGTGCCTAGGGACATGTCTTTTTCCCAGTGCCTAGAATGAATGGCTTTGGCTAGGATGGCTTCCCAGAACCTCCCCTGCCCCATCTCTTTCTTCTTTTTCTATTTAGTCATCCACATTGCTGCCCACCTGTTCAATTTTGAACGGTACAACAGGAGTTGCAAGGCCAATGACGGCTCTCTGGCCTTCACCCTCTCTACCCTGTACCCCCATGAGAACGAAAGCCCTTGGCTAAATCCCTTCCCCTCCCCAAACATGGTAAGTAGCTCCTGTGGCAAAGCATGGAGGCTCCTAGGATGGGTGGTGAGGGGTGGGGGTGTCCACATAGCCATTGTGATAGGCTTTCTCTTCTTCCTTCTGACTGTAGACTGTAGAGCACTTGACCTTCACCAGCATTGCTGGCCTCACTGGTGTGATCATCACCTTAGCCCTGATCCTCATGGTGACCTCAGCCACAGAGTTTATCCGCAGGTGCTACTTTGAGGTCTTCTGGTACACACATCACCTCTTTGTCATCTATTTCATTGGTCTCGTAATTCATGGAATTGGGTAAGTCCCTGGATGCCTGCCCTCCCCACCTCCCCACTCCCTGCCGTGTCTCCTCCTCTGGCTCAAACCACTCCTCTTTTCGTGTCTCAGGGGGATTGTCCGAGGTCAAACAGAAGACAGCATGAAAAAAAACCCCCCCAGCAAGTGTGCACAGGTGTATGAGAAGTGGGGTGAGCATTCCCACTGTACACGCCCCCAGTTTGAAGGGCTACCTGCTGAGGTAAGGCATCATATGGCATCAGAGAGCTGGAAGAACTGGGTTCAAATCCTGATTCTATCACTTACTTCTTGTTTGACCATGGGCAAGTCACTTAACCACTCTGGGCCTTAGTTTCTCTCTCTCTCTCTTTTTTTTTTTTCCTGGTGAGGCAATTGGGGTTAAGTGACTTGCCCAGGATCACACAGCTAGTAAGTGTCAAGTGTCTGAGGCTGGATTTGAACTCAGGTCCTCCTGAATCCAGGGCCAGTGCTTTATCTACTGCGCCACCTAGCTGCCCCCTGCAACTTCCTCATTTAAAAAAAGGAGAGAGGGGCAGCTAGGTGGCGCAGTAGATAAAGCACTGGTCTTGGATTCAGGAGGACCTGAGTTCAAATCCAGCCTCAGACACTTGACACTTACTAGCTGTGTGATCCTGGGCAAGTCACTTAACTCTCATTGCCCTGCCCACCCCCCCAAACAAGGAGGTTGGCCTTGGTGGCTCTAAGGTTCCTTCTGGCTCTAAATCTCTGACTCTATGAACTTGAGCTTAACTGACTGTCTAAGCCTTACTTTCCCCATCTATAAGATGGAAATAATAATACCCATGTTGCCTACCTGGGTAGGGTTGGGTCGTGGGGGTCAAATAATATCATGTACTTTGGGTGATTTAAAATGCTCTACAAATGTTGGTTCCTATGTAGTCCAACTCTGGCATCTTCCAGAGGAAGAAGCTCAGGCACTTTGGCCTTGATCACAAGCTCATATCAAGGGGAACTGTTGACTTCAGAAGAGCATTGCACTCTGGGAGAAAGAAGGCATTCGCTTGAGAGGTTGGAGCCCTTCCTAGCTGGACAAGTCACTGCCTTTATCTAGGTCTCATCTGTCTCACCTCTGAAACAAAACAATTGGGCCTTCTTTTGAATCCTCAGGGTCCCTGAACCAATACCACGTTCACAGTCTCAGCACTTTGAATGTATATAGTACTGCTGGGTCTTGTCTGGGAAAGGGAGACACCCTAAGAAATATGGTCCTTGCTCTCAAAGGGGAGACAGTCTAGGAGATTCTCATAAGGAAGGGTCCTAAGGAGGCAGAAAATAGAAATCTTCAACTCATAGTAGCAGCAGCTTCTGAGACTACCCTCTGGAGGTAGGGAGGGTGACATTTCTTCCATGTCAGAATCTCATCCAAATGTTTCAGAAGAATAAGCAACTGGAGGTGGGATTTTCTTTAGGCATTATGTACAAGAACATTCTTTGGGAACTCCACATCAATTGCAGCTGTTCCTACACTAACTAGTATGGACGATAGCAGGCAACCTGAGGAAATTGCTGTGGGGGTAGTAATAACTAAGGCTATCAGGAAGCTGCTGGTACCCAGAACCCCTTGAAAGGTACATGGTTCAGGCCCGCAGTGGTGGCAGTGGACTCAGCCTCACCCAGGCCAGCCAGCCATGCATGTCTGCCTCCCCTCCTTGGCTGGCTTCAGGGTTGGAGACAAGGGCAATTTTGATGTCTTGTCAAGCTTGTTACAACAACATTCTTCACATAGAAGATTCCTCTTTCCTCCTGGGATACTTCTATAACCAAAGATGGCAGCAAATGAGCCCAAGGGCCAGAATTCTTTGGCTTTACCTAAAGTTATCATGGTGGGCAGTGGTGGCATGGGGAAATCCACTTTGACCCTGATGTTCATGTACAACAAGTTGGTGGAAGACTGTGAGCCAACTGAAGCTGACAGCTATGGGAAGAAGGCAGTCCTAGATGGGGAAGCAGTCCAGATTGGCATCCTCGACACTGCCAGGCAGGAGGACTACGTAGCTATCAGGGACAACTACTTCCAAAGTGGGGAGGGCTTTCTGTGTGTCTTCTGCATAACAGAGCTGGATTTTTTTTTTTTTGGTGAGGCAATTGGGGTTAAGTGACTTGCCCAGGGTCACACAGCTAGTAAGTGTCAAGTGTCTGAGGTCGGATTTGAACTCAGGTCCTCCTGACTCCAGGGCCGGTGCTCTATCCACTGCGCCACCTAGCTGCCCCTACAGAGCTGTATTTTAACAGGTTTTAAGAGTCAAGGAGGATGAAATGTTCCCTTTCTTCCAGTTGGTAACAAATCAGATTTAGAAAATAAGACACGTTTCTGTAGAAGACACAAAAAACCCACAGTGGAATGTCAACTACGGAGAGACCTTGGCTGAAACATGTGCTAATGTTGATAAGGTATTTTTTGATTTAATGAGGGAAATTCGAACCCAAAAGATGGAAGACAGCAAAGAGAAAAATTGAAAGAAGAGCAAAGGCTTGCCCAAGCAGATCAGAAAGAGATGCTGCATTTTATAATCCAGGCCCAAACTTCTTCCTTATCATGACCACATTAATAAATATAATTTTTAACCATTGCCCCCCCCAAAGGAAGGTGCTTTATTCTCAAGGGCAAGGACTTGGAGTTCCATGGTGGGGTGGAGAGTAAACTTCCAAATTCCATCCTGTTGATTCCAAAATTAGAATAGGAGCAGTAATCTATGAAATCAGATAGTGCTAAAGCTAATGGTATCCCAGGTGCTGGGGTTTATCTTTATTTGCTTGTAAAGATTAAAGATTGAAAGGCAGAGGGTGGCCCCCCAAAAGTGGCCTGAGAATGAGCAACTGCTTTCAGTCAGAAACACAGAAAATAAAAGATCAAAAGAAATAATTCTGGAGAGCAAAGGAGAAAGAAGAGCCAGAATTAAAATAATCCCCCTGGCATGTATTACTAAGAAGCCAAAGACCAAATGCACCTGTTCTGCCATTAATCTTTTTTTTTTTTTTTTTTAGCGAGGCAGTTGGGGTTAAGTGACTTGCCCAGGGTCACACAGCTAGTAAGTGTTAAGTGTCTGAGGCGGGATTTGAACTCAGGTACTCCTGACTTCAGGGCCGGTGCTCTATCCACTGCGCCATCTAGCTGCCCTTCTGCTATTAATATTAATCTTAATGCTCTCCCTCTGAGACTACCCCCAATTTATCCAGTCTATAGCTCATTTGAATGTAATTGTTTGCATGTTGTCTTCCCCATTAGACAGTGAATTCTTTGAAGGCAAGGACTGTCTTTTGCCTCTTTGTATCCCTAGCACTTAGCACAGTGCCTGGCCCCACACAGTAGGCACTTAATAAAGGCACTATGACTAATTCACACATTTCTGTTGTGTTTTCCATCATCCACCTGACTTAAGAGTAGCAGCAATGTGTGAACCCTACTCTCTCACTCTATGTCAGAAGAGAAAGCTCAGTCCTTCTGAAGTATCAAAACAAATTTCATCTGACACCATCCTCAAGAATCAAATCTCTGGTCGTAACTGGAATGCCCAACCTTGGCTCCAGAGAAGAGAGGAGGAAATGGGTTTCCCTCCTTTCACTGGGGAAGAGAGGAGGCAGGGCACCACAGGTGCATAATGCGACTTAGCCTGCCAGTTACTGTATAGGTCTTGCATAGGCGTTTTTCTTTGTTACAAGGGCCTTTAACCTTTCTGGACCTCAGTTTCCTCTTCTGTACTGGGTAATTTAAATCTCTTTCAGCTCCTATGACTCAATGGGGTAGAGATGAAAATAAAGGGTAGGATATCTAGAAGTGACTGATGTAAAAATAAAAGGCATCCATAAAACTGAGTCATTATTGTTGAAAAAGTCAGTGCCTGGGGGCTTGTAGGCAAAGGTCTGAGCTAGGGATGCCAGCAAGTGGGGATGGTAATGGTGAATGCTTAGCAGTACCTATGTACCACCCATGATGTGGAATCCACACGGCCTGTCTGAGCTGTGCTCTGTAGAGGCACTTCTAAAGACTTCTTCAAGAGAAAAGGTCAATGAGATTACATGGGGAAGGCAGGAAAATGTCAGGCGTTTGACCTTGCTGTTTTGGGGAGATAATCCCTCATCCTTCAAAGAATGGGAGGATTGATGGTGACAGTCTGAAGCACTGAGCTTGGAGTGGCCAACGAGCAGTCAGAGGACCTGCCTTCAATCTCCTGCTCTGCCAATGACCACGAGCTTGCTTACATCTGTTAAGAGGCTGTCAGAGAAATGTAGTCAGAGAAATGCTTCCAGACACTGGAGGAGATGTCACTGTTATTATATGTGTACTTCCTGGTGTTGTCCAGGTCACATTATTCTACTTCCCATCTCACACCTGTTGGGTTTTCGCATTAGGCTAACTGTACTGACTAGCAGTCCAAACCGCATACAATTCAATATGCAACGTGCAGTTGTGACATGCTAGGCCGCTACTTGGCCAGACTGCTCTATGAGTGACAGATGAATGAGGAAAAGGGCCTGGGTTTCTTTCCTTCTCTTTCCTTCAATGCTTGGATATTGGGGTTTGTAGCGGGAGCATAGGGCTGCTGGGTAATTAATGCCAGGTTGCCAGTCCATGTGTAATGATCTGCCCCTGTTTCCATGTAGTCCTGGAAGTGGGTTCTAGCCCCAGTCATCTTCTACATCTTTGAACGGCTCCTCCGGTTTTACCGCTCTCAGCAGAAGGTGGTGATTACCAAGGTAAGGGATGGTGCCTTGGCTCCTCCTTTGACACTGAGTGTGCTGGCTGGCCTCTCCACCTACTTAAACAACCTTGTGTTTTGGCCCAGAGAGATGGCAGCCTTGAAGGGAGCTAGAATGAGATCCTGGGCACTTCTAGTTCTGCACAGAATCGGGGGAGGAAGTAGTGGGGTGAATACACTCAGGGTGTGTCCATGTACTTCTCTCATAGGCCATCCTGCACCCTTCCAAAGTACTGGAGCTTCAGATGAACAAGTGTGGTTTCCGCATGGAAGTCGGACAGTATATCTTTGTCAATTGCCCCTCAGTGTCTCCCTTGGAGTGGCACCCTTTCACCTTGACCTCAGCACCTGAAGAACCTTTTTTCTCTATTCACATTCGGGCAGCAGGGGACTGGACAGAGACTCTTATAAGAGCATTTGAACAACAGAATTCCCCAATGCCCAGGTATGGTCTAGAAAGCAGCCGAGATCCAAGAAGTGGGCAAAGATAATGGTAGCCTGGCAAGGAGGTCCATAACCCTCCTCAGGGGTCCCTCAAATTCCAGGCCATCTGCTGTAATACAAATAAACACAGAGAAACCAAGTAAAGGACATGAGTAGAACTTCCTCTGACCCATTTTCCTCTGCCTCTTGCCAGGCTGGAAGTAGACGGTCCCTTTGGCACAGCCAGTGAGGATGTTTTTCAGTATGAAGTGGCTATGTTGGTGGGAGCAGGAATTGGGGTCACCCCCTTTGCCTCCATCCTGAAGTCCATTTGGTACAAGTTTCGACATGCAGACCACACCCTGAAAACCAAAACGGTAATTGTACTTTTTGATCACTCCTCAAGGTTATTAGGAGTCCTCCTGGCCCCTCTGTAGGGGTCAGTGCCCTGGGCCTGACTTGGGGGTGAAGCACTCTGCCATCACTGGGAGAGCCATCATTTCCTTTGAGATGATTGGAAGTGAGGGTGGCAGGGGACCAGACAGAAATCCCCAGTGCCCAGGTCTGGTCTGCAAAGCAGCTGAGACCCAAGAAATGGGCAAATGTACAACTGCCTGGCAAGTGGGCTTCTAACCACCAGAGAACCAGCATTACTGCTTCCTTGCTATGGTAGTCTTCATCTCCAAATCAGACATCATTGAAGCTGTTTCAGGAATGAAAGCTGGGCTTTGCCCAGTTGGCCCTTAGAAGCCCTCTTGAAGATATATCTAACATGTTCACCAAGGGACACAAAAGATCATACTCTCTCTTGTGACTTCCAGATTTATTTCTACTGGATCTGTAGGGACACGGGAGCTTTCGCCTGGTTCAATGATCTGCTGGCTTGCCTGGAACGGGAGATGGAAGAATGTGGAAAAGTGGGTTTCCTAACCTATAGGCTCTTCCTCACCGGGTGGGACAGCGACATTGTGAGTTCCCAGCATTGTTTTTCATTGAACTTCTACATCACAATAATTTTTAAAATCATAAATGTATTTTATTATTTTCCAGTAACATGTAAAGATAGTTTTCACCATTTGTTTTTATCATAAAAGTATTTTATTATTTTTTAGTTACATGCAGAGA
The DNA here is from genome assembly GCF_019393635.1 of Dromiciops gliroides. Classification (NCBI taxonomy): domain Eukaryota; kingdom Metazoa; phylum Chordata; class Mammalia; order Microbiotheria; family Microbiotheriidae; genus Dromiciops; species Dromiciops gliroides. The sequence goes on from NC_057867.1 coordinate 11,108,737, forward strand.
TAGTTTCAACATTTGTTTTTATAAGATTTCTAGTTGCAAATTTTTCTCCCTCCCTCCTTTCCCTCCCCCCTCCCCAAGACAGCATGTAATATGATATAGGTTATATAAGTACAATCACATTAAGCATATTTCTGCCTTAGTCATGTTGTGAAAGAAGAACCAGAACAAAAGGGAAAAACCTCAAAAAAGAAAAACAAAAAAAGTAGAAACAGTATGGTTCAATCTGCATTCGATTTCCACAATTCTTTTTTCTGGATGTGGAGAGCATTTTCTATCTTGAGTCCTTTGGAATTGTCTTTCTGAGAAGAGATAAGTCTATCACAGTTGATCATCCCACAATGTTGCTGTTACTGTGTACAATGTTCTCCTGGTTCTGCTCACTTCACTCAGCATCAGTCCACTTAAGTCTTTCCAGGTGTTTCTGAAATCTGCCTGCTCATCATTTCTTACAGCACAATAATATTCCATTACATTCATATACCACAACTTGTTCAGCCATTCCCCAATTGATGGGCATTCCCTCGATTTCCAATTCCTTGCCACCACAAAGAGAGCAGCTATAAATATTTTTGTACATGTGGGTCCTTTCTCCTTTTTTATGATCTCTTTTGGATACAGACCTAGTAGTGGTATTACTGGGTCAAAGGGTATGCACAGCTTTATAGCCCTTTGGGCATAATTCCAAATTGTTCTCCAGAATGGTTTAATTAGTTTGCAGCTCCACAAACAGTGCATTAGTGTTCCAATTTGTCCACAGCTTCTCCAACATTTATTATTTTCCTTTTTTGTCATTTTAGCCAATCTGATAGCTGTCAGGTGGTACCTCAGAGTTGTTTTAATTTGCATCTCTCTAATCAATAGTGATTTAGAGCATTTTTCATATGGCAATAGATAGCTTTGATTTCTTCATCAGAAAATTGCCTGTTCATATCCTTTGACCATTTCTCAATTGGGGAATGACTTGGATTCTTATAAATTTGATTTAGTTGCCTAACGAGGCCTTTATCAGAAACAGTGCCTGTAAAAATTGCTTCCCAGCTTTCTGCTTCCCTCCTGATTTTGGCTGCATTGCTTCTGTTTATACAAAACCTTTTTAATTTAATGTAATCAAAATCATCCATTTTGCAATTCATAATATCCTCTATCTCTTGTTCGGTCATAAACTATTCTCCTCTCCATAGATCTGAGAGGTAAACTATTCTTTCCTCTCCTAATTTACCTATGGTATCACCCTTTATGTCTAAATCATGTACCCATTTTGACCTTATTTTGGTATATGGTGTAAGATGTTGGTCTATGCCTAGTTTCTGCCATACTATCTTCAGTTTTCCCAGCAGTTTTTGTCAAATAGTGCATCACAATAATTTTAAGTATCCTCCCCCCACCCCTGTGAGCCTTCCCTTGTAACAAACAAAAAAGGAAGCAAAATTAACCAATTAGTTGCATGTGAAAGCAACATTTCATCCCTGACATTCCCTACCTTTCTAATGAAAGGAGCTAGACACATGTCCCCCCTCATCTTTGCTTAGGGCCCAGGTTGGTCATGAGAATTACCTAGCATTCAGTTCCATTCAGTGATTATTTTTATTTGCATTGTTGTAATAATGTGTATATTGCCAGCATCTATTTTGAATAGTAAATATATTCATGGGCAGCTAGGTGGTGCAGTGGATAAAGCACCGGGCCTGGATTCAGGAGGACCTGAGTTCAAATCCGGCCTCAGACACTTGACACTTACTAGCTATGTGACCCTGGGCAAGTCACTTAACCCCCATTGTCCCGCAAAATATATATATATATTCCCTCTCATTTTAGAGAGAGGCATACTGATTGGAAATATTGTCTTCATGAACTGTTTCATCTACAGGGCAATGCCAGCAGGGGACTGGATTCATTGAGATAATGGGTTTGTTAAGTGCTACCCTTTGTGATACACTGGGCAGGGTACTGAGCCACAGCCCCTCGGTCCTTTCAAGTTAAGTGCTGGTGAACAGCAGGGCACACCCCAGCTTTAGTGACCTGGCCTCCACGAGTGAATACCCTTCTGCAGTCTGGGTCTATTTCTAACACCTTCCCTCTCTGGCCCCAGGCTGGTCATGCAGCATTGCACTTTGACAAATCCACTGATATTGTGACCGGATTGAAACAGAAAACTTCCTTTGGGAGACCTATGTGGGACAATGAATTTTCTGCTGTAGCTGCTGTCCATCCCAGGTAAGTGCTGGTAGGCTTGATCACAGAGTTGGAGTAGAAAAGGACCTCAGGGGCTACCAAATCTAACCCTTTCATTTTGAAGATGAGGCTCAGAGCAGAATTGAAACCTGGGTCCTCTGACTCCAAACTGTAGCAAATCAGCTTAAGCTCTCCTGTGGAAATCTCTTTGAAATTCCTGAACACTGAGAAACTGTAGCCTTCAATGTCCTGAAGGAAGAGTTAATATTGTAGAAGCAGTGAGAACTTGCCACCCTCTGTGACAAGAAAGCGCAGTCAGGCACTTGGCCTAAGATAGCAAATGAAGTGGGTGACAGAAGCTTTTTTATTAATTACTTCTGTTTTTAATGTGAAAAGGCTGAGGATTGAGTTATCTGGATAGCTGCCTTGATCGTCTCTTCCCAGCACTGGTGTAGACCTATCATTCCTTCTAGAGGAATGGGGGCAGGAGGCAGGATATTGTGCTGGGGGCCGCAATCACTGTGATCCCCTAGTCAGTGGACCAGTCAGCATATCCCTTGGGAGCTGTCATCCAGCCCTGCTTGACTGTATTAGAAAAGCACCAAGAAATGGAGGTAGGTGAAGGTTGATGTCCTGTGCCTGATGGGAAAATGCCATGCTTATACGACCTGCCCCATCTCAGCCCTTTCTCCTTTTGTGTTTCTGCAGGTCAGTGGTGGGGGTTTTCCTGTGTGGCCCCCAGACCCTGGCAAAGAGTTTACGCAAGTGTTGTAACCACTACTCTAGCTTGGATCCCAGGAGGGTCCAGTTCTATTTCAACAAGGAAAACTTCTAAGTGGTGGAAGCAAGAGTGGCTGCCGGTCATGAGCTCCTGCCTTCTTTCAGCTCTCCTGTGCCCCCAGATGGGGATGCCCAACCCAGGCAAATCACAGTGCTCTTTGACCTGGGTTCTGATATTCTAATCTTTGCATTCACCCTACACCTCATCGACATTGGGACAGCGGGCTGGCTTTGCAGAATATGTGTTGGGTGGCTTCATGCTCTTTCTTCCACTTCTCACTACAGTGGGAATGCCCTCCATTGTTTCCTCTTCACCTCCATGCCCCTTTGCTGGATCGGATGGAACTTCACATAGAGCCTATCCAGATTGATAACAACAATCTCTCTGTTGGACCTCACCTGGTATTTGGTCTTGTACCTCTCCTATGCACTTGTTGAATGGTACTTTGTGTTCTAACGTTCTCCGCATGTGGTAAAGCTTTCTGCTTGTCTGGACAATCCATAGGCACCTTAAACTCAACATGCTTGGGCATGTTGGATCTCAAGATCTTTTCCCCTAAACCCTCCCCTTTTTCCAACTTCCCTATTACTGTTGAAGACCCCACCATCTTCCCAGTGATCCATGCTTATAACCTAAGTGTTCTGAGAGTCCTCACTCTCACCCCCCCCACATCCAATCTTGTTATTTCTAACTTCACAAACTCTCACACATGTTCCCTCCTTCCTCAGTACCACTTCCTAGTTTCCTGACTTCCTCCAAGACTTAGCTCAAATTCCACTTTCTGCAGAAGTCCTTCTCCCATTCCTTCCCCCAACCCCATGCTACTGCCTTCCCTTGGAGATTCCCTTCTATCTATTCTGTATATAACTTGTATTTTCATAATGGTTTACAGATTGTATCCTCCATTAGAATATAAGCTTCCTGAGGGCAGGGACCATGGTTTGTTTGTGGTTTTTTGCGGGGAGGGGATGGGGTTGCATTCATGTCCCCATCACTGTGCCCAGTGTCTGCTGCATAGAAAGCATTTAACAAATGCTTGTTGACTGAGTCTATGAGAGCAGCAATGTTGGTATAACAGCTCAAGTTTGTATGTGTCCTTTGGCCCTTTAGGAGTGGAAGAGGAGAAAGGTCTAAGTATCATACTGGCCTTTACTGGAATGTGACTTCAGTGGAAATTGTGTGTTTCAAAGCCATGAGTTTTCTTCCTTGTGTTTGCCCCACTCCCGTACTTGAGCTGCTGACTTCCAGGATATATTCTGTACAGTATTTCAAACTCTTGGCCTTGTCTGTAATTCCATTCCATTTCCTGATGTAGTAAGTCTGTTGCTGGCTGCTTCTGGGGATTCTTTGTTCACATTCTCCTTTGAAGTATCCATATTAGCTATTTTCTTTTGTCATTTCTAATTTTTTTTAGCTTAAAAAAAATTCTTGGGGCAGCTAGGTGGCACAGTGGATAAAGCACCAGCCCTGGATTCAGGAGGACCAGAGTTCAAATTCAGCCTCAGACACTTGACATTTAACTAGTTGTGTGACCCTGGGCATGTCACTTAACCTTCATTGCCCCGCCCCCCCCCATTCACTCTTGATTATTCTCCTGTGATTTTGTTTTCTTTTCTCTAGATGTTAATTTCATCAAATGATTTTCCCCAATGCCAATTTTTACTTAAGTTATTTGAATGTACTATTCCTCTATTCGAAGATATTGTTATTTAGTCGTTTCAGTCATGTTTAACTCTTTGTGACCCCATTTGGGGTTTTCTTGGCAAAGATCCTGGGGTAGTTTGCCATTTCCTTCTCCAGCGGATTTTACAGATGAGGAAACTTGAGGCAAACAGGGTGAAGTGACTTGCCCAGAGTCATAAGCTAGTGTCTGAGGCTGGATTTGACTTCAGGCCCAGCTCTCTACACATTCTTGGTGCCCCCGGCTGCCTTCTTTTGAAGATAGCTCTCACAATGTCTCCTGTTCCCCTCCTCCCCACATCTCTGGTGCTTCTGATACTTTAGCTGATTTAGTTACTCTATTGCATTTTTTACAAGTTTGTTTGATAAACAGAGTTTTCTTGAGTGTCTTTGTCGGGAAAATTTCTAAGTCCGACAGAGGAACAGAAACAAGAAAATCTCCAAGTCATAGAAAATAGGTTTATTGAGAGAAGGCCTCACAATAAAGCCAGTCAGTCAGGGGTTAGACCTGAAAGACCCTGAGTGACAAAATCAACAGGTTTTTATAGCCCTCCAGAGCTTGAATGCTTCTGTACAATACTAATGAAAAGTATCTAAAATGAAAGCATCTTCTTAGGAAATAGAGAAACTGCCCACGTGACAAATGTCAGCATTTTCCAATACTCATATCAGCCTTCTTGTGGAAACAGGGTCATAATTCTGTTGCCTGACCCCTTCTAATCAAGTATATCCTAGTGAGCTGCATGACCCTCTTGAGTCAAGCATAACACTTGTGGTTTCTAAAATATAGTATTGCTGACTATTGTATCTTGTGATATTACTTAATGCTTGACATTAGAAAGCATTGTCTGACATTATTAAGTAGTAAGAAGAGACACTTAATCTACTAATACAATTAAAACAAGATATCTAAATAGAATAAATCACAATTTTCAGTTAATATGCTGATTATTATCATAATTAAATCACTTTAAACTATATTAAATCTCTTATAACTAAGGGGTGGGGAAAATCTTCCTCACACCTTTAGCCACTTGTTTTCTTTTGTGTTTCTATTTTTGGGGGGTTTAAGGGGCGAGGTGGGCGAAGCATTTCCAGCAGCCTAAATGGGCATCTTTCCCATCCAGTCTAACCTAATAAGCCTTTATTGAGTGCCTACTATATGCAAGCATTGTGCTAGGCAAAATACAGTCTTTGCTTTGCCCACAAGGTCACATTCTTTTGTTCTGTCAGAACCTTAAATGATATACATGGCTGGTGGCAGCTAGGTGGCACAGTGGATAGAGCACTGGCCCTGGATTCAGGAGGACCTGAGTTCAAATCCAGCCTCAGACACTTAACACTTACTAGCTGTGTGATTCTGGGCAAGTCACTTAACCCTCATTGCCCTGCTCCCCCCCCCCAAATATTATATGCATGGCCAAGACCTGATCCATGATTTCCTTTTCAATCAATAAAATGCATTTACTAAGTGCTTACTATGTGTCTGGCACTGTACTAGGCAGTGGAGATACACGAACAATAAGAGTAAAGTCCCTTCCCCCAAGGAGCTTAAATTTTGCCTGCTCTTGTTGCTTCTTTTTGTCCATGGGGCTTCTATTCTTTTAGACATTCAGGCATGAAACCTTGGTGTTACCTTTGACTCCTTCCCCTTGTTCCCCCTTACTTTACATATCCAACTAGCTGACAAGTCTTATTGATGATACAGTCACAGTTTCTCTCATCTGTTCCTTTCTTACCATCCCAATAGCTGCCCCGCCCCATCCAACCAAAACATGGCCATATTGATTTTCCCAATGCACAGATCCAATTCCTTCACTCCACTGTTTCTCCTTAGCTTAGCACCTTGGACCTCCATGTTCTGTGTCCAATGTTCTTTGGCAGCTTTCTCTCCCAATATCCCCTTCTTTCACAGGCTATTTTTTAGATGAATGGTGTCAAACTCAGAAAGGGAAGGCCACTAGACTTTATATAAGAATCCCTGCAGGTAGTATACTGACTTGGAAGAACACATGTTAACATCATCTATGTTTTATTGTATTTTAATTTTATTAAATATTTCCCAATTACATGTTGGCATGTCTGACGCCTCTGTTTCAGACAACTGGACTCTTTCAACTCCCTCAACTCCCCCCAACTCCTCACATCTTCCACCTTCCTCCCAACCATGGTCTAGCTCTGCTGCTAAAATTCTACTGGTCCTTCAAGACCCTGCTGAGACGTTCCTTCCTCCTGGTTCACATTTCACAGGCTCATAGATTTAGAACTAGATTACACCTTAGAGGTCAGAGTCCAGTCCCCACATGTTACAGAAGAAAAAAACTGAGGCACAGAGAGGTGAAGTAAATTTTCCCAGGGTCCCTAGATAGTATCTGAAGCAGGATTTGAACCCAGGTCCTCCTGACTCCATGCCCAGTGCCCTATCCACTATACCATGTTGCCTCTCAGAAGTGACATCTTCTTCCTCAGAACACTGATAGCACTTAGCTTTTACCTCTTTTGTATAGTAAAAATCTACTTTATATTATTGCTGTTCATATACATTACCTCAGGGGCAGCTAGGTGGCACAGTGGATAAAGCACCAGCCCTGGATTCAGAAAGACCTGAGTTCAAATCCGACCTCAGATGCTTGACACTTGCTAGCTGTATGACCCTGGGCAAGTCACTTAACCCTCATTGCCCTGCAAAAAATAATAATTATTATTACACTAGAAACTCTTTAAAGGAAAGGAACTTGCCTTAATTTACTTATTTTTTCTTTTTAAAAAAATTTGACTTTTATTTGTTTTGTTTTTTTGTTTGTGGGGCAATGAGGGTCAAGTGACTTGCCCAAGGTCACACAGCTAGTGTCAAGTGTCTGAGGTCGGATTTGAACTCAGGTCCTCCTGAATTCAGGGCTGGTGCTTTATCCACTGAGCCACCTAGCTGCCCCCAATTTACTTTTGTCTCCCTTAGTTCCTAGCTTTGTAGAGAATGAGTACTTGATAAAACTTAGTTGAATGTATCATAATAACTAGTTACTCATATTTAGCCATGATGGTGAGGCAGAGGATTTCATTCTTGCCTTTATGATCTCAAACAGGAAGTTTTCTGGACCTGTCTCCTGTACTAAAACAAAGCCAGCCCTGCGGCCTCCCCCCGCCCCCAACCCTAACCAGCCAGTCAACACACATTTATTAAACATTTGTGAAGTGTCACTTAGTACACGGGGGTACACAGAAAGGCAGAAAAGCAAGGTCAAGCAAGGCTTCTGCCCTCCAGGAAGGGTTTTGGTAATGACTTCAGGACACATATAGCAACCAATAGGGTCTCCATAGCCTAGGCATTCTAGAACAGATTTCTTTTCTCTTCTCTACAACTTAAAATAGGCAGAAAGGGTAAACAATTAGTTGATTGTTGAAACTTCCCCATAAGCCTGTATGACTGGGGATCATGAAGATTGGTTCGTAATCTGGTACTAATACTAGTGATAGGATAGGTTAGGACTCACAGTAGCTGCTTTTGATCTTAAGTAAAGATTGCAGTTGGACAGCAGGCATTTTCTTTTCTTTTTTTTGCTTGTGGGGCAATGAGGGTTAAGTGACTTTCCCAGGGTCACACAGCTAGTTAAGTGTCAAGTGTCTGAGGCTGGATTTGAACTCAGGTTCTCCTGAATCCAGGGCTGGTGCTTTATCCATTGCACCACTTATCTGCCCGCAGGCATTTTCAAAATAGGGATTTGCATTATAAATAAAACTAAAAACAATTTGACAAAACAATGAGAAAAAAAGAAAATGAAAATGCTGGTAGGTTTTTTGGAAGGGCATTGGGAGCTGACTGCTACTATCTATTGACTGTCTCATCTGCAAAATGAGTTGGAGAAAGAAATGGTAGATTGCTCCAGTATCTTTGCCAAGAAAACTCCTAATGGGGTCACAAAGAGTCGGACATGACTAAAACGATTCAACAATAAAATCGATTGGCTCACTGATTTGTTGCCCTTGCTATTTAGTGTAACTCAACTGAAAAGTGAAATGTGGTTGGCTTGATTTGGGGCAACTTTGGGTCAAATGTTATTGTGCAACCCTGAAGAGCAATCAAGGCAGTTCTGGGGCTCCTGGGAACCAGGGCTTCTCAGCTTTGATATGTGATTTTGGCACGATGAGGTTATACAAACACGGCCCAAATTATGACAACCTATTTGGGCTGTTAGATGACCTTTCCATAATTCATTCTTGAATTTTGGTTCAGCCCTGATTTTTTTTTTTTTGAGTGGTGGTAGGGTGCGGGGTGGTGGAGATAAGGGGAAACAGAAAATAATGACTTCATCGCATTTCCCCCTTCCCAGAATATACTAGAAGGGAGGGAGCCTACTTTATGAGAATTTTTCAAGTTCTTTACACATCACAGTCAACAAACCCTCCTTCAGTTTCTTATCATCCAATTTCTCTTTGCTTCTCTTTGGGTTCTCATGGCCTTTGGCTCCTAAATCTCAGGCTTGGTACATGCTCATCACATTCTGGCTGCCTCTTAATACAGCTGATTGCAAGTAATCTCAAGAGGCAGGACAAGCTGAAAATAGAAATAGGTTTGAGGATGATTTCTATCAATTTCTTTTTTTTTTAGTGAGGCAATTGGGGTTAAGTGACTTGCCCAGGGTCACACAGCTACTTAAGTGTTAAGTGTCTGAGGTCACATTTGAACTCAGGTCCTCCTGACTCCAGGGCCAGTGCTTTATCCACTGCGCCACCTAGCTGCCCCTATCAATTTCTGAACAGTTTTACAGCTCATTATTCACATCTGAAATCACTTTCATGAAATAGAGGACAAAGGATGGTCTTTCACCACATACTTTGGGATGCCACTGGTCCAAGGCAGAATTTTACGTTGGCTGGATCAGGGAGCTGAGTAGACAAGGCCTTTCTTACATAATCTGCAAGGAAAAAAGCAGTGGTGTATGGGCAGCTAGTTCCTAGCATTTGAGTTGGGCTATTCAGGGGGCAAGAGACTTATTTTAGAATTTTCTAGGACATCATCTCCATTTATTCCCAACTCTTTATAACTGGAAGCCAACCTGAGCACATGCCCAAAGCCTTTTCCAGATAGCAGTAAAGGCCTGGATTTTGAGCTTTCTGTTCTCACTTGATTTGGGGTTGGTTTCCTTTTAAATTATCTTATATACTAGGTTTGCATTAATTGGAGAATGGCTGAACAAACTATGGTAAATAGATCCAATGGAACATCATTAAACAATGAGAAGTGCCAAGTCCAAGGAATTCAGGGAAATCCAGGAAGACTCATCTGGACTGAAGCAGGGTGAAATGGGAACACAGAGGGTAATAAAAACCAGGATCACACTAATATAAACAAGGGGAACCCTCAAAGGAAGGGAATTTCTTTTTACCTTAAATGTAATTTTTTTTCGGGGCAATGAGGGACACAGCTAGTAAGTGTCAAGTGTCTGAGGTTGGACTAGAACTCAGGTCTTCCTGAATCCAGGGCCAGTGCTTTATCCACTGTGCCACCTAGCTGCCCCTTACAAATAAAATTTCTAATGACTGATCTTAGTGTCAGAGAACAGAAAATAAAACCTGCCTCTTTCCTGTCAGGAGAGAGGCCCACCATGGGAGCCAAGTGTCACAGACCGTCACTGATTGGCTATTTTTGCTGACTAGGCTTTGCTATGAGATTTCCAGTTCAATGTTAGTGGAGGGATTGGGAAAAGAAGCACCATATCTGTAAGTGACAAACAAAAGGCAACAGGAACACCTCCAAAACAGTTTTTAATTGACTTTCCAAAGACCTGAGAGCTTTATGTCAGAACAGGCAAGTGCTGTCTATTTCTATGACGTAGATGACACATACTGTAATCACTATCAAACATAGCATCTTTGCTGGCACTCTAAACAACATACAAGAATTCATTTGCTATTGACATCAAAATACATCATGATATTTGGACTCTTCTAGAAGCAACATACTGTCTTGCCAATGTTGCTCCTTTCTTGCCTTTCTGGACATTTTCTTGCTCCAACTGAGCAAGCAGCTTCGGCTCAATTAATTTATTATTTTACCTTATTAGATACAGAGTAGTACATTCTAAGTAGTTTTCCACAAGACACATTCTAGTTACATAGGCTACAAACAAAGTGAACACAAGCTGGTTCTAGAAAATCTTACAGCTGATAATTGACCATCAAGAAGAGTAAAAGACTGATTAGCATAATATCTCATATACAGTAGCACTTAATGTTTGTTCAATCAATTATTGAAATACAAAGGGAGACAGAGCTGGGGAACACAGTTCAGGGACAATAGCAGAAACCACAATCTAACAAGTTGTCCCTTGGCCTTCAGCTGAAACAAAAGCAACGACTTCCCTGGGCCCCACTCCAAGGCAAAAAGGACATAACACATCTTGATTAGGGGTACACACAAATGCGGGGGGAAATTTATTTTTAATTCACATAAAACATACAAATTAAACGGACGCCTCCCCCCTCCCCCCATAATGAACCAAACCCCGACAATCAGGACAAGCAGATTTTTACTTCTGGTGGAGGTGTCAGATACCCTCTGCCCACCACCATTTAAGATCATTCAAGTGTTGGGATACAAAAACTTCTGATTCTGTATTCTTCTCCATAATTATGAAATTGGACATGCAGTATTTCGGTCAAGCTTTCTTTAAACCTGCAATAACAAGTGGGGAGAATTGGTTAATGAGGAAATGGCCCCGAGATCACACCAGATTACAAGGAGCAGGCTTCTAAGGGTAGAAAGGGGGAGGCTTGGCCTCAGGAGACTAAGCCACCTGTTATTTGCAAGAGTGGAGGCATCCTCTCACAAGTAAGTAGAACAGAGGAAACTCTTACAGAAGCTTAGGGGAGTTAGCCCCAGGCCAATTCATAGGAAGTACTGATTGGAGGGGGAGGGGCTTCTGCTCTCAACCATAGTTTTTTCCTGTGGTTTTTCAATTGCAAAGATTCTTTCTCCCAGTAAGTACCTAACCTAACTATAGTAGAAGGTACCTAATAGCTTAAATCTTCAAAGAAAGACCAGCAGGTGTCAGAAAATGGGCCCACCCAATCTTTGGAACCCGAGGAACTCCACCAGTGCCATTCCTCAGAGCAACTATTCACTGAAGGCCAGACTTAGTATTAGCTGGGGCAGGAAAAACCACACTTGTGGCTTATGACAAACTAAGATTTATGTCATATCTTGACTGCTATGCTTCCAAGGGTGGTTAGGGGCTTGAAAACTTTTTGGAAGAATGCTCACGTGGTGCCTCCCAGGGGTATCCAAATCCAGTCTCCAAAGACCCCCAATATGTTTGCACATAGAGCGTTAGAGACGTTCAGGTGGAAGGGAGCTCAGAGGCCATTTAGTTCAACTCCTTCACGTTGCAGATGAGGAAAATGAAGGCCAAAGTGAAGTGACTTGCCCAAGGTCACTTGCTACAAAAAATTCCTAAGTGGCAGAGGCAGATCTGATTCCAGAGCCAGAGCTGGTTTTCTGCAGTGCCTTGCCATGTAATTGGTCAGAGTCTGGAGCAGCAGCTGAACCCTTGCAGGATTTCAAATGAGCACTAAAGCCCCAGGTAGAAGCAAGGAAGGAGGACTGCAGGCCGGAAGCAACCACAGCAATTGCAACTTACCTGGGCCAGCCCAAGTCAGCCTCAAGAAGGCCTGGAATTGGCCAAAGAATTTACCAACTGAATGAGCCACCTGAGCACTCACCTTATGAGGCACAAGCACAGTTGATGGCAGCAACGATTACAATGGCACACAGCTGGCTGGGGTAGAGCTTAGCAGCAGAAGCCTGCTTTTGGTTGCAGATTCCGTGTACAAACTAGCCTACCCAACACCCTCAGCCCACTGCTACCAAGCAAAACTCTGAGGGGAATTATGTTCAAAAAACCAGGAGGTGCTGAAAGAATTCTCCTCCCCAAACTTCCAGCCACCATTTTTTTACATTGGAGACATGCTGTCCCTAGCAAAAAAAAAAAAAAAAAAAGAATCAAGTAGAAGACAGGGAGATTTCCTCTAGCTTAGGGAACAATTCCAATCCCATAAATTCATAGTCTATGCCTTTACTGAAGGGCAAAAAAGTCTGGTTCTGGTTGTTTGGAAAGCTGTTACTGGAATGGCCACAACAAACGAAAATGGGAGGTCACCCAGTAACAGCAACTGCCAGGAGGAAGCAGACTGCTAGGAATTCACATTTCAGTGAAAAGCAGAAATGTACAATTTAGGGCATTTTGAGAAGATGTTTGCATGTTAATAAAATGATAATTGTTTTGTCATCATTTGGGAGGCATTTCCTCATCTATAAAACCAGAACTGACTCTGAAATTCTGTAATTGCTGACATTTTTCTTTCTTTTTTTTTTTGTGGGGCAATGAGGGTTAAGTGACTTGCCCAGGGTCACATGGCTAGTAAGTGTCAAGTGTCCAAGGTTGGAATTGAACTCAGGTTCTCCTGAATCCAGGGCTGGTGCTCTATCCACTGCAGCGCCACCTAGCTGCCCCCCCCCCTGATTTTTCTAAAGCGCAGGTCCAACCACATTGCCAACTCAACTGCAGTGGCTCCCTGTTACCTCCAGGATCAAATACAAAATCCTCTGGCATTCAAAGCCCTTCATAACCTGTTTCCTCTTCCTCCCTCCCCCCAAATCCAATATCCTCTTCCATCGGCAACACTGACCTCCTGGTTCTTCCATGAGCAAGCTACTCCATCTCTTGGCTCTGGGCACTCTCTTTGGCTGTCCCCCATGCCTGAACCGCTCCCCCTCTTCAGCTCCGCCTGCTGAGCTCCCTGACTTCCTTTAAATCTCCACTAAAATCCTGCCTTCTCTAGAAAGCCTCCCCCAACCCCTCGGATAGTTCCTTCCCCCTTCTCAATTATTCCCACTTATCCTGTATATAACTTGTTTGTACATAGTTGTCTGCGTGTTGTCTCCCCCATCAGATTGTGGGCTCCTGGATGGGTAGAGACTGTCTCGTTGCCTTTCTTTGTATCGTCAGCACTTAGTACAGTGCCTGGCACACAGGAGACACTTAATAAATGTTTACAGACTGACTGATGTGGGGATCCATCTCACTGTGCAACAGTGCCAGGGACATATCACCTGACCATAGCAACCAGGAGATGGGCCCCAATGGTAGCAAAGCTCTGTGGAGGCAGCCAGGCCCGTGCTGGTGATTTAGGCTGTTATGGCTTGGGTAGGAACTGTCACAATTTTTGTTTGAGAACCCGGGGTGTGACCTTTGCAGTGAAAGAAGAGAACCTTAGCAGGGTAGAGTCAACCCAGCCCTGGAACAAAAAAGGTGACTTACTCTCCACTAAGTTACTGAATCTCAAAGATGCTGGAGATCAGAACCAACAACACAGAACACTTTCAAGGTGTGTCATGATGAGTTTATTTGGAAGATAAGTAGGACAAGGAGGAATGTGCAGCTAGCTACGCGTCAGACTGTGATAGATAACTCACTCTAAAAACTGTCAAGAGTTTACGGTTGATTTTTTTTTGCATCTTTTTTTTTTTTTTGCCAAATATTCTCCATTTTTTATTTAAAAATTTTTTTCCTTTTTAAACTTCTCTTGAGTCTTGTATGTTGAGATCGAATTTTCTATTCAGTTCTGGTCTTTTCATCAGGAAAGATTGAAAGTCCCCAATGTCATTAAATGTCCATCTTTTCCCCTGAAAGAAAATGCACATTTTTGCTGGGTAATAGATTCTCGGCTGCAATCCAAGCTCCTTTGCCTTCCGGAATATCATATTCCAAGCCTTGCGGTCCTTTAATGTTGAAGCTGCCAGGTCCTGAGCAATCCTGACTGTGGCTCCATGATATTTAAATTGCTTCTTTCTGGCTGCTTGGAGTATTTTCTCCTTCACCTGATAATTCTGGAATTTGGCTACAATATTCCTTGGAGTTTTCCTTTTGGGGTCTCTTTCAGGAGGTGATTGGTGGATTCTTTCAATGATGATTTTATCCTCTGATTCTATGATATCAGGGCAGTTCTCCTTAATAATTTCCTGGAATATGGTGTCTAGATTCTTTTTCTGGTCATGGCTTTCAAGCAGTCCAATGATTCTCAAATTGTCTCTCCTCAATCTGTTTTCCAGATCAGTTGTCTTTCCAATGAGGTATTTCACATTTTCTTCTATTTTTTCATTTTTTTTATTCTGCTTGACTGATTCCTGGTGTCTCATGGATTCCTTATCTTCCAACTGTCCCACTTTAATTTTTAAGGCCTTGTTTTCTTCAGTGAGATTTTGCACCTTTTTTTCCATTTGGCCAAGTGAATTTTTTAAGGCACTGTTTTCTTCAGTGAGATTATGCACCTTTTTTTCCATTTGGCCAAATGAATTTTTTAAGGCTTTGTTTTCTTCAGCTTCCTTTTCCAAGCTGCTGATTCTTTTTTCATAGTTTTCTTGTTTTGCTTTCATTTCTCTCCCCATTTTTTCTTCTACCACTAGCAATTGATTTTTTTTTTTGCTTTTTTTTTTTTTTTTTTTTTTTGCGCGGGGCAATGGGGGTTAAGTGACTTGCCCAGGATCACACAGCTGGTAAGTGTCAAGTGTCTGAGGCCGGATTTGAACTCAGGTACTCCTGAATCCAGGGCCGGTGCTTTATCCACTGCGCCACCTAGCCGCCCCCTAGCAATTGATTTTTAAAATCCTTTTTGAGCTCTTCCAGGAAGGCTTTCTGTTCTTGAGACCAATTCACCCTCCCTCATGAGGCTTCACATGTAGGCAATTTGAGGCTATTGTCCTCATCTGAGTTTGTGTTGGCTTCTTCCCTATTGATACAGAAGCTCTCAATGGAGAGGGCTCTTTTTTGCTTCTTACTCATTTTTGTAGCTTATTTATTTATTTTTTAAGTTGAGGTCTGCTCTGGGGGCACCAGGGTCCCTGTTTTGGGCTTCTTGTGCAGGGGTATAGGTGCTGTGTGACCAGGTTTTTACTCTGAGGCCTTTATGGTGTGTGGAGATCCCCCGCCCTGCACTTCCTGTATGATTGTGCTCGGCCAGCCAGGCGCCGGACCCCGGCGTCTGATTCCGCCTGACCCGTTCGTGGCCCTCTCGGCCGGTGCAGGTAGGTTTTTCCACTGTCCTTCTTGGCCACCAGATTTTTGAACCAGGTTCCAGGGGCCTCAGTTGTTCGGCTGTGGCCCGCAGCTCCTGCTGACTTGCCCCGACCCCCTCGGCGCTGGGTTGCTGCCCTGCGCTGGGCCTCCCTTTTGCCCGAGTCAGACCGACCTTTTCCTGAGGTCTTCTAAATTATCTCTGGTTGGAGGACTGTGTCTCTCTGTCTCTTTGCAGGTTCTGTAGTTTCAGAATCCGTCCAGAGGCTTGGTATAATGTTTGTTTTGAGGGAATAGAAGGAGAGCTCAGGCAGCTTGCTGCTTCCTCTCTGCCATCTTGGCTCCGCCCCTCCGACCATCTGCATCTTTGACTACATGTTCTATTCTTCGTACATCAGAATTTACTAAGATACATAGACATTTCTTGAAATGCTCCACATGTGAGCATATCCCAAGTCATCAACTCAGAACCAACAATTCTCAACAATGGACCAATGCCGGGGCAGCTAGGTGGCGCAGTGGATAAGCACCAGCCCTGGATTCAGGAGTACCTGAGTTCAAATCCAGCCTCAGACACTTGACAATTACTAGCTGTGTGACCCTGGGCAAGTCACTTAACCCCCATTGCCCCGCCAAAAAACAAAAAACAATGGACCAATGCCCTACAATAACACCCTACCTCACAGGCGCTGGACTGGCCCTGCAGAAGCAGAGTGGAGATTAGGAGGAACAAACAAATGTCCTTAGGCTGAGTGCTCTGGGTGAGGATGGACACAACCCAAGCAGAATACTCCAGCCCTCTGCCCTCCCCAGCTGGGCATGTTTGCTTACCATTCAAGGGGCGCCAGTAGATTTTTGTATCTGTTCCTTTAAAATCAGGATACTCTGTCGTTGCTCAGGAGGCAGCATAGCAATCTGGTCTGCAGTCAGCTGGAGCACTTGCATGATCAAAGCAGCCTGTGGATAGAAAGGAAGAGACGATTATGGAACCGTAATGACAGCAGCTCCACAAATCCCCTCTGCCATCATCTGCCTACAAAGTCAGCCAGAGAACTGTTTGTGGGGGAAGACAACGTCAAATGGGAAAAGAAAGGCCATTTTATACAAAACAAGTAGGCCACAAGAAGGTGGTAGGAAAAGGCAAACAGTGAAGTCTGCATGCAAATAAACCTGCCCAGGCCACAGCCTAGAGGAGCCTAGAGGCAGGGGGAATTCCCTTTGTTTATAGGATCCAGCATTCCTTGCTCCAAATCCCTTTAACTTCTTTTTCTAAAGCAGCCAAGTCTGGTGGAAAGCACACTGAGCTCAGGAAGACTGAGATCCCACCTCAGTCACTTCCCTTCCCTGAATAGGTATTTCTTGATCTGTAAAAGGAGGGTAATAGTAAGCAGGGCAATGTTATCAAATGAAAGATTATCTGTAAACCACCATGCTATAGAAATGTTCACTATTATCATTCCTATCATGCATGAGTTTCACACAAAGATCTAAAACAAAAGCAAAGAGCTAATAATAATAGCTAGCATTTCTATGGTGCTTTATGGTCTGTAAATTACTTTACACAGATATCTCATTTGCTCCTCACAACAACCCTGGGACAGAGGTGCTCTTATTGATCCCCATTTCATAGTTGAGAAAACTGAGTCAATTAAGTGACTTGCCCAGAGAGGTCTGAAAAAAGATTCGAACTTCCCCAATCCAAACCCAACACTTTATCCATAGTACCATCAATCAGGCTGTCTCAACAACAGCTTTTTTTTTTAAATGGGGCAAAGGATGGAAGAGAAGGTAGGCTGAGGCTCTCTTCAAAAGAGCTGTTTATTGGTGGATCAGCCTAAGAGCCTACTACATAAACCTTACTCAGTTTCCTGGGCCAGGTCCATGGGTACCTGAGTACAAACACGACTACTGAATACACAGTATTCAGAAGATTACTCATGCAAGGGGACTATCAGGGTATATAGATGGAGAGGAGGCATCTGGATCAATGGAGAGAGTTAAGACTTACCTTTTCATGATCCTGTGGAGTAACTTGATTCTGTCCAGGACTAAATCCCCCAGGCTGACCCCCTCCTTGAAGACCAGATCCCTGCATGCCTGGGACCTGTGTGTCCAAAGAGAGGGGAGAAGTACATGATGAGTTTCTGAGACACACATAAAAGGGAACCAAAAGTAGCGGTATCGAGAAGAAATAAGCATGGAATCCATGAATATGTTGTTGCTGGAGCTTTTCTCCTGAGAACAACATGGGAATATGACCATCAAAATAACGAAATGTCCATACCCCTTGACATAGAGATCTACCCCACGGCTAGTCCCATACCCCAAGAAGGATCTGCCCTGATCCCAAGGCCAAAGATCTCATATATACCACAAAAGCCATAGCAACACATTCTGGAGTACCCCAAAATTGTAAACAAAAGTGAGTATCCATCAAATAGGGAAACGGCTCAACAAACTGTGGTATATGAATATAATAGAAGAGGTCTGTAAGAAATTACAAATGTGATGAAGTTAAGAGAAACTCTGCTGTAGTGGCAAGGAAGTAGAACCAGGTAAAAAGCATATGACTATAACAACCTAAAAAGAAAGAATAAATAAAATAAAAAGAGTTGCATAATTAACATAACTATGACTGGCCCTGGAGATGAGAAAATATACCTCCCTGATTATGGAAGTGGGTGTATTCTATAGGGAAAGTAGTTAACATCTGTCATGGAAACTAAAAGTGGTGAGAGAGAGAGAGAGAGAGAGAGAGAGCAACACACACACACACACACACACACACACACACACCTGATTTGTAGTAAAAAGTATTAACACCTGCCATGGAAGTGAGAACTCATGACAGAGAGACAGGGAATGTTTTGTAGGAAATGAGAAGCTAGAAAACTGCCCAGATTAACAGAAGAAGAAATAGATAACTTAAATAAGCCTTTTAATTTTTTTCCCTTTCCTTTCCTATTTATCCTTTTTATCTATTTTTTTGATTTAGAATTTTATTTTTTCCCCAATAACATGTAAAACAATTTTAACATCCATTTAAAAACTTTGTGTTCCAAATTCTCTTCTTCCCTCCCCCACTTTAAGAATGCAAGCAATTCAATATAAGTCATACATGTGTAGTCATTCAAAACCTTCCCATTAGTCAGGTTGTAAAAGAAAACAGACCAAAAAAAAATTAAAAAAGAAAAACTAAAAAAAAAAAAATAAGCTTTGATCTGTATTCATACACCATCAGTTCTTTGGAGATGGACTGCATTTTTCTTAAGTCCTTCAGAGTTGTCTTGGATCATTTCATTGCTGAGAATACCCGTCATTCATAGCTGATCATCTTGCAATATTGTTATTACTTTGTATACAGTACATTTCACTTTGCATCAGCTCATTTAAGTCTTTCCAGGTTTTTCTGAGAGCATCCTGCTCATCATTTCTTTTTTTTTTTTTAACTTTTTTTTTTTGGGGGGGGGGCGCACAATGAGGGTTAAGTGACTTGCCCAGGGTCACACAGCTCGTGTCAAGTGTCTGAGGCTGGATTAGAACTCAGGTCCTCCTGAATCCAGGGCCAGTGCTTTATTCACTGCACCACCTAGCTGCCCCTGCTCATCATTTCTTACAGCACAATAGTGTTCCATCACAATCTCACCCCACAATTTGTTCAGCCATTCCCCAACTGACAGGCATCTCCTCAATTTCAAATTCTTTGTACCTAAAAAGGGCTGCCATAAATATTTTTTTGTATACATAGGTCCTTTAACTTTTTGTTTTTTATCTCTTTTTGGATACTGACATAGTAGTGGTATTACTAGGTTAAAGAGTATGCGTGATTTTATAGCCCTTTGGCCATAGTTCCAAATTGCTGTACAAATTGTTTGAATCAGTTTACAACTTCACCAAGAGTGCATTAAAGTCTCATTTTCCCTATATCCCCTAAAACATTTGTCATTTTCCTCTGCTGTCCTATTATCCAATCCAATAGGTATGAGGTAGTACCCCAGAACTGGTTTGACCTGCATCTTTCTAATCAATAGTGAGTTAGAGCATTTTTTTTCAATACAGCTATAGATAGCTTTGATTATTTCATATGAAAACTTCATATCTTTTGATCATCTATCAACTGGGGAATGGCTCTTTAAATAAGCCCATTTTTAAAAAGAAACTGAACAAGCACAAATGATCTCCTTAAGAAAAAGAACCTCAGAACCTGATGAATTTGCAAGAGAATCCTATTGAACATTTAAAAAATAATTAATTCCAACATTATAGAAAAGGGGGAAAAGAGTCCTACAAAATTCCTTCTGTGACACAAATATGGTTTTGATACCTAAACTAGGGAAAGAAAACTCTAGACTAATTTCCCTAATGAATATTGACACAAAAATTTTAAATAAAACATTAGCAAGGAGATTACAACATATCTCAAAGATCATCCATGATGATCAGCTTCAATTTATACCAGGAATGCAGGGTTGGTTCAATGTAAGGAAAACTACCAGCCCAATTGACCCTATCAATAACAAAAACAACAAAAATCTCCATCGAGTCAGAAAAAGG
Source organism: Dromiciops gliroides (assembly GCF_019393635.1). NCBI lineage: Eukaryota > Metazoa > Chordata > Mammalia > Microbiotheria > Microbiotheriidae > Dromiciops > Dromiciops gliroides. The sequence goes on from NC_057867.1 coordinate 11,128,993, forward strand.
TTTGGACAAAGTACCATACCCATTCCTATTAAAAGCACTAGAAAGCACAAGAAATGGAGATTTTCTTAAAATAGAAATGGGCACGTATATAAAACCCAGAAGAAGCATTTTATGTAATGGGGATGAACTAGAACACTTTGGAATAAGATGGGGGGAATGAGGGATGTCCACAGTCTGGTGGTTTACTCTTCAATATCATACTAGAATTGCTAGCTATAGCAATAAGACCAGAAAAGAAAAATGGAGGAGTAACACAGGCAATGAGGAAACAAAACTGGCATTCTGCAGGTGATCTGATGGTATACTCGGGGTGTGTTCTTATAGAAGGAGTAACATCTGCTATTGACATTACACCTAATGGCAGACTGACAGCAATATGGCAAAGTCAGTCTAGCTGGAATTCCTGACAGAGAGACAGACACAAAGATAGGAAAAGCTGTGGCATCTGTCATAGGAGGCAGAACTGCTATCAGACAGATGAACAGATGCACAGACAGGGTGTGTTCTGGAGCTAAGTAGTAAGTAACACCTACCATGGAAGCTACAATTCATGACAGACAAGGTTCTCTAGGAAAAATACGAACATCTGTCATGGAAACCAGAACCGTGACAGACAGATACACAGTGTTCTGTAGGATAAATAATAATTCCTTCTATGGAAGCTAGAATATTCCCCAGATTAACAGAAGAGGAAACAGAGTATTTAAATAACCCTATTTTAGAAAAATAAATCAAACAACCCATAAATGAGCTCTTCAGGAAAAAGAAATTTAGGACCAGATGGATTTACAAGTGAATCCTACCAAATGTTTAAATAACAATTAATTTCAATATTATAACTGTGGGGAAAAATAGATAAAGGAGTCTCACCAAATTCTATGCCACAAATGTTTTTGTTTTTTTTTTTTTCGGGGGGGGGGGGGCGCGGGCAATGAGGGTTAAGTGACTTGCCCAGGATCACATGGCTAGTGTCAAGTGTCTGGGGCTGAATTTGAACTCAGGTCCTCCTGAATCCAGGGCTGGTGCTTTATCCACTGCACCACCCAGCTGCCCCCCCCAAATATGGTTTTGATACATAAACCAGGAAGAACAAAAGCAGAGCAAGAAAACTCTAAACCAATTTCCCTACTGAACACTGAAGCAAAAATGCTAAACAACATGTGAGAAAAGACACTATAGCAATAGATCACAAAGATCATATACTATGATTAGGTTCAGTTTATACCAGAAATGCAGGGGTTGCACTAGGCAAACTATAAGCACAGCTGACCACGTCACTAACAGAAGCAACAAAAATTACACGATTATCTCAATCACTGTAGAAAAGGCTTCTGATAAAATACAACATCCATTCCTACTAAAAACCCTAGAAGGCATAGGAATCAATGAAGGCTTTCTTTTAAGTAGCAGGTATCTAAAAGCACAAGAGCAGGCATTTTATGCAATGGGGATACACAGGATACTTTTGAATAAGATCCAGGGTAAAGCAAGGCTGTCTGTGATGACCATTTTTGGGGGGGGAGGGGCACAATGAGGATTAGGTGACTTGCCCAGGGTCACACAGCTAGTAAGTGTCAAGTGTCTGAGGCTGGATTTGAACTCAGTTGCTCCTGAATCCAGGGCTGGTGCTTTATCCACTGCGCCACCCAGCTGCCCCCTGTGATGATCATTACTGTGCATATTGTACTAGACCAACAAAACCAGAAAAAGGAAGTGATTAAGCACAGGCTGCAAGGAAACAAAAGTATCCCTATTTTCAGGTGGCGACATAAGCAGGGAGTGTTCTGCAGGAAAAGTACTGACATTGCTCATAGGAGGCAGGACAGATGTGGGACAGAAAGACAGGCAGTGCCTCATCTTTAGGAAACGGAGCAATACCTGGGATGGAAGCTACAACTGATGGCAGACAGACAGTGCGTGTTCTGTAGGCTGTTATAATACCTGCCAAGGCAGATTTAAATAAAGGTGGAGTGTGGTGAAGCTTCCGGCCTCTGGCTCCCCCTAGGGCTGCAATTCATGCTGAGTCACAAATAGGCAGCTTTTTACCAAGGGCCTTTTCTCTTACCCAACTTTCTAAAAATGAAAATCTCACCCTTTTTTGGGGGGGGGCGGGGCAGAGCAATGAGGGTTAAGTGACTTGCCCAGGGTCACACAGCTAGTGTCAAGTGTCTGAGGCCGAATTTGAACTCAGGTCCTCCTCAATCCAGGGCCAGTGCTTTATCCACTGCGCCACCTGGCTGCCCCCCTCACATACATGTTTGTTGGCAAATCCAAACAGTACCAATACCTAGCAAAAAGACCTAAATTCTGGTCACTTCTACCCTCAGGAACCCAGGAACTAAAAGCAAGCCATGGCTTTTAAGCCCCTGCCCTTGGCTCCCTGGGGAGAGGAAGGCTGTGAAAAGGAGTTCCCACTCAGGGCAGCCTATTCAGATGGACAGGCTGTGAGGACAGTTGTCATTGCTTGTTGCCAGGAACCAGACTACTGCTACTGGGTCATTCCCACTAGGAATGGGTCTTGCTCCCAACCTCGTCTTGCCAGGGTCTCCTGGATGGGCACCTAGAGTCCACTTTTGGAGCTGATATAACACTGGTGTTTTGGGGGGCCCAAGAACTCTATGGCATCAGACAGGCAAGTCTTCACTGGGTATCGGCCAGTCCTTCATCTCCACGCTTGGATCTCTAGTCAAAGTGGATTTTCACTTAACCCACCCCCCCACCCACCCCCCCTCCCCCCGTTTCAATTTTGATCTCAGCTTTTGTGAATCTTATGGTTGATTTAAACTTTTGTTAACTTTTCATTTTATTTTCATCTACTTTTACAATTATTGGCTTCAGAACAGTCATTGGTGAAGAGAAACCATGAAGCCACTTTTTATTAACCATAAAATAAAAGGAAAGGTATAAATACATTTCTGCCTGCTGCGCTACTTTTGCTGCTAGTTTAAATGTCTTTCTTTCCTCAGGCAGTTAAAAGGTCAACAGAGCTTGGGTGGAAATCTTTTTTCTTCTTCTGAGGGTTACCTATCCATAGTTGGGGGGAAATAAATCAATGGCAGAGAGCTACAGAGGTTGACTAATTTACAGGATAAGAAATGTTCAACTCACCTCATTGTCCCGCTAAAAAGCACGGACCCTCAAACTGTACACGGTATACTGTAGTAGTGTTAATTCCGATGCAGGTTCTAGCCCACGAACGGAGGAGAAAGGAAAGGGCAGAAGCACACAATGATGAGGAGAGGGGATGGAGCTAGGAGGGAGGGAACAGAAGACAGCTCCCTTCACCCCCAAGGGGGAGAAAGGCAGACATTCGCCTTCCCCAGAAAGGGAGAAATAGATGTGAAGGGGAAAGGGGGAGGGAAGAAGGCAAACTAAACAAAGATGGGAAGAGGGAAATATGTGGCAGGTCATCGCCCTCCCTATAAGTCTTTTTTAATTTATTTAGAATTTTATTTTTCCCAAATTACCTGCAAAAACAAATTTTAACATCAATTTTTAAAACTTTGTGTTCCAAATTCTCTTCCTCCCTCTCCCTCTTCCTCTCCCCCTCCCCCTCCCTTAAGAACTCAAGCAATTCAATATAAGTTATACATGTGCAGTCTGCAAAACATTTCCACATTAGTCAGGCTGTGAAAGAAAACAGACAAAAGAACTTTAGAAAAAAGGAAAAAAAATTATGCTTCAATCTGTATTCCAATACCATCAGTTCTTTCTCTGTGGATGGATTGCATCTCCCTGTAAGTCTTAAGAGGATTGTCTAGAGCCCAGAGAAGTTGACTGCCTTGTCCAGGGTCACAGAGCTTAGAACCTGGGTCTCCTCCTCTGTACTCCAGGACAAAAACAAAGGTGATTCCTGAGAAACTGGGAATGGTCAAATACCCTTAGGTAGATGTACAATGGAATACTATAAAGTGATTCAGATGGACCAAAAAGACCTTTCTGAAATCATGCAAAGTGAAAAAAAAAAACCCTAGAAAAATGGGGTACATACTACTGATGATCAAAGGAGGCAAAGTAAAGACGACTCAATGGCCAAAAACTGTTACTGGGGACTTGGAGGGAGAAGCCCACTGACTCTCAGGCAAGCAGAATCTTTTGTATCGCAGTTTAGTTCCTAAAGCATATTTAAGGAAGAAAAGAGAAGAGGCAGGGAGATGAGATCAGGTTTTGATGTTGGGTATATTAGTGAACCACTCCCGTGACAGACACCCTGCTTGTTTATATGGGCTATGGATCACCATGAGTTATCCACAGGTCAGAGCATTCTTCACCCAGATCAGCTGCTTGTTCACTGGTCTTCCTCCTCTAATCCTAAAACCCCAGTGTTGGCTCTGAATACAGTAGCCATGGTGACCCACAGTAGGAGAACCAGCACAAAGCACACCTGAATTAGAATCTTCTGCACCATGTCTCCTTTTCCTGAGGACTTGAGACGTAGCAAGGAAGACAGTGAGCAACTAGCCCTTGACTAGAATAACCAAAAATTATTAAGAGAGGAAGAGGAGCTATGCATACCTGCCTGGGTCCCTGAGGGCCGCCTGCTCCCATGCTGATTGGCCCAGGTCCCTGGAGTCCCCCAGGCATTGGGCCTCTGGGGCCAGGGCCTCTCGCTTCCATTCCTCTTGCATCTATGCCCCTAGCCTCCATGGCCCTTGATTCTAAGCTTCGGGCCTCGATCCCCCTGGCTTCCATTGCTCTCGCATCTATGCCTCGGGCCTCCAGGGCTCTGGCCTCCATAGCTCTGGCATCTATCCCTCGGGGATCTCTTCCACCTGTAGGGAGTTAAGCAGAACCATAGCCAGCAATTCGAAGACAGTTGCTTGTGACTTACTGCTTGAACAAGGTGAACACCCAGGGAATGAATGAAAGAAAGCTCAGCTTAAAGTTGTCCTGTCCATTGGCTATGTCACACACTCCTAGCCAATTACTCTCTATTCCTTCATCTTCATTTCTTTTTTTTTTTTTAAGTGAGGCAATTGGGGTTAAGTGACTTGCCCGGGGCCACACAGCCAGCAAGTGTTAAGTGTCTGAGGCCGGATTTGAACTCAGGTACTCCTGACTCCAGGGCCGGTGCTCTATCCACTGCACCACCCAGCTGCTCCCCTTCATTTCTTTTTTTGTTTGTTTTTTTGTTTTTTGTGAAGCAATTGGGGTTAAGTGACTTGCCCAGGGTCACACAGCTAGTAAGTGTTAAGTGTCTGAGATCGGATTTGAACTCAGGGCCTCCCGACTCCAGGGCCGGTGCTCTATCCACTGCGCCACCTAGCTGCCCCCTCATTTCTTTTTAATAACCATTTAATTGTTGTCTTTCCCCTCCTTTAAACACCAATCACTTGTCAATATGCCACTCCCCACGACAAAAGAACCTGGCACAATGGCCAGGTCTGACAATGAATGCCTGCCTCACTATGCTCCACGCCAAGCATCTGTCTCTCTTCTGAGAGGAGGAAGGTGTGTTTTACTGTCAGTCCTCTGAAGTCATGACTGCTGCATACTTGTTTCTTTCCTACCTTGTGAAGCTTTCCCCCCACCCCCATTTTCTTTTTTTCTTTGGTGAGGCAATTGGGGTTTTAAGTGACTTGCCCAGGGTCACACCGCTATTAAGTGTTAAGTGTCTGAGGCTGGATTTGAACTCAGGTCCTCCTGAATCCAGGGCCAGTGCTCTATCCACTGTGCCACCTAGCTGCCCCCCATTTTCTTTTAAAAACAAGTGACAACTACCATAGCCAGCTCCATGTAACGGGTCTCCCCTTACCTCTGCCATCCATGGGTGGACCCCTCTGATCCAACATGGGCCCTCTGGGCTCTCCCATTAGAGGTCGAGGCTCTCCCAGCGGCCCTCCTCTCATTTCGTGGGGAGGGCCACGACTGTCATGGCCAGGGACGTGGTGCATGGGAGGCCCTTGATGAGGTGGTCCCAGGTAACCTCTGTAGATGGAAAGAGGGGAAGGCAAAAGAAAGGAGTCAGCCAGGAAAGAGTCAAAATGCGGTGGTTAAACAAACCTGCCACCAAAGCTTAACTCTACATATTGGCAGGAGGAAGATGATTGTAACTGGACAACTAAATTAGCCCTCGGCAGTGCTACACAGCCAACCCATGCACTGCCAGAATTACGGCAGGAAAGCTGCCACACGTGGCCACGGCCATCCAAGTCATGTTGTCCCACTGGGCAGCCATGGCGGGAGAGAAGGCATGTTCTTCAAAGGGCAACGTGTTCTCTGACAGGAAGCTGTCATACCGTAACATCCTGGGACTTTGTGTTACACACATACATATACACGTTGTATAGAACACCTCATATTATCCATCTCCCTGTCTAGAAGCTTGCCCTTCCACTGGTGGGCACTTAGAGAATACTGCTGAGGAAACAATAGCCACAGTCAGCCCAGGCTGAGGTACCATCTGCAATCTGCAGTTCTGTTCCATGGTGTGCTCAGTCCCAGAGAGCATCCAAGAATAGTTCGCTTTTTTTTTTTTTTGGCATGACTGATAGGGAAAGTCTTTGGTCCCAAGTGAGGCGGCCAAAGCTCGTTCGTCCTTCTCGGGTTTGTGCTTGCTTACCTGGGTTCTACTTCTCCAGTGACTGAAAGCAAAGTCCCTCCACGGGGGTCATTTGGAGCATCTCCTAAAAGACCTCGGGGAGGGGGGCCACCAGCAGGCATAGGTCCACGCTGCATAGGGGCTCTGGGGTCTGGCATTGGCACTGCCAGGAAAACAAACGGGGAATTACCGAAGTGAAAAACCAAGTAAGGACACTCAGAGTGATGACTGCACCACAGTCAACACAACTCAGGAAAACGCCTCATCCTAAAAGAACACTCCTGAAATTCAAGAACAGAAAGCAGGGAGCGAGCACAGCCTGTGCCGAAACAGCACTGCCCATAGAATTGCCAACTAAGCCCTCTGCCTCGTTCAGAGGAATCGATCCTTCTGGGTTTTGCTTAGAATTCCTATCTTAGCCCAACAACTAGTCACAAAAGACAGCTGTGTCTACAAGGACCTCTTCACTAGGGAAAGACTGCTCACCACCACTGTCATTCCAACCAAGCCTCTTGACACCAAACCTCAACCAAAGGTCAATCTCAGGCTCGTGGCTCCCCCCCAAGGCAAAGCGAAGCCAAAGTATCACCCTTTGGGGCTTGCAACATGAAGCTCACTGCCAGACAGCCTTTCCTCTTCTCCTGCCCCACCCTGAACACCACATACACAGGAAACCTGCAGTTATCGTGGGTACCTTGAACTCGCTCAATTGATGCAGGCCCGGCAGGTCCCACGGGCGAGTGCTGTAGTGTCCCTAGGTGAGCAGCAAGTTAAAGAGAAGGAAAAAGAGCAGAGACATGAATGGCTAGCACACACCTCCACATCCCCACACACACGCACACACACGCACACACGCACGCACACACGCACGCACATGCACGCCTGGAGATTTGTATACATGCTCACCAAAGCTCAAAACCATTCCTAGGTCGGTAGCTTGCCCCTGGCTGCCAAAAGCCCTTGGCCTATGCTAGTTTCTTCATGTGCCTGAACCACAGTTTGACTTTGGGAAGGCGGATTCCCAGAAGTTGTGTGACCAGGGTACCAAAAAGAAACAAGTCAAGCCTGCAGCCCAAATTTGCCTAGGGAAGCAATTCTAGCCTCCTTCCAACAGGACTTCCTTAGAAACACTCCTGTGTTGTTTGAGCTAGAAAATGGAGCAGAACATGGCAGGTAGAGAAGACCGAGCTTGGAAGGTAGGATGGATGGAGGAAAGGCCCCGAAGCATATGGGGTAGCACAAGCAAAGTCACATCTAAAACACCAAAGCAAGCATGAGATGAAGAGACAGAGTGACTGAGTCTTACAGGAAGAAGAACAAAGCCCTTCAGAGGAAATAAGCTTTGGAGAGGATGGTGAGCCAAACCCAAGGAGAATGGGCTACACACACATGCACATAAACACACATGCATGAAATGGGACAACTGCAAAAACACTAAAAGCACAGGCGGTAGAAGGCAGAGAGACGCCGCACTCGCAGAGCGCCTCCCTGTCTCCTATCGTCATTGCAGGCATGCACAAGAAGCAAGAATCCTAGGGCAGACAGTACCAGCAAAAGCAAAAGGGAGCCTGACTCCTGTACCCTCTATAGGCATGCAAGAAGAACTGCTACCAAGGAGCCCCTAGAGCGTCGGGTTAAGAACCCCATTTCTCCACTCTCTCTATGGAGCCATTTGCAAACACAAAGGTGGTGTTACCTATGGGCGAAAGGAGGGAAAGAAGTCCCTCACCTATCTCTCCTGTGGCCAGATAGGTGGCACACTGTGTCTCCATCCATCTACACTCAAAGCACAGAGAACCCGAGGGCAAGGGTGGGGTGAGACAATGGTCTTGAACCTTGTTCGATTGCTGTCAGTCATCTGGGGAGTGGATTATTGGTTCTGTCATTTCAGGAACCTTCCCCAGGCACCAGCTCCAAATGAGAAGTCTGTCTTAAGGCCTTGCTTTGTCTGCTCTGTGCCCCTTGAGGGGAGGTTTGGTCCCTCAGAGACTCAAGAGAATGCTAGACACATGTGAGGGCTATTTGGGGAAAACAGCAGCTGAAGCTACCGTATCATTGGTCTTCCTGGCTCTCACTGCAAAAGAACCACATTTTCTTAAGCTTTTAGGATCTGGCTACATGGAGACAGAAGGCAGAAAGTCTGGGGTTGCTGTTGCTATTGTGACCGAGTCTGTGCACCATGACGAAGACAACGCCACCGCCACTGCCGCTGCCGCCATCATGGTACGAGACCCAAGACATGTAGGCTTCGTTGGCCTTGACTCCCCCCCAACAGCCCTGACCAGGCTTAAGCCACAGTCATTTTGTGCACCCTGCCTCCACGCTGTGTGCCCACTCACCCGCCAGCACTAGTGATACAGGGAGACAGAGCACAACGCTACCATGACTACGAACCCATCAGAGAAAAGCGCTGGACGATGCACCTTAGGCTGAGGGTCACTTGGCTCCGACACCGACGCTCGTGCAATGGGGCTTTACCTTAGCAGATAAAGAGTCTGCAAGTAATCCGTGTTAGTGAGACATTACAATCTACTTACCTTGGGTCCGGTCTAGGGATACTGGGCCACCACCTGGCATTCCAACCTTGGACTGCATTGCGCCTGGAAGACAAAGGCCAAGGGAATCCTCATTGAGGACAACAAAGAAGCCCGCAAGTCATTCCTTCCTTCCATAGAATCAGAATTGCACAAAGGGAAGTTTACAGTCCCCATTCTTGCCCCCTTCCCCTCAAAGAGCGACTGGATCTGGGGATTGGACAATGGGGGCAGTGATCATTTAGCAGCCCACCGTCTAGTCTCCATACAAAGACTCAGGAACATATCAACTGAGAACTGCCAGTCCTTCACAAGGGGCTTCTACCCAGTGTCATGTGCCTGCTGCTCCATGGCAAACGGAAGAACTGGGTCTCAGGCTCTATGCATTGTGCCTGGGAAGGTGGACTGTGGCCAAGGCCTTCTCAAGTCTTGGCCATGTCAGGAAAGGCAAATTACAGGGCAGTGGCCTTCACTTCTCTCCACCTCAACAACCCAATACCCCAAAGCACTCCAGTAAACCACAGGCAAAAGCTATCAGAGACCAAAGACCAGGTCTAAGTATGTGCTCAAGATGATCCTCCTTTCCCTACTAAGTTTAAAACATTCGCTTCTGGACTCTTTCAGAAAGAGAATGCTATCCAGCAATGTCTATTTTATTGAGTTACTGAATGGGAACACAAAACACAAAGAGTCGGATATGACTAAAAGCAACTAAATAACAACAATGTCCATGATAGGTCGCATCTCCACAGTACCCTCAGGTTCACCAGGAGCCTTGGCTCTCTGAAGGAACGTATTTAAAGATGTTGAAAGTGAGAATGTGAAACCCTGCTCACCTCCAGGAGCCAAGGGGCCAGGGCCAGGTCCTGCAGTGGGCATTGCTCCTGGTGCAGGAACGCCACCTGGCAGAGGTGGTTGCATCAGAGGAGGAGCTCCATTCACATGCATCCCACCCTGAACAAGAGAAGAAATCAGAGCCTGTCCCATGTCCCTGTAGGGATTTAATAAATACACTAGTTGATGATAACCTTAAATTATCTAACTGATCACTCTAACCATCCCACCCCACATCCCTGTCCAGATGGTGTGCCCTCCCACAGGGCACAAAATCAGAAGAGCCAGAGACATAGTCCTCTGGGCACCACAGAATGGGACGCCCCAAACTCAGTACAGCTGGGACTAGACACTGGGACACGTTTGTCCTTTTGTTTTTTTTTTTTTAGGGTTTTTTTGCAGGGCAATGGGGGTTAAGTGACTTGCCCAGGGTCACACAGCTATAAAGTATAAAGTGAGGCTGGATTTGAACTCTGGTACTCCTGAATTCAGGGCCGGTGCTTTATTCACTGCACCACCTAGCTGCCCCCATGTTTCTTCTTTTGATATTCCAATCAATCACAGGGAGCTGTGGTGGACTTGGACTGTTCTACTCAACACCCAATGGGGGGGGGGGGCAGGCAACCAAAGGGAAATAAAGGCAGGTGCCCAGGGGGTGCTCTTTAGGAAAGCCCCAAAGCAGTACCACTTTTAAGAAAGCAAAGCTTCTCTTGTCTAGCGAGAGAATTTGGAGGAGTTCAGTTTTTAAGGGCCACTTCTCACACTGTGAGTTGTATATCCAAGTTCTTCATGTAGAGGGAAATGCCTACTATGTGCCAGGGATTGTGCTAAGTGCTTTAAAAATATGATCTCATTTGAAGGCCCTTGCTATAGCTGTATGCAAGGCCAAAGAAGACAAGTTAAGAGAAGCAAGTGAGGAGGGTCTGCCCCCAATTTCATTTCTCTACTCAATCATCCCTGACTTGAAGGGTTCCAGCCACACTGCTTCCCTCCCAACAATTGGGAGACCATCCCAAAAGATATACATGCCACAATCTGAAGTTTTTCACTTGGACAACTTTTTTATTTGTCTACCTTCCTGTTCTCTTCCACCCCAGCCTTCCATCACACCCTCACCTAGTGGCCAATACCACTTTAAGACAGATAAGTACTCAAACGTGAACCCGTACCAAGGGCTGCGGTTGAGAAGCTGGAGTATTCGGCTGGTTCATCGGTGCACTAGGTCCTTGGACAGGCTGCGGGTTACTCTGAATCAGAGATGGGATATTTGCTTGACGATGCAAAATTTTCTACAGAAAAGAGATAAACACTTATGCTGAAATTGGCTATGCTTTGTAACAGGATAATCTGCCAAGCCCCGCCTCCCACCACGAAGGAAGTACTTGTAGGCCACTTCCACAGGCAAGCAGGACTTACCAGTGCAATCTCTGGATCCACAATTCGCATCACTACTTGGGCTTGTAGCAAAGCATAGGCTAGCTGGGGGTTTTGGAGCAGCATGTTCCGTGCTTCTTGGGGACTATTCTGTACGCAAAGCTGGGCAAAGAAACACAGCACATCAGGTCCCATGGTTCCTCTGAGTGAAATAATGCAGTAAGAGTACTGGCCCAGGAATCTGAGGGGCCTCACCTTGGTGAGCCTTCCATGCTGCCATCAAGCAAGCACCCCACTCAACTTGGAGCCTACAAGGGCCTGTCTAATTACTGCCCCCCCCCCAACACCGGGATCAATTGTTCTATGGGCTCCCCACAGCTCAAGTACTAGTTCCTCTTGGTCTATAAGAATAGGAGAATGCCAATGATACTAAACCCTGAAGGAACCAAGCAAAGAGCAACACTCTTGTCTGTGGCCACATTGTCCACCATTTGGGATTGCTCCTTCAATGGGACAGTTTCCATTGGTTTTATATTTCCTACCTTCATTTGTTTCATCAGCTCAAACATCTGTTCTGGTGGCAGACTGGCAACGGCTCTGCTAATGGATTCCGGAGCATCTTCAGGGTTGATGGGGTCTCCATAAGGAGATTCAATGATGGGGGCACCAGTGCCAAGGCCTAATCAGGACAAATATAATCAAATTCAAAACAAAACCCCAAATCAAATGATTTCAAATGCAGAGCTGCTTGTCAACATTAGCATCTTTAAATTATTATAGATATTTTGCAAAAAAAGTTTTGCAAATCCTGCATAGGCCACATCTGGAAAACCATGTACAGATACCATATTGAAGGGAACAGCTTTCCTGGCCTGGAGCATTTGAGATATAGGCACTCTCTCCTCTTTATCTGATACAGCAGAGACTATCAATGTTTACCATGCAAGCTTCTGAATTTTTATGACAAGAGATCTTGAAAGCTTTTTAAATTGTATATTATATTGACTGGGATCCTAGTAGCAATTGGTATGGCATATCATTGGTGAACATATCTAATAGTGAAGTGAAATTATCATTAAGTCCAGAAGCTTATGAACCAGAATACTGGGAGTGGTGTTTCAAGCTCCCTAAAGCACTCAAGTTGGAAGTGTACTGCATGGTGTGTGTTAAATGAAGACATAAATTCTGTGTACTAAATAAAAAGCCATTTCTATTTCAGGCTTGAAGTTTTCAACATAGGTCGAGAGAAAAGGTTTTTCTGATAAGAGATGGTTTTCTTTTCCCCGCAATTGTCAAGTATTTATTTTTTCCCCCTCTCCCTCTAGTGGAAAAAGAAAAAAGAAGAAAAGCAAAAGCTCTTAATAAATATTCAGTCAAGCAAAACATTCCCACACTGGCCATATCCCGAAATTGTGTGCTCCATGTGAAGAGGTGGGTAGCATTCTTTATCACTGGTCTTTTGGAACCACGGTGTCAAACTCAAATAGCATAGTCACAGGGACTCAGAAAACCACAAATCAACATTATCTATATTGTATTGTATTTTTTTTTGGTTGTTGTTAAATGCCTGCCAATTACATTTGAATTTAGTGCCCCCTCCCCCCCCATCCAGGGCAGATTCATTGGCTGAGTTGTCTTAAACATTTCTCAATGTATGAATTGTTCTCATGGTTCAAATCACTTTTAGTTCACAGAGGTCTTCCTAGGTTCCACTGAAACTTTCTGCAGATACAACAGCATTTAAAATATATTCATATGTAATTTGCTCAGCTATTTATTCCCAATGGATGAATGTTCTCCCCACTCCCACCCCGCCCCAATTTCTAGTTCTTTGTCACTACAAAAAGAGCTGCTATAAATATTTGTGTGTACGTGGGCCCTTTTCCTCTCTTTGGGGGGGCATACAGGCCTAGTAGTAGCATTACTGGATCCACAAAAAAGTAACTTCTGGGCCATACTTCCAAAATGACTTCCAGAATGGCTGGACCAGTTCACAACTTCAAAAACAGCGTGTCAATATGCCTGTTTTGCTGTAGCCCCTTCAATATTTGTCAAAACTTTCCCTTTTGTCAACCTGATGGATATGAGATGGGATTTCAGAGTTCTTTGAGTTTCTCTAAATCAAGAGTGATTGGTCAAAGGATATGAACAGGCAGTTTTCTGATGAAGAAACCAAAGCTATCTATTCCCATATGAAAAAATGCTCTAAATATCTAATGATTAGAGAGATGCAAATTAAAACAACTCTGAGGTACCACCTGACACTTATCAGATTGGCTAAAATGACAAAAAAGGAAGATAATAAATGTTGGAGAGGCTGTGGGAAAATTGGAACACTAATGCATTGTTGGTGGAGCTGTGAGCTGATCCAACCATTCTGGAGAGCAATTTGGAATTATGCCCAAAGGGCGATAAAGCTGTGCATACCCTTTGACCCAGCAATCCCACTTTTAGGTCTTTTGCCCAAAGAAATCATGGAAGGGGGAAAGGGACCCACATGTACAAAAATATTTATAGCTGCTCTTTACGTGGTAGCAAGGAATTGGAAGTTGAGGGGGTGCCCATCCATTGGGGAATGGCTGGACAAGTTGTGGTATATGAATACAATGGAATACTATTGTGCTGTAAGAAATGATGAGCAGGAAGAGTTCAGAGAAACCTGGAGGGTCTTACGTGAGCTGATGATGAGTGAGATGAGCAGAACCAGAAGAACATTGTACACAGTATCATCAACATTGAGTGTTGACCTACTGTGATGGACTATATTCTTCTCACCAATGCAATGGTACAGAAGAGTTCCAGGGAACTCATGATAGAAGAGGATCTCCAAATCCAAGAAAAAAAAAGAAAGAAAGAACTGTGGAGTATAGATGCTGATTGAACCATATTATTTCTTTTGTTTTGGGTGCTGTTGTTTTTTTTTTCTATTTTGAGGTTTTGCATCACTGCTCTGATTCTTTCTCTTGTAACAGGATTAATGCAGAAATAGGATTAATGTTATTATGTGTATATATATATATATATGTGTGTGTATATATCTATATGTATATGGATATGGATATGATATATAGATATATAGATATAACCTATATCAGATTACCTGCTGTCTAGGGGAGGGGGGAGGGAGGGGAGGGAGGGAGAAAAATCTGAAATTGTAAACCTTGTATAAACAAAAGTTGAGAACTATCTTTACATGTAATGGAAAAAATAAAATACCTCATACATAAAAAAAAAAATCAAGAGTGATTTGGAGGAAGAGAAACAGTTAACAATAGTAATTATAAAAAAGAGAAAAGGGGGAAAAATTGCACACACAAAAAAAGAAGTCTCCTCTTTCTCCAACCCTTACTCAGGGACTTAGCCATGCCCAGGGCCTGACACTGAATCACCCCCACCAAGGCAAAGGTGGTTCCCAGAGGGAGAGACTACAAAGTGGGCAACCCTAAGGTGCCAAGGAATCCTGCTAACAATGGACCTGGACCATTAGGACCTTCATGCAGGGTACCTCAGGTGTTTATTAAAATACTGGAGCTTTTAAGAGGGAAACTGCATAGAGAGAGATTTAAAACAAGTTCAATACTGATGTTCCCAAAGTAACTTCTAGGAGAGGATCAATAAGAACCAGAGAATAATGAATGAGGATTCTCTAAGATTGAACTCAGGGCCATGCAATTGGGGTTAAGTGACTTGCTCAGGGTCACACAACTAGTAAATGTTTGAAGACAGATTTGAACTCAAGTCCTCCTGACTCCAGGACCAGTAGGTGGTCTATCTACTACACCACCCAGTTGCCCCCTACAATTACATCTTAATAAAAACCCCTTTCTCAAAAAAAAAAAAAAAAAAAGAAGTGATTTGGAGCATTTTTTTCACATGGATAAAGATAACTTGGATTTCTTCCCCGGAGAATTACCTGTTCACATCTTCCGACCATTTGTCAACTGGAGAATAGAAGATATTTATCAATGTGATTAATTTCTTTATATATATTGAAAGTGAAGCCCTTATCAACAAAACTTGTTGCAAAGATTTTCTTGGTTGTTTCACTTCTAATCTTAGCTGCATTGGATTTGTTTTTACAAACCCTTTTAAACTCTGCATAGTCAAAATTGGCTACTTTATCTACTTTGATACTTTCTATCCTTTGTTTGGTCACAAAATCTTTCCCTATTCATAGACTTGAAAGGTAGTTTCTTTGTTCTGCTAATTTGTTTATGACGTGATCTCTGATGTCTAGGTTCATGTATCCATTTGGAATTTATCTTGGTATGTGGTGTGAGGTGTTAATCTATTTATAATTTCTGCCAGACAGCAGTCCAGTTTTCCTAGCAGTTTTTGTCAAATAGTAAACCATTACCTCAGCAGCTGAGAGCTTTGGGTTTGTGGAACACTAGGCTACTGTATTCATTTACTTTGTTATGTTGTATATATAATCTGTTCCACTGATCTCTTACTATTTAATCGATACTAATTAGTTTTGATGATTACTTCAAGATATAGTTTGAAGATCTGGTACTGGTAGGCCCCCTTCTTTCCTCCTTTTATTCATTACTTTGAGATTCTTGACCTTTTGTTCCTCTAGATGAATTTTATTTGACTTTTGTGTAGTTCTATAAAGTAATCCTTTGGCAAATTGAGCGATAACAGCACTGATGAGTTAATTTAAGTGCTATTTTCATTTTTATCTGATTGGCTTGACCTGCCCATGAGAAATTAATATTTTTCCAATTACTTAGATCTCTTTTTCCATCAAGTGCTTTGTAGTTGGAGTCACATAGTTCTTGTGTTCATCTTGGTAGGGAGACTGTCAAGTAATTTTATATATTCTGTAGTTCTTTTAAGTAGACTTTATCTGTTCTTGCTGTGTTTTTTTGGTAATATACAGGAATGTTAATGACTCAGGTAGATTATTTGATATCCTGCAATTTTGCTTAATTCATCATTTCAATGAATTTTTAGTTTGACGTTAGAGTTAAGTACACCATAACATCATTGCAAAAAGTCCTAATCATTTTCTTTTTGACCATGCTTGTTCCTTCAATTTATTTTTGTCTCATGGCCACGGTTAGTATTTCTAGTACTATATTTTTACCCCCTGAGGTTATGTATGTGGTGATTAAAAATTGGGTGAGAATTAAGTTTGTGAACTCCTAAGTGACAGTAACTTTTGTTATTGAATTTTATAAAATAATATAGGAAAGTTGCTGGTGGATTGTATAAAAACAAATACATTTCTTTGCATTTTTTTCTCCCTCCCATCTATTGATCTTTGTATGGTTAGCTAGCCAACTTTACAAATCAATAAAAAGCAATAATCTCACATTAGAAGACAGGGCTTCCCAACTCTTTTTAATGGGACTGAAGTCATACAGTTCTAGAGGATGGTCATTCCTGAGTGGACACCATGAAAATACAACATTCTAAATGTCCAATAATCATCCAAGTGGGTAGTAAGCATTAATGATCCATTAGCATCATGAGCCTGAATGACAACCACCCTCTTAGTTCAAGTACAAGCCTTACCTCCTAGTAACTGAAGGATTTCAAGACAAACTAACCTTTAGG
Source organism: Dromiciops gliroides (assembly GCF_019393635.1). Taxonomy (NCBI): domain Eukaryota; kingdom Metazoa; phylum Chordata; class Mammalia; order Microbiotheria; family Microbiotheriidae; genus Dromiciops; species Dromiciops gliroides. Next base: position 11,145,841 of record NC_057867.1, read on the forward strand.
TTGTCATTTATCGACACTTCCTTAATGTGTAATATTTTAATAATCTCCATTGACAAAACCAGTGCTTGAGCTTGGTGAATACTGGGAGACAAGATATCTCCCCTTAGTCCAGAAATGGGAATCTTTTGTATCCCCAAGCCCACTGCCTGTGATGCCCACAATGCTTCTGTAACTAGACTCACTCTTTAGTTCCTCCTTGTTTTTTTCACTTGCAGCGTTGTCTACCCGAAGTGCTCTCCCGCTGAACTCCCGGCCGTTCAGGTTCCGCATAGCACTGAGGGCTGTTTCTTGGTCTTGATATTCACAGAAGCCATAACCCTTTGGTTTCCCTGTCTCCCGATCATATACCAACCTGAATGGGAGAATCGAGGAAGGGAACACAACTATTACATAGGGAACAAGTCTTTTGGACCCACCTCTCCATTAAGATGAAATTTTGTAATTCTAGCCCCCAAAGTCTTTTCCGCTGAAATCTTATCAAGGGATCAGGAAGGATTAACTTTTTGCTTAGAATCCAGTTAAAGAATTACTAGGAAAAATCTAGTCCAGAGAAGAAACTTGAGAGAAGCATCAGTAAAGCAGAGCCTCTTACCTGAAACTTACAACTGGTCCAACTTCGGAGAAGATGTCCTTTAACTGTTCTTCAGTAGCTTCATATGGAATGTTACCAACTAAGGAGGAAAAGGCAGGAAATAAGCAGGAAATTCCAGGTTTGTAATAGACAAGCTCAAGGAGAAATTAACCAGGGAGAACACCTGTTTTTGGGCCACCATGTTCTTAGCGTATCTTCCTACGATCAAACAGTTAGACAGTAGAGGGAGCAATGATTTCTCCCCCTTGCTATTTTTATAACAAGTAGGCCTTGGTTTTAAATTTCTCTGCCATTCGGCAGATTCCCCCCCTTTCTTCCTCGCCCTCACCCTTTCCAAAGAGCCTAACGCTCGAGATTGACCCCCCCTCCCCTAGAAATCGCCAGTACCCGTGAAAAATCGGGGACCGGATTCTCAGGCGGTCCTAAGGAGCTGGAAGGGCCCCCCATGCCGCAGTAGCCCCGGTCTTGGGGGGAGGAGGGGCGGACCCTTCCCTTTCCCACGCACCCCGACCTTTGCGGGGATGAGGCTGCCCAGTGAAGCTCGCCGCCCCCGGGCCCCCCTCCAAGCTGTTACTCCAGCTCAGGCAGTCCCGTTTGGGTCTGTAGAGGGCTCCGAAGGCCCTGGCCCTGGTTGGCCGGCCTATCCGCCCGGAGCCAGAGACCTTTCTCGAGCGAGCGAGAGAGCAAGAGACAGAGAGAGCGAGAGACAGAGAGAGAGAGACAGAGAGAGACCGAGAGAGAGAGAGAGAGACCGAGAGAGAGAGAGAGAGACCGAGAGAGAGACCGAGAGAGAGAGACCGAGAGAGAGAGAGAGAGAGAGAGAGAGAGAGAGAGAGAGAGAGAGAGAGAGAGAGAGAGAGAGAGAGACCGAGACCGAGAGAGAGACCGAGAGAGAGACCGAGACCGAGACCTTTCTCGGGGGCGACGGCGCACATTTCGGCGGGAGCCTCGCGGGGCGCTATTCAAGCCCGAGACCAAGGAGCCAACAAGGTCGACCCGCCGCTCTGCTGCGGGCACGTCCGGCCTCCAGCTTGGGCCTTCATTCATCCGTTCTGCGGCCGGGGTTCCGCACGAGCCCACCCTCTGCCCCGATGATTCGAAGCCCCGGGCTGGGGCTGGGGCTGGGGCTGGGAGCGGGTCGGGGGCGGCAGAAGCACGAGCCACGCAAGCTCCGGGAGGCACGCAAGCTCCGGGAGGCACGGGGGACGGGAGCACGCGCACTGATCCAAAGGGACGCAGCACGCAGCGCCGGCTGCTCGGGTTCCAAGCGCCGCGGCCCTCCCTTCCCCCTGGCCCAGGCCGCATGCGTCCGGGCCGCGAGCTCGCGGGCCGGGGGCTCGGCCCCCCCCCCCCCATCCCGGCGGCCCTCCGTCCTCCCCTTCCCTTCCGCCCGTCTGCCTCCCCGGCCGGCTCGCTTTCCCTCTCCTGCACAGGCCAGTCCTACATCTGTGCGGCCCGGCGGCCAGCCCTGGCGGCGAGAGCCGCTCACCGAACACGGAGCGCAGCGATCGGTCTACCGCCGGGTCCCGGACCGCCAACCCCGCCATCGTCCTCCGTGCCCGCTTCCGGTGCGAGCACAAGTGCTTCTTGCGCCTACCCACACTTCCGCACTGCGCGAGGGGCGGCCCCCTTCATTAGGGGCGGCCCCCGGCACCTCGCAGGCGTTCTTCCGTAAACAGCCGCGGCAGCGGCGGCCGCCAGCCCGCCTTCCTGCCCGTGGCAGCCTGGAGGGGGCAGGAGAGGCCCCCCGCCGCTGTCTGCCGGCCTCGGCACCCGCAACAAAGAGGCCGCCCGGTTTCCTGGAAACCTGCCCCCTGAGGGCCGGCCGGCGCTCGGGGTTCGAACCCTTGCGCGCTCCGCGTTCTCTCCCGGCCCCGCCTTACGGCCTTCCTCCCTCCGGCCGGCCCGCCAGCCCGGCCGCTTGCCCTCCCTCAGTCCAGCCCCGCTCTCTCTCCGCGGCCCTCGTTCCCCCGCCTCCCTCCCTCCGGCCCGCCCCCAGCCTCCGCAGACTGAGGGCGGGGCCTGACTCAAGATGGCGCCCGGAGTGTCGGCGGCTCCCCCGCCCCTGTCCCCCCAAGCCCTTCGTCGGCCTCCGGGGCGGCTTCGCTTTGGTTCCTCCGGGGAGCGGGAAACGCGCGGCCCCACCCACGCGCCCGCCCCCGGCCACGCCCCGGCCCCGGCGCCCGCCCCGGCCCCGGCTGACGCCGAGTGCATGGAGCGGGATGCAGCAGAGGCCCGAGGCCCCCGGGGCCCGGGAGCCGGAGCGCCCGAGGGTACGCTGGGGAGGGCGCCCCGAGGCCCAGGGGGCAGGGGAGGCCTTAGCCGGGGGTGCGGTGGGGCGGGGTGAGGGCGCGAGCTCCATGTGCTCGACGTGGCGGCGTGGCCGCCGCGGGATGGGCGCCTCGGGGCCGGGCCAGGCTAGGCTGGGCTGATGGGGTAGCGGGCAGGCTCGCTCCCCCGCGCCCCGGCACCCCCGGGCCCCTGGCGGGGCCACCCGGCCGGAAGGGGGCGCAGCGGGGCACGGGCACAGCTGGTGGAGGAGAGCGGCGCCACGCGACCGCTCCCCCCCCCCCGAGCCTGGCACCCGGGCGAGCGCCTTTGTCTCCGTGTCTGTGGTGCCCGGAGGAGCTGCCTTATGGCGGGCGGATGAATGAAAGAACGCACGAGGCCGTGGCACCCCTCGGCCCTGCTGCTGGCTCCCCCAGGCGGCGGCGGCGGCAGTCCCGGGCTGGCAGGGCCCCGATGGCCAGGCGCAGGAAGGCTTCAGTTATAGAGCTAGACAGGCAAGTGGTCAGCAAGCATTTGTTAGGCGCTTCCTGTGTGCTAGCCATTGTGCTAAGGACTGAGGCTACAGAGAGAGGCAAAATCCCAGGCCCTGACCTCAGGGAGCCCCCAGTCTCGTGGGGGGACAGCAGGCAAACAACTGAGTGCATACAAGAAATATGCGAGGTAAGGGGGGGGGCCCAGCTGAGATCTAAGCTAAGCCTTTAGGCACATAACGTTCCAGGCAAGGTGCTGAACCTGGGTTGCTGCAGCCTCTGTGACAAACAGCAAGGAAGGAGAGTGCAGGAGAGGGGACATGAAGTGTAAAAAGATCGCAAAGGTAGGCAGGGTCAGGTTGTAAAGGATTGAAAAAGCCAAGCTGGGTTTTCAGTTTGGAAATAACAGGGAGCCACTGCAGCTCATGAGTTGGGGTAACGCGGTCAGCCCAATGCTTTAGGTAGGTCATTTTTTGGCAAGTAGAGGATGGATTCTAGGGGGGAGAGACTTGAGTTAGGAAGACCCAATAGGCACTGCAGCAGTCCAGGGTAGAGATGTGGCCGTGAGTGCGGAGAGGGGTTGGGGAAGGTAGAAGCATCAGATTTGCTGACACATGGGGCATATGTGTCTGATGAGCTGAGGATGACACCTGGGTGATAGGAAGTGCTTTAAAAGTAGCAGGAATGTTGGGAAAAGGGGAGGGTTTGGAGGAAGGATGAACTAGGCTTTGGGTGTGCTGAATTGGAGGCCCCCACAGAACTTCCAAATCAGCATGTCCAGAATGCCTTTAGCAGGAGCTAAGCATGGGAGAGACAGTGTGGGTATCTAAGTCTAGCAGTCAGGATAGTGGTCATAATTGAGCTGTTAGAGCTGAGAAGATCCCCAAGTGACTTCAGCTACCCCCTACTCTACCTGCTTCACCAGGATTTCCCTATATTCCCCAGGCTCTTGGGAGGCCTCCAGCTGTGACCCCACTGCAGCCCATTTCACTCCCTGGGCAGTTTGACCTCTCCTTCTGGCTTAAATTTGCTTCTTTGTACTTCTCCTAGCTCTGGCTGCTAGAGTCAAAGAGGGCAAACAGAGCTCACCTCTTTTCCAAGTGTTGCCTGGAATCTTTTCCCTTCCAAGCTGAACTTCAACACTTCCTTCAGCTGACCCTTATAGGGTACAGCCCACAAGCCTCTTGTCTTCCTTGTTGTTCCTGAAGACAGTTATGTGACACTTGAGTCACATTTACAGTCCCCTTTGCCCAAAAGACCTGAGTGAATGCCATGTGCCCGATAGGTCACAGAGTCCCCTTTAAGCACTGAAATGCTTAAGCGGGGTGGGGGGGGGTCTTTGGAGAACCACAGGTGGCAGCTAAGAGTTAGTCTGGATATCACTGGTTGGAAAAGAAATTGTTATGGCCCAGATATTTCTACAAAGGGTAATTAGGGGTATTTGGGGTTCAGAGCCCTGTTGTGGCAAGTGACCGGACTCTCACAAAGTCGGCATCAGAGGTAGAAGAGCCTCCCTCGATGGACCAGGAATCTGAAAGCCAGTGTGGCGTTTCTTTCTTTAAACTTGTATTATTCTGAACTTAACAAAAACCAAATAAAATGAGACAGGTGCAAAGTGGAAGAGAAAAAGAAGATTGTGCAACTGTGAATCTCTATTACTTTTCCTTTGAAAGTATATAATAAATTCAGCCTATGGCTTTCAAAGCTGGCCCACTCATTTGGTTTCTTCTGACCTTCTTTCTGTTCTCCTGTGGATTTTGAAAAATGCCTCAATTACATTTTCTTCCTTTTTTTTTTTTGACAACCCCTATTTCTAGCTCTTCAGTCTTTCCAAATTGGGGTGGGGGGGGGAGGAAAAACAACAGTGCTCAACAAACATACATAGTTAAGCAAAGCAAATTCCCATATTGACCATATGTGAATGTGTATGTTCCATTTTCCCCATGTGGCATTTCTTATCAGTGAGACTGGTTATCTGCTTCTCTGTGCGCAGCCCCTCGTGGCCTCTGCTTACCTTGGCACACAGGTATGCTGGGAGAGCCAGGGCAGGCACTGGCATGGAAATTTGGGCCAGACGCTGGCTGGCTGCTTGCTGGCTGCCATTGTGCATGGCAGATTAGTGGTTCTGCCTCTTCAGCAACTTTCCTGTGGCCCTGCCCAAGGCCCTACCTTAGTTTCAGTTTCCTTTGCAGTACCTGTGTTGGGGGCCTTTTCCTCTACCTGTCCTGGGCAGTCTCCTCCTCATGAAGGCCAAATGCAGATTTGGGGCAGGGGACAAACCCAATGTGTCCTTGGCCTGGGAAGGCAGCCGCTTCTGGGCTTCCTCTCCCACTGAGCCAGGACGTTTTCTTTCCTCCAGGCTCTGACAAAATGGAGGCTGAAGGTGGAAAGTCTGAGGTTCTTGTGGCTGTTGTGACAGAGCCTCAGTTTACACAGCGTTGCAGGTATGAGGAGGTTGCGGGGCCACCTCAGGGAGTTTGTCGGGTAGAGAGATGGGGTTACGTGCGCTTGGGCCTTGGAGCAGAGGAGAGTGGGGACTGAGTGAAGGACTCTCGAGGGAGGGATCCTGGATTAGGGGGCACAGTGGCAGCACTGGTTTTGTGACGTCCTCAGCCTGGAAATCTGATGTGACAGAATAGACATGAGGCCAGCTGAGACATCTAGGACTGTGGGGTCAAACCTTCCTGATTTGCCCAGCTTGAAGCTCCTTCCTTGACCCTGGAGCCAAATCCTTTGTTGGTCCTGCAGGGAATATCTTGAGAAGCACCAACTCCTAGATAGGCGTCACCGTGTAAAGCAGCTGCCTGATGGTTCCATGGCACTACCTGTCCTGGGAGAGACCCTCAGCGAGCAGCACCTACAAGCTCTGAGGCAGCGAGAGGCCCCTGAGAGCACCTGCAGGCTGGCACAGATCCTGGTTAGTATTTGGGTGAAGGCCCTCATTGGCCAGAACAAACTGGCACTGATGATCCCTGAGCATGGGATCCTGAGCTTGGCACTGGCTCTCTGTGTCCTAGGGAGCTTTTCATTGAGGGTATAGCCCTGAGGCTAGCTTTCCAGGGTGCTTTACCATGAGGGCAACTGTTGTGTCATCTGCCAGACGCAGGCCTTGGCATTTGAATTTCCCTGTGCTGCTCTTCCCCATGTAAATGTCCCCGGTGTACATCTCTTCTGTGTGCCTTTCCCAGAATCCTGTTCCTTCCAAGAAAGCTCAGAGCTGTTCTCCTGCTCAGAAGCTACATGGGGAGCTGCGGCGTCTGGTGGAAGGCCAGGGGCACACGTGGTCAGTTGAGCTAGAGAAAGATCTTCCCCATTCCTGGCAACGTCACGGTGACCTCGTCCTGCTCAATGAGGATAGCTTCAAAGCTGCCCATTGGAAAACGCTGGGTAAGTGAAAGCAGTATCCCCGTCTTCCTCATGGGTCCCTCTGAGGCAGCCTCATCCCCACCTCCCTTTTGGGGGCTGTGCTCTGTTCCAGAACCAGGTCTCTGGAAGACTGTTGCTTCTGCTCTGGGAGGCCAGCGTCTGGCTAAGCGAGGGCGTGTGTCACCGGGGGGGACACGAGCTCCCAAAGTGATCCTGCTGCTGGGTGCCCACGGCTGGGTGGAGCATGTGGACAATGGCATCAGGTAGGTTACCCAAGGGAAACTCGTTTGAGGGTACGGGCAGAAGGGCTGGTGAGGGTGTCGCCTCAGGGCTCTGCAGCCCTAGACTTGGGACTGAGAGAACCTCTCATTCCTTTGTGCACTCTTCTCTGAACTACCTAATGGGGCGTGCGCCCCACTTCTTGGGGGGCGCTCAGAAGTGTGAGGATGCTAGCCATGTTGTTCACTTGGCCCCTCGGTGTATTGATTTCCCTAGGTACACGTTTGATGTGACCCAAAGCATGTTCTCCTTTGGAAACATCACTGAGAAGCTGCGGGTAGCATCAATGGCCTGTGCTGGACAAGTGCTGGTGGATCTCTATGCAGGTGACAACCTTTGGGAGCAGGCTCTTGAGTTAGGGCCATTGCTCTGCTCTGCTCCGGAGCAATGCTGTCAGGGCCAGACCAGAAGAAAGAGCTCTTTGATAGGCTTACAGCAGATTGGGCTGCCTGGCCCCTTGGCCGGAGGGGCCCGGAGCTGGCAGGGACCTTGGAGGTCAGCGGCAGAGGAGGAGGAGACTCAGGCAGGCTAAGGGAGCGTGTAGCAGGCATTAAGTGTCAGAGCTGTTGAGATTGGAATGCAGGTCCTCTGTTAATTTAGTCTCCTGTTTTGGAGTGTCCCTGCCTCTTAGTGGGACCACACCCCTTCACCACTTACATCCCTCCCTCCCTCCCTTCCATTCATCCATCCATCCATCCATCCATCCATTTATTCATCTATTCATTCATTCCTTTCTGGACCAGGTACAACATGGTTTCCCTCAACAACTTTCACCAGTGTCCTTGCCACTGACTGTTCCATGACTTTCGTCTCCTTCTGCCTATAAGCTCCCAAACTGTCCCTAGCTCTGGAGAACCTTCTCTTCCCCTCCCTGGGATCTGCTCAGCTGGATATTACCAAGTTCTCTCCTTCCATTTAAGTGACTCTTGAGGTCGTACCTTCTCCAAGACCTTCCTCTGCCTTCCCCTTTGCCACTTCCCCCAACATTTTCTGCTGGCCTAGAAAGTTCCCACATCTGTGGCCTAACTTTGCCCACCAGAAATGCACTTCACCCTTGGCATGGATATAATGTAAATACTTGAATTCTGTTTTCTTTCTGTCTTCTCTGTTTTTGTCTGCATCAGTGTTGTTTGTGTCAGAGGCCAGGGCTTTAGATGGCAGGGAATGTGTATCTGGCCGGTGCCTAGCCAGCACAGCAGTCCAAATGGTGCCAACTAGATGCTTTTTTGATGGATGCTTGTATGATTCTGATGCTTGAAGGGACAGGAAGCTCCCAGTACGGTTCTTAAGTAGCTTGAGGTAGAACGTTCAGTTGAGGTAGAACGTTCAGTTGTCTTGTTCTGAAATAGATGGAGGGAGTTGCTTTCTTCTGTCCTCTCTAACCCTACCCTTTGGCTATCCATCAACCAGCAAACACAAGGTGCCTACTGTGTGCCAGACACTGGCCTATGATTGCAGGAAGTTGCCTCAGAGCTTTGGCACGCAGAGTAAGCTATGTGCTCGGCTGTGCTGCATGTCAGTCCTGGGGGCTTCCACCTGCCAGCAGCATCCATGTGGCTGAATCTCTGGCCCCTTGTTCCTGATGGCCTAGACGGTTTGTTTCTCTTCCCATGGGAGCCTACTGTTCATGGGTCACAACGCACACAAGAGCGTGGAACCTGCATTGGTCTGCTGAGGCTCGCCTGCTCAAGGCCTTCATCCGTGTCTCCTTCCTCCAGGGATTGGTTACTTCACCTTGCCATTCCTGATTCATGCAAAGGCTGCCTTCGTGCATGCCTGTGAGTGGGATCCTCATGCTGCAGCAGCCTTGAGGAAAAACCTGGAGCTCAACGGTGTTGGGGATCGGTGCCGTATCCACCTGGGCGATAACAGGAAGGTGAGTGAGCAGGACTCAGCAAGTGGGGCCTTGGATCTGAACTGTCGCCCCACCCCCCCTCCTGCCCCCCTCTCAAACAGCCAATTGCAGGACTTTCCTAGGCCCCCACCCTGCCTCCGGAAAACTCAGGCAGCTTGAAGCTGGGAGGTCGCTTAGAGATCATTGAGTTGGACCCCTTCATTTTGTGGACGGAGAAAATGAGGCCCCGAGTTGTTGGCTATGATCATCTCACTCCGTGGCACTCACGTTCTCTTGATATGAGGAGGAGCCGTGCATGCTGGTTCTTGCCTCAGCGGTTGGAATGAGGACAGCCTTGGGTCCTTACAGTGTGGGACTGAAATATGAAGACTTAGTGGTCCCAAAAGGAGGGATAGGGGACCCTCATGTTGGCCTAAGACCCAAAGGGAAGAGGCCATTGTCTACTCTCTGAGCTTCCTGTCCAGAGTGGGACCGGCGCCACTGTGTTTCAAAGTATACTTTGGACAAAGAGATTGTAGGAGCCAGCTGAGCAGCCACTGGGTGCTTAGCATAGCACCTGGTGCTTAATAAGTGCTTGGTTCCTCCCTCTTTCTCTCTCCCTTCTTCCCTTTCTCTTTCCTTCCCTCCCTCTTTTTCTCCCTTTCCCCTTCCTTCCCTCCCTCTTTCTCCCTCCCTTTTTCTCTCCCTTCCTCTTTCTCTTTCTCTCCTTCCCTTCCTCTCTCCCTCCCTCTTTCTCTCCCTCTCCCCCTCCTTCCCTCCCTCTTCCTCCCTCCCTCTTTCTCTCTCCCTTCCTCCCTTTCTCTTTCCCTCCCTCCCTCTTTCTCCCTCCTTTTCTCTCTCCCTCCCTCTTTCTCTTTCTCTCCTTCCCTTCCTCTCTCCCTCCCTCTTTCTCTCCCTCTTCCTACCTCCCTCTTTCTCTCCCTCTTCCTCCCTCCCTCTTTCTCTCCCTCTCCCCCTCCTTCCCTCCCTCTTCCTCCCTCCCTCTTTCTCTCCCTCTTCCTCCCTCCCTCTTTCTCTCCCTCTCCCCCTCCTTCCCTCCCTATTTCTCCCTCCTCCCTCCCTCCCTCTTTCTCCCTTCTTCCCTTTCTCTTTCTTTCCCTCCCTCCCTCTTTCTTCCTCCCTTTCTCCCTCCTTCTTTCTCTTTCTCTCCTTCCCTTTCTCTCTCCCTCCTTCTTTCTCTTTCTCTCCTTCCCTTTCTCTCTCCCTCCTTCTTTCTCTTTCTCTCCCCCTCCCTCTTTCTCTTTCTCTCCTTCCCTCCCTCTCTCCCTTCCTCTTTCTCTCCCTCTCCCCCTCCTTCCCTCCCTTCCTCTCTCTCAGCCTTTAATGTGGTGACCCACTTTGAGGTCCTGATGCTCTACTCACTACCCTCTCTCTCTCTCTCTCTTTCCCCCACCTCTCTTAGCTGAAGTTATGGAGCATTGCTGACAGGGTGAACTTGGGGCTCATCCCCAGCTCCGAGGAGGGCTGGCCCATTGCTTGTCAGGTGCTGCGCCAGGACACAGGGGGCATCCTGCATATCCACCACAATGTGGAATCCTTCCCCGGGAAGGAGCTCCAGCTCCCCAGCAGCAGTGAGGCAGGGCCAAAGGAGCAGAGAGCTGCCAGGAATTCGGGAAGGCAGACAGCAGCAAAGATCGCTAAGCTGGAGTGGCGGAGGTGGGCCGAGGCCGTGGCTGTTCGCATTGGAGCCTTGCTTCTGCAGCTGCACGGGAAGCCGTGGGAGACGCGAATCCTGCACATTCAGCAAGTGAAGTCCTACGCTCCCCATGTGGATCATGTGGTTTTGGATCTGGACTGTCGCCCCCTTTCCTGCTCTGCTGGTGAGGGTGCTGGGAAAGCTGAGAGGAGCTGTGGTCAGGGGTCCAAGGTCTGAGGCCTGAGGGCCAGGTGGCTGGGAGTGCTGAAGTTAGCAACTTGCTTCCACTTCTTGCCCCGTTAGCCCCTAGAAAGGAATCTTACGTTTTTATAGGGAATTGTTAGAGTGACTGATTATTAGTATATCTCTTCCAAGGGCTTGGTGTAAGGCTGGGACTGAGTGCTTTTGTCACCAAAGTCTTGTCTTCCTTCCTTTCTCTTCCACCAATTGTGACGAATTGTCGTCTTTATAAACCTAGCAAAGGCAGAATAGCTTGTTGAACTGAGCGGTATCTGCAGAGCCCCCAGTTCCGCAGTTTGGCCTCAGCTCCATCTGTGTGGCCGTAGATGAGCTGCTCCTCTATCACATTGTTGGCTTTGAGTCTCCTCATCTCAAAGATGGGGTTATCTCTGAACTACCTCATGTAGCTGTTGTCTAAGGAGTGTGGTTTGTCGATGGAGTTTCTCCGAAACATTCCACCGGTTTTAGAATTGGAGGTGCAGCACTGCCTGCCTCTTGAAGAGCTTTGGATCAGTCCTTGGGGATAAAGCCCTTGGTGACCAAGCCGTTGATGCTGTTTCTGCCTGCCGGCATGTGGTGGCTCTGGGCGATGGGCGGGGTGGGGGGAGCGGGAGGTGGGGGTTGTTTGGTGAATGAGCCAGAGTTCTCTTTGCCAGAGTGGACCAAAGTGGTGGCAGGGCTTGAGCAGCTTTGTCAGTGCTTGTCCTTGGCCCTCAGTCCTGACGTCTCATAACTTGGATCCTCCGAATAGCTTCTTGGTTCGACAGACGGATGCAAATACTACCAGAAACTTACTAATCGTGCAGGGTTTCTGGGGAGTGCATTTCTTAGGGCTCTTCGGCTGGGCTCCCAGGCTTACTGTCTTCTCCCCTTGTGACCCTGGAGTGTTCTCCAGCCAGTGTGGGGCCAGCTGCATTTCTAAGCAATGCACTATGATCTCCCTTCTTCTCTGCTTGTCCTAAGTCTCAGTGTCAGGACCTGCACCAAAAGTCAAGGTGCAGGGATGGCGAGAAGGAAGGGCATCCATCCCGAGTTGTCCTTTCCTGCTCATGGAGGCTCATGGGATTTCTAAGTAATTGTGTTTAAGGTGACTTCTCACCCACCGTTGGAGGAACAAGCCTAAGCCTTGGTTAAGCATGACTGGGCCATGAGGTCATGTTTGTCACTTTTTTGTAAATGTCCCTTGAGAGGCTCCAGCTCTTTCACTTTGAAGGCCTCTGCTGGGTGGGTGCATCAGTGGCAAGGCCCAAAAGTAAGCCAGAAGGGAGTGGTTTTGTCTTTGTATCCTAGCACTATGTGCACATAGTAGGTGCTTAATAAATGCTTAATGACTAGCTGAATGGAGTGTCCAGAGAGATTGGAATGCTCTGGCCAAGTAAGGGCTCCCACCCAGGGCAGGCAGAACTAGGGTGGTGTTTATTCGGCATCCTGGCTTGCGTTGGGGAAGCAGTTGTTTTGATTAGGGTAATGTTTGGGGAACAGTCACCTCAAGCTTTTTCTCTGAGGACCTGGGATAGTCCTGTTGGCAGTAGCAGGCTTTCCTTAAGTCTTGATTCAAAGTAAACGTTTTCATGAGACCTGAAGCATAGGAATATAGGAAATAAAATTAAGTACAGTCTGAAGTACGTTTAGCCACTGTAACCTCAAGTGCCTCAATTAATGTGTTGGTTTAAAAAGGAAGGAGAAAGAAAGAGTGTGATTGATTGTCCAGGAAATGTTCGTTGGGTTCTTGTATCTCTTAACACAAAACCAGATATTGTGAATGTGAAGAAACTCGTATTTTGTTGTGGATAAAGGGTCACTGTGGGCCCTGGAGGCTCGCAAACCCCTGCATCAGAAGGCTCTGGCTGCTCTCTCCCCCAAAAGACATATACCCCAGCCCACTGAAACTGGCATTGGAGGGAGGAGCAGGAGTCTGGGGGCCACCTACCTAATGGAGCATGATGGAAAAGCTTTTATTAGATACTTGCTTTGTGGAAGGCATTGTGCTGTAAACTCTGGGGCTGGAAATACGAGCAAGCAAGGTGGTAATGCGGATGCTGAGCTTGTAACATAGGAGTCCAAGTGTGTGTGAGACCCTAGAACCCACCCAAGAACTTGCTTTTCATCATCTGCTAGGCCTAGTAGCTTTGCCTCCTGCTTGGCCCCACCAAACCCAAGCATAGAGTGCTAGACTCAGTCAGAAGGCCTGGCTTCAAATCCTATCTTTGCTACTTCCTAGCTGTGTGACCCTGGGCAAGTCACTTCATCTCTAAGCCTCACTTTCCTCATCTGTAAAACAGGGGTAATGCCCATAGTACTAGCCTCACTGGGTTGTCACAAGGCCCAAATAAGATAATGTCTGCAATGTGCTTTGCAAACTTCAACGCACTAGGCAAATGCCCACCATTATTCATTCATGGTGATTCCAAGGGAGCAGTGCTCGCCTTTGCATTTTCTTTCCCATTGGAGTAGCAGAGGCTTGACCTTCCTCAGAATTCCCATGAACCAAGCCTAGAAATGTATTAGCCTTAGAGACACAGCTGCATCTTGGCCCCAAACAAGCCTCTTTGGAGAAAAAGATGCCAACCTTCAGCACATTTCAGCCACGTTGGACTATTTCTCAGAGACCTTTTCAAGCTTGACTGAAGTAGCGATATGGCTATTGAAGCTGACAGGTGGTAGTGGCGCCTAGCTGGGGCACCCCAAAAAGGAGAAGGAGTGCGAACAGAAACCTGGAAAATGAGAGCCAGGATAGGAGGCCCAAGGCAGGGAGTCCAGGTCAGGCTGCCCAGGCAAGGTGTGGCAAGTAACAAACAGGCCCAGAATGCAGGCAGAGTTAGAAGCAGCCACCCCAGCAGTCTGGCTCCCAAGCCATTGAGCATGGTTTGATAACCATGGGGCTCACAGCAAGCATGGGCCATGCTCATAGGGGTCACTTGGCACTTTCTACTTACTTATCTTTGCTTTCTGCACCATTGGACCATCCACTGAGCCTATCATACTCTTATGACTAGAACAGTTGAGGGTGACAGAGTAGAGAGAGCTTGGGGTTTGGCCCCATCGTCTCAGAACCTGGGCCAGATCAATCCAGCTGCTCCTGGAGTCCAGCCAAAGCTGCCCTTGGTGATTCTGTGGAAGGTAAGCCTTTGCTCTGGCCTTGGATTCATTTTCCCACCTGCCCTGTGGTCTGCAGGTGGGCTGATAGGCCAGTGTCTTGTCCCAGGACCCTTTCTATCTGAAATCCATCAGACACGAGAAAAATGAAGCCATAGTAACATCTCCTGTTTCCCTAGCCTTTTTAGGTTTGTCATGTGTCTTGCAGACACCTCATTGAGCCTTGTGACACCCTCAGAAGCAAGAGGCCATTGTTAGCCTCATTTTACCAGTTGGGAAATTCACATTTGGAGAAGTGGCTTGCCCAGGGTCACACAGCTAGTAAGTACCTGAGGCAGGATTCAAACCCAGGTCTTTCTGATTTTAAGTCTAGAATTCTAGTCATTGTGGCATGCTGCCTTTCTGTAACATAGGGACTCAAGCCAAAGACTTAATTAGAAGCTTGAATTTCTAACGGGCCTTTGTGGTCCTTTCCCTTTTTCTGACTGATGTCATAGAGCTAGACAGAGGTTCTTTGAGGAGTCAGGGATGTGGGATTCACTGGAGAGAAAGTTTTCTCTGACTTGGCTTTTGAATGTGCATCACTGTTTCTGTTCTGCCTCAGGCTAATTGGGGTGGATTCCTCTCCTTTGGTTGGTTGCTGTCTGTAGCTGACTGGGCTTCTCCCTCAGAGGAGACGCCCTCAGCAAGGATGACCCACTGTATCTGTTGTGACCCTGAGAGCTGCACATCTGTCACATCCTTACTATATACAGTAGACTGTGGGCGACACGATGGTAAGTAGAGCCCCAGATGTAGCCATCTGGAGCCCGGCAGTGTCGTTACTGTCATATGGCTGCTGACTGCCGGAGGCTTCTGTGGAAATGGGCTCCTGGCAGAAGTCACTTCGGTGAAGCTTTTTGGGAGGAGAAAGAAGGCCATTGGGACTGGGCTCGTGTAGAAAGCTCTAGAGCTGGAGAGGCAGGGGTCCTTGTTTGTAGGGAGTCTTGAACACCAGGCTGGCGAATAGCTGGTAGTTTTGTGTCATGCATGGTCAGTGGGACTCGTTTAAGGAGCCTGAGCAGGGATGGTAAAAGTGAACAAGCAGCCCAGCATTCCCAGCCCCTGTTGTGTGGCCTGCTAGCTGTTAATGGAGAGTCCAGCTGCTCCCACTGTGGGGGGCCTTCCCCAGCTTGGTAGTGCCTGTGGCTCTGTCAGCAGCTTAAGTTTTCCCTGCCCAGGCTAAAGACCTTCCTGATTGCTGCGTTTCTTCTGCATTTCTACTACTAATAGTGTTTGCTTTCTCCCAGGACTGTTTC
Organism: Dromiciops gliroides; assembly: GCF_019393635.1. Classification (NCBI taxonomy): domain Eukaryota; kingdom Metazoa; phylum Chordata; class Mammalia; order Microbiotheria; family Microbiotheriidae; genus Dromiciops; species Dromiciops gliroides. The sequence goes on from NC_057867.1 coordinate 11,160,962, forward strand.
CTCAGGACAGCCCACATTATCACACTTTTGCTGCTCTTTGGCAGAATCTCATCCCCAGTGGGAGCTGATTCCTAGTATGTTTTGCACATTTCCTCACTCAGATAAATACCATTTTCCCAGGCCAGTCTTCACCTTGGCTCCAGATCCCTGAATAGCCAAGAAGGCGGCAGCATCTCTGTGTGATTTACAAATAGCCCAGATGTGGGACGCTGGTCGGCCCATCTGTGCTCTTCTTAGGAATGCTCTCAGAGTACACCCCACTCAGCTCCCTCTTAGATTGCCTTCAGACCTTTGGCCTCCTGCCTCGTTAGGATGCCCCTAATGTTTGGATAGTTTATTCTTATAAGAAAAACATAAGGAATAGGAAATTAAGCACATTGTCTCGCAATCATGATTGTCCCCACTTTGGGTATCTTCCTCTTCTTCGTGTGCTCCCAGTTCTATCACCTCCTGGCCTACTCTTTCTTTGGTGTCATTTTTGCTTCTCTCCCCCCTCTCCCCCCCCCAGACTGTCACTGTCTTGGACGGAGAGAAGAGTTTAGGGGAAAATACCTGTAGATGTGTATATCTTTCATCTACTTGTTGCTGTCTTCCCATTTGCATCCTTAAATTTCCTCCAGGAATGTTAACAAGCATTAGCTTACCTGTGTCTCAGGGGACTTAGTTGGCTCTCTTGCCAAGCTTTCTTTAGACTGGGTTTTCCCTCTTGGGTTTCTTGCTGCCTCATAATCTTCCATAGGATTTTAGAAATGGCTTTCCATCCTAACCTTCTTTTGCCCCGGGCTGCCATATTGCCCCACTTGGGAATTAGGTCAAGTGTTTGTGGACTAAGGCAGCTTTCCAGCTTGGGTTTGTTATGACCATTGATTTAGACAAGTTCTACTTCTGTGTAAAGTTCTATTTGCCGGGGATGTCCTTCCTTCAATCCATTTCCCATTTTTTGCCATCAGTAACTTGGTTAAATAGTTCAGATTAGAGATGGATATCTTTTTCTCACCTTCTATCTTTGTACTAATTGTGATCTTGGCTCTGGCATATCAGTGGTCTGACTATGTGCAGACAGTTGATTCAGGGACGATTCATGTTGCCTGTCCTGTTACCATCGGATCACTTTCACTTTATGTCATGTTATTTACTGTATCCTGCTTCTGAAACATACTCGTGATGTGACAAGTCACTTAAACTCCTCAGTTCTCTAGATCAGAGCTTTTTAAACTTTTTCTACTTGCGACTCCTTTTCTCCCAAGAAAGTTTTACACAACTCTGGGTATATAGGAATATAAAGTAGGTATACATAAGCTTTTACTGTTGCCAAATTTTTCTCGATCCCCACAGTTACACGACCCCACAGTTTAAGAGGCTTTGCTCTAGACCACTGCCATCAAACTCAAATAGAAAATGGGTCCTTTAAGCTGCATATTGACTTAGAAAACCACAAGTTAACATTATCTATGTCGTATTATATTTTTAAAAACATTTTTCAATGATGTTTTAATCTGGTTCAGGCCCCACATAGGAGTTTTTCAGGCTCCAGGCTGCTTGTGACCTATGGATTAGACACCTGTGCTCTAGGTGTCTCTCTCAGACTTTGAGTTGTATTGGTAGAGGGAGCTCCCTCACCTGGAGGTTCTTCACAACAGTGAAAGCCCAGGCCAGTCCTTCTCGCTATTCAATGCATGCCATGTTCAGCCCCTTTCGAGACTATGTCTGCCTAGGTGGGCTGCCTCTGTGTACTTTCTCAGGCTTTGTTTGGCCTTTTGAATTCCTCACTCCTGAATCACATTGCGCATCCCTCTCCCCTCCTCATCCATTCTATAGGCTGTTGCTGCACCTTCTGAAAACGCCCCTGGTACGTGCGGCAGTGGTGACCCTGTGCATGCATGCTCCTCTTTCTCCTGTTCCTACACAGTATCATACCCCAAATATTTTCATAGGAATACAGATTTCGTTTGATTACAGGATTTGGTATGTAGACGGTCACTTGCCAGGCAGTGTCAGCTCTGCACATGAGTGCCTGGGTGGTCGACACTAGCTGTCTGTTGAGCCTTGTCTGAAATACCGTGTAGCAGGATTTGGATGAGAAGGAGACTTGGGAGGGTGGTGAGCTCCAGCTCTGGATCTGCTCATATCTTCCTCCTTTGCATGCTCTTGAAGAATAACAATGTTAGAAGTGAAGAATGTCCCACTAGGGTGTTTTCTGGTGCACTTTGTGGACTGTCCTGGATAGATGGGAACCAGGGAAATGAGAAGTGATTGACTTCTCGAGATGGGCCCCAAAGTATCATAATCATCGTTATCTTCCCCTGGAGTGTAGACAGGTACATGTGGAGGCCTGGCTGCTCCCCTTCTGCCCTCCAGCTCCCAGGGAGGAGCTGGCTTCCCTGGTTTCCATGCATACTCAGGAAGTTCCAAGCCTTAAGCTTGGGAAGATAAAGCCCCACTGGCTAGCTGGCCACCTTACCCAGAACTCCTTGGAAAAATACCCAGAAGGCCCTAGTGGGCCCCAGGGCCTAGATTTCCCAAACAGCCCTTCAGCACCATGCTGCTACAGGTGTGTTCTCTGATTATATCACCCATAACAAGGGCCATCTCCCAAGCTGGAGCTCATTTCCCAGATGCCAAGGTTGCTCTGTCTTCCCTCAGAATCTGAAGAGCCAGACATGCCTGCTATTTGACTCCTCTCTGTCCCTTTGAAAAAAACAGGCCCGTTGTTTCTGGTGAGAACATCCTGTGCTTGTCCCTATCCCTGTCTCTGCAGCCCCACTGCCCAGTGTTTTGCTAACCTGAAATAATTGGCCTTTCTGGCATCTGAAAGAGAGATTAGATTGGGAGAAAACAGGCCCTGATGGGCCAGAGTGGACGGACTGAAGCGGCACAGAGCACAGGCTCTTCTGACTCGGCCGCTTTGGCTCCAAGGCAGTTTCCTCAGGATCTCCACCTGCCTGTTGAGTTGGACCGTTGGATGTGCCCCTGCTGCTGCCTACCTGCTTTCTCTCAGCCGAGGGAGGGTTGGGGGGATGCGGGAGAGGGGAAGCCACCCTTCTGATGCTTTCTTTATTTTGCTCTCTTTATTCTTTTGAATCTCAGAGAGGTTGTGTACTATAGAAAGATGTTTACCAGCCTTTTCCAGAGAGAATCTCTTTTGTATGTGGGACGATTTTGTGGACCGCCCCCCAAGATAGTTCTATCATTTGACTCAGTTTCTTAAAAACAATAGGTAATGACAGATGGATTCAGTAACGCTCTTAAATGGATTTTGTATTTTATTCATCGCAGTGGCACCTATGGACCTTTGAAAAATAGTAATATATTTGTGCAAGATGTTATTTATTCATTCTGTAGAAGTAGGTTTCTTTATTATACTGGGCCATGTAGTGAGATGAACCCTTGCAATAACTCTGGCCTTCCATGCACTGTGGTTTAACATTAGGAAGACCTGAACTTTGGGAACCCCTGGTGTCTGAGGAGAGCCAGGAGCCCCAGGTACAAATTCTGCTCTGAAATAGTGAGCCAGTGGCCCACTCAGGGGCTTGTTTTCCTTTTCTGTGCCATGGGACCAGAATCATTACCTACCTCACAGCCTGTTGTGAGGAGAAGACATGAACAGACCTACAGAGGTCTTTGGAAACCTTCAAGTGCCGAGAGAAATGCAGTTATCATGACCTCAAGTAGGGCAATGCTTTCTACCTCGAGGGGCATGGGGCGGGAGGCGCTTTGTGGAAATGGGACTTGTCATTATGAACTGTGTGCTTTACATTGAAAATACCCTCTTTGTGTTTGGGGACTTGGTGACCACCAAGGAAAGCAATACCCGAAGAACTCCTGAGATTCAGATTTTAGGGGAGGGAAGGAATGGTGGACTTCTTCATTTCCCTCTGGGACTCAAAGCGTGTCTCACTTTCTAATTCACTTCCCAGAAAGGCTCTCGAAGACTGGCTCTGATTTCTGGGGGTAGTGTGTGTGTGTGTGTGTGTGTGTGTGTGTGTGTGTGTGTACAGCAATCCAATCCCCCTCCTACTTTTTGAAATGTCTACTTTGTCCTATTCCTAGTCATGACCCTGACATGGGCTTACCCCTTTGGAAATCTTACTTCACTCTTGGCTTTCCTGAGAGGAGTGGCCCGCTGGAGTGTGTTGGTTTGATTTAAGCTTCTTTGTCATAGCAAAAGGTTCCAGGGGTGGGAGTGGAGTGGGATGGGGTAGTTATTGGGAAGCAATAGTGATGGGGGGGGGGGCAGGAATGTCATCTCAGTTCATGTTGAGACAGGACCAGCCCAAGTTTACTTAGTTTCAAATAGAAAGCCATATGGGCAGGGTGGACTCAATAAACCTGCTTGTTTATTTTCAATGAATGCCAAGGCTCAGTGAATTGGCTGCGGTTTGTTAGTAACTGGCTGCGCTTCTTATGGGGAATTTTGCAAAATCTTGGGCACATAAGGCTGTAGGAGCCTCTAATTTTGCAGAGGAGGCATTAAGGCCCAGGGAGGGAAAGGCACTGGCCCAGAGTCACACAGGAAATATCTTGCTAGGGTCAGGACTTGAAACCAGGTCCCCTGACTCCAAACCCAGTCCTCTTTCCACTATATGCTGTTGCCTTCTGACCCTCAAAAGTAATAATTGGCAAAAGTTATTGATAGTCATCCTCATTAGTGGGAGGTGAAGGGAAGACGCAGCAAGTATTTAATGGATTCAGTCAGTGTGAACAAGTTCCAACTGATCTGCATAGTCTCCCCCTTTCTCCTGCCCTGTGGAATATGAATACCTTAGCCTCAGAAGCATGCAAATGAGTCGGAAAGAAAATGCCAATACTCCCAGGATGAAATGGAACAAAACTGAGGGAGCTCAAACTGTTGAATGATGCCAAGTGAATTAACAGCTGTCCAAATAGCTCCTGTACCCAGTTAACTCTTTTATCATCAAATAGACTAGATGGCTGGCTGAACACAAGGAAACGAGGCCTCTGGTAATCCACGTGCCTCTCTCAGTTCCTTAAAACTGCTGCAGATTAAGAGAATCTCTACCTGAAAAGTGAAGCAGTCAGTCATTTCAAGTGAATTACGGAGTAACACATTTGGCCAGGCTGAGGCTCCTAAGTGAGGGAAAACAAAATTAGAGAATATTTATAAAGTGCTTAATGCAGGGCCTGACATAGCAAACCCTGTTTAAATGCTAGTTATCATGATCATTAGGATTATAAAATCGCTGTCTAGAACCATTTCATTACCTTACTGCCTTTACTGAGTTCTGTCTCATTTCCTATTCCCCTGGTCTCTTCATAGAATCATAGGAAGGAGCCTCGGAGGTCATTTTATAGAAGAGGAAACTGAGGCTCTCAGAGGTGAGGTGACTTACCTAAAGTCATGTAGATAGGAAGTGGCAAGGCTGGGATCTGAACCCGAGTCCTTGAACTCTTTCCACCAAGCCATATTACTTCTCTTGAGACAATAGCACATTTGAGTGCGTGCAGTTGCATTTTCATACAAACGTGGTTACATAGTGTATTCATGGGCAGTTTTTCACTTTGTATTCATTTTATGCTACTTTTTTCTTTAATAATATTAATAGATAGCCAACATTTACATAATATCTACTATGTATCAGGAACTGTGTTAAGGTTTTTTTTACAAGTATTATCTCATTTAATCTTTACAACAATCCCAAGAGGGAGGTGCTATTAATATTCCCATTTTACAGATGAGGAAATTGAGGCAAACAGGGTAAAATGACTTGCTCAGGGCCACACAGCTAGTCTGTGTCAGTGGCTGGATTTGAACTTGGGTCTTCCTGATTCCAGGCCCTGCACTCTGTGCACTGTGGCACCTCCTAGCTGTCCCTTTAGCTTTTATTCTTTGCTAATCCAATTTCTTTAAATTACCTGAAGCAAATGGAGGGTGGGCAGGTTGGGCGGGGGGGAAGGGGTAAGAATGCCTGAAGACCTACAATTGCTGAGTCCCCCCCTGGCACAGTTTGAAAAACATTGTACTAGAAAAAATAAGAACTCAGGGTCTGGGCCCAAGTGCCTGCAGTCAAGGGGCAGGACCAGACGATTGCTGGAAGGCTTCTCCACCTCCAGACTCTTGGTTGTAATAGAATGGAAGACCCTTGAGGTCCAGAGCTGTTTCACTTTTGTGTTCTGACCCTCCTCTGTGCATATAACAAATGCTTGGAGAATGGAATTCTGACCACTTCGGGGTGGAGGGGGGGCCAGGTTTCATATTGAAGCCCTTCCTCGGGTAAGCCTCTTCTCCCTCCCTCCCTCCTTCCCTCCCTCCCTCCCCACCAGTGCATCTCGTTGGTATCTGGGGAGAGATGGAAGGAAGTCAATCATTGGCCCATTCTGGGAAATTAGGCCTTCTACCCAAGCAGAGCAATAACAAGGCATCATTTTTGCTTGTCTAGAAGGAAAATCAGTCCAGCAAGTGAGGTAGGGAGCAGTGACTTGAAGAGATTCATGGAGGGATACTGGCTAAGAGCTCAGGGAGGTCAAAGGCCCCAAAGTGGAAGAGGGGGGTGGGGGGAAGAAGTAGCGGTGTATTAAGACACTGGTCATGTCTTGTCACGTTCATCCTTTGTACCATGGAGCCAGCCTCCAGCACAGAATGAGGGAGGAAGAGAAAGATCATTCTAGAGTTAGAGGAAAATAAGGAGTGACCCCAAGGCAATGGGCTTCCTCCTGAGAAGCAGTGACAAAGTACCGAAAAGAGGAATAAGCAAGCCAGTACGGTGAGGGTGCTTAATCTGTACCCCATGGACAGGGCTTCAGTGAACCTCACTCCATTCTGGAGGGTGTCATTTGGGGACAGTGGTGTGGTGGTGGTGGTGGTGGTTTACAAGGGCAAAGTAACCCTGTGCAGATCCAGGCATGAAATGGTCAAACAATGTATCACATGAGAACACAACATTTCCAGTGAGAGAGCTGGAGCGGGGCAGTAAACTGTCTCCATCATGTATCAGTTCACATGGAAAAAGCTGTTTTTCGGAACCCTAAGTGTCTGCATTGTAACAGAATCACGTTGATCTGCTTCACAATAAATTCTTATGAGATTAAGGATGTGTAAGTGTTTTGCTTCTGGTCCCTTCCTATGTAATAATCACTCTATAAGCCAAAGGTTCCTTTTGCCTGATACAAAAGGAGAGGGGGGATCATCTGCATCCAGCTGCCTTACTCATCCCCACTTTAGATGTTCTCCCTAACCATTCTGTGTCCCAAACTCACTTAAGCATAATTCACACATAAAACAAAGCACAAACCAAGATCTTAGAGGAGGAAAGGGTTTGGGGACAACTGGCTTGTTCCCCCGCTGAGCCCAAAGCACCTCCTCATCCTCTTTGCCCACTGAGGCGATGTGATGTTCAGCAATGAATTCAAATCTTCCACAGAAATTTGGCTGGAGGGGTCACTGAATGTTAGAGTACAAAAAGGACATTTGAATTGGACAGTTGGCTCTTTAGAGTGGTTGGCAGACTCCGTTCAGCCCTTCTACCCTTCACTTCATCATGCCAACTACCTCTACAAGGATGATTCCCAGGGTATTGATGCAGTGCTGAATAGATGAGGCTAAAATGTCCCCATGAAAGCTTGTGTCACTGAAATGTCCAAACAGAACTCATCTCTCCTCCTCAGCTCCAGCTTCTAGGTATCTCCTTGAGACACCCATCCTTTCAGTCACCCAAGTTCACAACCTCTCCCTTGTTTCCCCTCACCTCACATCAGTTGCTACCTCTTGTCAATCCCATCTCCATGACATTTCTCTTTGTACACTTCTCTCTACTCACAAAGCACCCACCTTAGTTCAGGCCTTTATGCCTCCCCTGGAATATCGGAAGAGACTGCTGACTGGTCCCCTTGCTTCCCATTTCTCCCCTCTCCAATTCATCACAAAGGCCAAAGTCATGTTTTTATTCTTTTTAAAAATTTTTTTTATTTTTGCACAGGGCAACAAGGGTTAAGTGACTTGTCCAGGGTCACACAGCTAATAAGTGTCAAGTGTCTGAGGCTAGATTTAAACTCAGGTCCTCCTGAATCCAGGGCTGGTGCTTTATCCACTGCGCCACCTAGCCGCCCCTCAGATTTCCTTTTGTAAACAAGGTATTTGAAATTAAGTTGTTGCTGGTTCAGTACAATATAGTTCAGTATAGCCCAAGAGTGGACAGAACTTTGAAGTAGACCCTAGAATTTTGTTCTCATCCACATCAGTTGTCAAAATGTACTTATGTATGTGTGTATTACATTCTACTAGAAACTCTCTGAATAAACTCAGATTTGAAAGTCCCTACTCGTTTAGAACTTAACCTAATTTTGACTTCCCCTTCATAGTAGGGTTGTTTATAGATAAGTAAGATGATCTTTATATGTGTAATGGCAGTTTCTATATAGTGCCACCAAGTCAGATATTTTTGTTGAGAGCGTTATTCAGACAGCCATCTGTGGCACAAACAAAACTTTCCGGGGCAAAGGAACACCTTGTTGGTGGAGAAATCATCCATAAAAGGGCCCCCCTGACATTCTGCAAGTCTTTTGCTAAGGTTGTTAACATTAGGTGGGTCCTGGACTCTATCTGTTAACCCCTGTTCTCAGTACATGATCACTGCCGCTTCCTTTTCCCACTAGCCATATTCTGTATTCTTGTATGCCACTTCTGCATAAGTGAGTAATGTGGCTTTTGGTGGGGAGAGGGGCTGAGCAATGAGGGTTAAGTGACTTGCCCAGGGTCACAAAGTTAGTAAGTATCAAGTGTCTGAGACTGGATTTGAACTCAGGTCCTCCTGAATCCAGGGCCAGTGCTTTATCCACTACACCACCTAGCTGCCCCAGTAATGTGGCTTTTGACAAAATACAACACCTGTTTTCTCCTCTCCACAAAAAATACTCTTCTAGAAAACAGGAGTAAATGGACCTTCCCATAATATGGTAAATAGTATCTATCTAAAACAAAGAACCAGCACTTTATTTAATAGGGATAAACTAGAGGCTTATTCAGTAAGAACCAGGAGTAAACGAGGATGTTGAGGGGCAGCTAGGTGGCGTAGTGGATAGAGCACTGGCCCTGGATTCAGGAGGACCTGAGTTCAAATCCAGCCTCAGACACTTAACACTTACTAGCTGTGTGACCCTGGGCAAGTCACTTAACCCCAATTGCCTCACCAAAAAAACCAAAACAAAACGAGGATGTTGATTATCATTACTTGTCTTTGATATAGTGCTTGAAATGAAAGCAATAGCAATAAGAAAAGAAAGAGAAATTGAGGTAAAGGGATTATGTGGTTTGTTTGCCCCTAGAGAGTCGACTAAAAAATTGGTTGAAAAAATAACTTCAGCAAAGTTTCAGGATATGAAATAACATGCATAAATCATCAACATTCTTGTTCATTACTAGAAAAACTCATCAGTAAGGGATAGGAAGAGAAATTAAATTTAGAATAATTATTTGATTTATAAAGTACTTGGGAAGTCATTCCCCAATTGATAAATGGTCAAAGGATATGAACAGGCAATTTTCAGATAAAGAAGTTAAAGCCACCCATAGTCATATGAAAAAAAAATGCTCTAAATCATTATTGATTAGAGAAATGCAAATCAAAACAACTCTCAGGTACCACCTCACACCTATCAGATTGGCTAATATGACAGAAAAGGAAAATGATAAATGATAGGGAAGGTGTGAGAAAGTTGAAACACTAATGCTTTTTTTTTTTTTTTTGGTGAGGCAATTGGGGTTAAGTGACTTGTCCAGGGTCACACAGCTAGTAAGTGTTAAGTGTCTGAGGCCGGATTTGAACTCAGGTACTCCTGACTCCAGAGCCAGTGCTCTATCCACTGTGCCATCTAGCTGCCCCCACTAATGCATCTTTGATGAAGTTGTGAACTGATCTAGTCATTCTGGAGAGCAATTTGGAACTATGCCCAAAGGACTATAAAACTGTGCATACCCTTTGATCCAGAAATAGCACTAGTAGGTCTATAATCTAAAGAGATCATTAAAAAAGGGAAAAGGACCCACATGTACAAAAATATTTATAGAATTTTTTTGTGGTGGCAAAGAATTGGAAATTGAGGGGCTGCCCATCCATTGGGGAATGGCTGAACAAGTTGTGGTATATGAATGTAATGGAATACTATTATGCTGTAAGAAACGATAAGCAGGCAAATTTCAGAAAAATCTGGAAAGACTTGCATGAACTTATGCTGAGTGGAGTGAGCAGAGCCAGGAGAACATTGTACACAGTAACAGCAACACTGTGGGATGATCAACTGGGATAGACTTCGACCAGTAATACAATGATCTAAGACAATTCCAAAAGATTCATGATGGAAAATGTTCTTCAAATCCAGGAAAAGAACTATGGAGTCTGAATGCAGATTGAAGCATATTATTTTCACTTTTTTGTTTGTTTTCTTCTTTCTTATGGTTTCCCCTTTTGTTCTGATTCTTCTTTCACAACATGACTAATGTGGAAATGTTTAATATGCTTATACTGTATATCCTTGGGGAGGGGGGAGGGAAGGGAGAGAGGGAGAAAAATTTGTACTTGGGAGTCAACCTTCCAAGAGCACACAGGAACTATATGAATACAACTATAAAACACTCCAAAGAAATAAAGGCAGACCTAAATAATTGGAGAAATATTAATTGCTCATAGGCCAAGCCAATATCATAAAAAATGACCACTGCCTAAATTAATTTACTTATTCAGTGTTATACCATTCAAAATTACCAAAGGATTATTTTTTACAATGAGAAAATTTAGAATGAAATTCACCTAGAGAAACATAAGATCAAGAATCTCATAGGGAATAATGAAAGAAAAAGTGGGAATGACAACCTAACCCAATACTAACTCTCAAACTGTACTATAAAGCAGTATGCATCAAAATGGGCAGCTAAGTGGTTCAGGGGATAGAGTACCGGGCCTGGAGTCAGGAAGATTCATCTTTCTGTGTTCAAATCTGGACCCTGGGCAAGTCACTTTACCCTGTTTGTCTCAGTTTCTCATCTGTAACAGGAGCAGGAGAAGGAAATGGCAAACCACTCCAGTATCTTTGCCAAGAAAACCCCAAATGGGATCATGAAGAGTTGTAAATGACTGAGAACAACTGAACAACAATCATCGAAAGAACATGGGGGGGGGGGGGCGCTAGGTGGCACAGTGGATAAAGCACCGGCCCTGGATTCAGGAGGACCTGAGTTCAAATCTGGCCTCAGACACTTAACACTTACTGGCTGTGTGACCTTGGGCAAGTCACTTAACCCCAATTGCCTCACCAAAAAAAAAAGAACATGATACTAGTTAAAAGATCTTGGGGCAGGGCAGCTAGGTGGTGCAGTGGATAAAGCACCGGCCCTGGATTCAGGAGGACCTGAGTTCAAATCCGGATTCAGACACTTGACAGTAGCTGTGTGACCCTGGGCAAGTCACTTAACCTCATTGCCCCCAACCCCCTGCCCTGCAAAAAAAAAAAAAAAGACAGGCAAGTTGGTGGAACAGATTAATTATACCACATACAGAGATCAAATGACCTAGTAGCTTAGTGTTTGATAAACCCAAAGGACCCAGCTACTGGAAGAAGGCCTTTTGTTTCAACAAAAACTGCTGGGAAAATGGAAAGCTGTATGGAAGAAATTACATTTAGACAAATTCTTCACACCATATATCAGAATAAGTTTCAAATGTCTTAGACATAAAAAGTCACATAAATTAGAGGAGCAAGGGAGAAATTACCCTTTGGATGGGGGAAGAGTTCATGAGCAAACAAGGAATGAAGAGCATCACAGAAGATAAAATGGACAATCTCACATACAATTAAAAAGTTTTGCATAAATACAAGCAAGCACAGCTGGGAAATAGTTAACTAGGGGGAAAAAAAAAACCTTTGTAGGAAATTTCTCTGATAAAAGTCTTTAAAAGGATGTAAGGAACTGGTCCAAATTTATAAGAATAAAAGTCATTTTCTAATTGACACATGATTAAAGAATATGAATACACAGTTTTCAAAGGAAGACACCCAATCTATCAACAGCTATATGAGAATAATGCTTCAATTCACTTCTATTTAGAGAAATGCAAATTAAAGCAACCCTGAGATTGGCAAAGTTTGAAAAAAAAGAAAAAGGAAAATGGCAAATGTTGTATGGATCATGGGAAAACTGGCACATTAGTGCCAAAATGTTGGTGAAACTGATTTGGCTTAGGCATTTTGGAATGTAATGTGGAACTATACTCCCAAAGTTACTAGGCTGTGTATAGTTTTTGACTCAGTGATAACATTGCTAGGCATATACTCCAAAGAGATCAAAGAAAAGGGAAAAAGACCTATCCATACCAAAATATTTATAGCATCTATATTTGTAGAAACAAAAAACTGGAAACTAGGCGTATCCATCAATTAAAAAATAACTGAACAAATTATGGTATATGAATATAATGAAATACTATCATTCAGAGAAACCTAGGAAGATTTTATGAAATGATGCAGAGTGAATTGAGTAAAACCAGGAGAAAAATGTTGTTCTTCATCCTTTGTTCTCTTAAGAGGGCCAATGACGTCAGGAGGGTGATGTCTTGATTTGCAGGGAATTGGATTTAAGTGAGGCAGGACTATGCAAAGTCACCAGCCTCACTCTTTTTTATGGAGTCATGAGTCCAGTGGCAAGACATAAATCAGGAGGACTGGATGGTCCAGGATGCATTGGGATTCTTTGGCCTTTTTTAAGCTAAGGTCTTTTCCAGCTCTCGGTTGATCTGAGGCAATGCCCATTCATTGGTTAAAGGCTAGGTTAGAATTGAGACAAAAGATAGCCTAGTTTGCCTTTCCAAAAAATCTGAGAGGGGAAGACCCTCAGAGTTTCTGGCCAGAACAGAGAACAATTGCTATTTGCACTCACTCTGAGTCATCAAAATCCAAACAATGAGCAAGTGAGACTTGGGCTGGCCAATCAGTGAAAGTCAGTGTGATTTAGGTTTAAAGGAATAGTCAGGTAACTCTATTTGAATCACAATGGGCTTTTTCAAAGCTTGTTTTTTCAGAGCTATATTTCGAGAAATCGTAAATGAAATGACATGAGATAAAACAGTTAACTGACCTAGCTTTTTGAAAAAGAAATGATAGCATAAATAGGTAAAGAAGGAAAAAAAAATCTAACCCCAAATTCCAAGATAGCTTCTGAAGTGTAAGTGATCAAAAATTATATTCCTTTGGACAGAGCACCCACGTGTAAGGGTATGTGTGACTCCCCATGTGATCAGAGGGACAGAAGGAAGAAGAGGTGGGGGAAAAGAAAAAAAGGAGGAGGAGGAAGTGGAGAAGGAGGAGGAGGTAGGGTAGCTACTACTATTCACAGATTGTTTATCCTTCGTACTCTAGGACTGCTGACAATATACAATAACAACATTTTAAAGAGAAATAACTTTGAAAGACTTAAGAACTGATCAATTCCAGCCTCAGATACTTGTGACACTTACTATGTGACCCTGGGCAAGTCACTTAATCCTCATTGCCCTGCCAAAAAAAAAAAAAAGTCTATAGTCTATACCTAAAGAACTCTGATCAATTCAATGACCCACCATGATTCCAGAAGACTGATGATCAAGCATGGTATTCATCTCCTGAGGGGGGCAGGGGATGGTAGATCTGCATCAAGATGCAGAAAGAGATGCATTTTGCCAGTGTGGGAATTTGTTTTGTGTGGCAGTGTGTACCTGCTACAAGGCTTTTAGTGTTTCCTTTTCTCCAGTTTGGGGAGGGGGGCGGGGTTAGAGAAGGGGATGGGAGGGAGATAGAATAAATGCTTGTTAAATGAAAAAAAACCATCAATTAATTCCACCATGTTAATTACATACCCTTATTTTGAAAGTTTTAATATTTAGTTCTGCTTTGATTTATTTTCTAACACAACAGTTGATTTTTTAAAAAAGTCCATACCATAAAAAAAAAAAGAGAGAGAGGGCAGCTAGGTGGCACAGTGGATAGAGCACCGGCCCTGGATTCAAGAGTACCTGAGTTCAAATCTGACCTCAGACACTTAATGCTTGCTAGCTGTGTGACCCTGGGCAAGTCACTTAACCCCAATTGCCTCACACACACACAAAAAAGTCCATACCATGCCACAGTCTACTTAAAGCTCTTTCCATTGCTCTTTAAGCTATCTGCCATTTGGCTTCTTCACTGAAAGAATACTGTTGTTTCAAATGGAGCCTTGAAGGTTACATTTTACTCTAGAGTCAAATGTTTTGTTGTAATCAATAATAGACATTTTATATTCTCCTTATGTTTCAAGAATTTGTTTAACTGGAGATGTGACCTGCTCTAGGACAACTTTTGTGAAAGCTTGCCTGTTCCCTTCTTATGTTTCTTTTTCCCCCCAAGAATATTGCCAGGATGGGTAGAGGCTATTCTGTTGTTGTTTCGGACTCTTCGTTACCCCATTTGGGGTTTTCTTGGCAAAAGATACTGGAGTAGTTTGCCATTTCCTTCCCCAGCTCATTTTAAAAATCATAATAAACATTTTTATTTAAAGGTTGGGTTCCAAACTTTATCCCTCCTTTCCTCCCTCCCCTCACCGCTCCCTGAGGCAGCAAGCAATCAGATATAGGTTATACCTGTGCGATTATGTAAAACACGACCATATTAGTCATTTTTTATAAGAAAACTCTAGGGTGAAAGAAGATAGAAAATAGAGTAAATGTCATGGAGAGGCAAAATAGGATGGAGAGAAATACAGTTAGTTAGCAATTGTAACAGTGAAAAAAATTTGAAGCGTTTGTCTGATAAAGGCCTCATTTCTCAAACATATAGAAAACTGAGTCAAATTTGTTGAAGTAAGAACCATTCCCCAATTGATAGATGATCAAAAGATATGAAGTTTTCAGATGAAATAATCAAAGCTACCTATAGCCATATGAAAAAAAAATGCTCTAACTCACTGTTGATTGGAACGATGCAGGTCAAAACAATTCTGGGTACTACCTCATACCTATTGGATTAGACAATGGGACAGCAGAGGAAAATGACAAATGTTTTAGGGGATATGGGGGAAAATGAGACATTAATGCACCGTTGGGGGAGTTGTAAACTAGTTCAAACATTCTGTAGAGCAGTTTGGAACTATGGCCAAAGGACTATAAAACTCTTCGACCTAGTAATACCACTACTATGTCAGTATCCAAAAAGAGATAAAAACCAAAAAGATAAAGGACCTATGTATACAAAAATATTTATGGCAGCCCTTTTCTGGTACAAAGAATTAGAAATTGAGAAGATGCCCATCAATTAGGAATAGCTGAACAAATTGTGGGGTGAGATTATGATGAAACACTATTGTGCTATAAGAAATAAAAACCTGGAAAGACTTACATGAGTTGATGCAAAGTAAAATGTACTGTATACAAAGTAACAGCAATATTGTAAGATGATCAGCTGTGAATGATTTAGCTATTTTCAGCAATACAATGATCCAAAACAACTCTGAAGGACTTATGAAAAATGCAATTCATCTCCAGAGAAAGAACTGATGGTGTCTGACTACAGATTGAAGCATAAATTTTTTTAGTTCCTTTTTCTTAAATTTTTTTTGTGTTTTCTTTCACAACCTGACTAATGTGGAAATGTTTTGCATGCCTACACATGTATAACTTATATTGAATTACTTGTGTTCTTAAGGGGGGAAGGAGGGAGGAAGAGAATTTGGAACACAAAGTTTTAAAAATTGACATTAAAATTGTTTTTACATGTAATTTGGGAAAAAATAAAATTCTAAATTTAAAATTTAAAAAAGGAAACTCAAATAAAAGAACAATGAAAGAAATAAAGTGAAAAATAGCATGCTTCAGTCTGTGTTCAATCAATATAAATTTTTTATTTGAAGGTGGATAGTATGCTTCATCATTAGCCCTTTGAGATTGTCTTGGATCATTGTATTGCTGAGAATAGTTCAATCATTCACAGTTCACAGTTCTTCATCGAACAACATTGCTATCACTGTATACAATGTCCTGGTTCTGTTTACTTCACCATGCATTAGTTCCTATAAGTCTTTCCAGGCCTTTCTGAAATCGTCCTGTTAGTCATTTCTTATAGCACAATAATATTCCATCACAATCGTATACCACAGCTTGTTTAGCCATTCTCTGATAGATGGGCATCCCCTCAATTTCCAGGTTTTTGCCACCACAAAAAGAACTGCTATAAATATTTTGTACAAATAGGTCTTTTTCTCTTTCTTTCTGGAGCCTATTTTACAGATAAGGAAACTGATGCAAACAGGGTGAAGTGACTTGCCCAGGATCACACAGCTAGTAAATGTCTGAGGCCAGATTTGAACTCAGAAAGAGGCATCTTCCTGGCTCCAGGCTTAGTTCTCTAACAGCTCCAGTGGCCCTATCTCTTTGGGCTCAAAATCATTTGGGAGGTTGTGGGCAGAAGGGGAAGAGCAGTCTTAATTATGACTATGTAAATATACAGTAAATTGCTTTGTAGCAATGGTCATTAATGACTCATACTTTAACAAGAATATGAGGGAGAATGGACATTGGCGATCTGTGTGTGTGTGTTTCTGACCAAGAAATAGATGAAATTCCTAGACTTTAGTTTTTTAGATAATGAAACTGAGGCACTTCTGTAAGTGGAAGTTAGTTCTGGAATAGCAAAAAGGAAAAAGTTCTATAATAGAAAAAACCAACCCCCAAACCAAAACCCCACCACACACATGATTAAGCTAGAGAATCGAGCTTAATAGGGAACAAAATATAGGTGAAATTTCAGAATTTGGCAGTTGTCTCTACTGGCTGGCTCTCACTATCAGTTTCTAGACCTTGGAACGAATCATTGTAGCAACTAATTGTAACCAGAGGACTGAAACACTTCCTTCTCAGTAGAGAGGTGGTGGACTACATGTGCAGAATATGGCATACATTATGAGACATGACCCATACGTTGATTTATTTTGCTTAACTGTAACCCTTTAGTACGAAGGAGGGTTGTTTTTAGGGCTGAGGGATGGAACTAGGACTCACTGGAAAGTGGCAGAGCAGAAAATTCTCTGTCAATTTTATTTTGTTTATTTTTAATACTCATTTTTTAAAAACTCAGTTCTAAATTTTCTCCCTCCCCACCCATTGAGAAGGCAAGCAATATTATACATTATACATGTGAAGTCATGCAAAAAATTTCCATTTTTGAAAAAAAATTCCCCATGAAATTTGAAAAGAAAGGGGAAAATGTTTTTTGGTTTTTTGGTTTTTTAGTGAGGCAATTGGGGTTAAGTGACTTGCCCAGGGTCACACAGCTAGTAAGTGTTAAGTGTCTGAGGCCGGATTTGAACTCAGGTACTCCTGACTCCAGGGTCGGTGCTCTATCCACTGCACCATCTAGCTGCCCCAGAAAATGTTTTTAAGATCAATTTCTGCTCCCCATTTTAGTCTTTGGTCTTTCTGAACTCTTTCCCAAACTTCTTGTGTGCCCAGGCACCTTTCTCCTATTGCTGAATTTTGAGTTTCCTAAGGAACCACCATTTGGAATTGGAGAACGTTTTTGGTTTCTGCTGACCCATGAAACACCCTGAATCAGAAGTAGAGGGGGGAGGGGGCAGCTAGGTGGCACAGTGAATAAAACACCAGCCCTGAATTCAGAAGGACCTAAGTTCAAATCCAGCCTCAGACACTTGACACTTACTAGCTGTGTGACTCTGGCCAAGTCACTTAACCCTCATTGCCCCACCAAAAAAAAAAAAAAAAAGGAAAAGAAAAAAAAAAGAAGTGGGCGAGGGGAGGGAATTGGGCATGGGTACTCTGGTCCAGTGAATTGGGCTCTGGGTTAGGAATCAGAAGCTCTAGGTTCCAATCTCAGCTAGGTTATGACTCAGTGGGTGACTTCAGGCAAGTACCTGCAGGCTATACATTCCAATTTCCTCATCTCTTCAATGGGTACACTGATCCCAGCACCACCTACTGAACAGGGTTTCTGTGAGGCTAACCATGATCCTCTAGTTCTAGACACACCTTTGGTAAAGGTTAAAAGGGCACAGTAACAGCAGAAGGAGGCGTTTTCTTTCTGTGTCTCCTTCACAGATCTTCATCTAGGTGGAGGGAGGCAAAACCTATATAATACAGCATGTATAATAAAGGTGCTAATAGGTGGGCAGACTCAGGGTCAGCATCCCAGCCTGCCATGGAAGGGAGAGACCCAAGTTGGTTTGAAAGCTCCAGTTTCCTAAATATCTCAAAAGATGGAAATCCTTGTATCCGTTTTCTTAAGAGGAGAAAGGAAAGAGTGGATTCCCAGAGAGGGCTGGGCTGGACACCCACAGTTTAGCATCTCTTTTTCTTGAGGGAAGTCAATTGTTTTCCTATCCTGATTTACTGTTTTCTTTCTTGTTAAGATGCACATGTGGAAATCTGCCCATTTGTAGGTCTATGAAAGGGCTGGAAGACACATATATGGGGGGAGAGGGAAATTCCTTTTCTGTTTCTTTGGACCTGTGATTGCTTCTATGTAGGAAGCTCCCTCTCTCCAGGCAGATCAGCCCTGTGTCTGTAACTGAGTTGTTTTTTGGTTTTTTTGGGTTTTTTTTGCAGGGCAATGGGGGTTAAGTGACTTGCCCAGGGTCACACAGCTAGTAAGTGTCAAGTGTCTGAGGCTGGATTTGAACTCAGGAACTCCTGAATCCAGGGCCAGTGCTCTATCCACTTCGCCACCTAGCTGCCCCTGTAACTGAGTCTTAATTAGGGGAGTTACCTGGGGCACTGAGAGGGGAAGTGCTGCTGAGCCAGTGTGTGTCAACCACAGGGTGGAACTCTCTTCTCTTTGGATTACCTCTTGTTCAAGTCTATTCCAAACCAGGTTTTTCTCGAGTGAGGACTAAGGGATAGTCTCAGGTCCTTAGCCCAGACTTCCTGTCATCACAGTATGAATATGACTAGGAACTCAGACACATTCTGAAGCCATTTGTAGGCAGTTGGGAAGCATTTGATTCTGAGGGCTTTGTTTGGACAGATTTTGAGAGGAAAAATTTGATGCTGCTCAAGGGGGGGTTTTCTCCATTTGACTTAAGTCAGTGCTGATGGTTTTTGTCCTTGGCTGTCTGCTTTGTTTGCACATCTTGGGAAGGCCCATTTCTCAGATAGACACAACTCTGTAAATGGGTATACACCAGATCTGGACTGTCATATATTTTTTTTTCTTTTGTTGGTAAGGCAATTGGGGTTAAGTGACTTGCCCAGGGTCACACAGCTAGTAAGTGTGTAAAGTGTCTGAGGCCAAATTTGAATTCAGGTCCTTCTGAATCCAGGGCCAGTGCTCTATCCACTGTGCCACCTAGCTGCCCCTGTCATGTATTTTTTAACTTAAAAATTAATCTAAATTTCATAGACCTCAACCACAACAGGCCACTGAGTTTATTCAGATATTTCTTTGCCTACCTAGGGAGCCCAAATGAACCCCTGGGCCTCAAGAACTCTCACTGTGTTCTCCATTGTTTCCCATTACCTCAGCACCACCCCAAAGGGAGTTACACAGGCTAACCCTTAGTCAGGGTACAAGACCGAAAGCCTGGCAAATGATGCTTAGATTGAGATACCAATGGCTGCCCAAGTTCTGAAAAGGGCGAGTTTAGTGTGAAGTGCTTTGGGTACCACAAGACCAGGCTACTCATAATGAGTTTCAACATAGACTTTCAGGTCCTCCCTTTCTAGAACACAGAAAGCCATCTAGGTTTGCTGCTGCTGTTAAATTGCAGTGTTAAACAGAGGACTGTAGGAACCCAGAATTCGGTGCCCTCTCCACCTCCCTCCCTGGCACCCCAGAGGTAGTACCCTGTATATGCTGGGCAGAGAGGAAGTTTGGTGGAGTGGATCGCCAGGAAAAGCTCAGTTTGAATACCACTTAGACACTCGCTGGCAAGTCCTATCACCTTTCCAAGCCTCATTTCTCGGTTGTCAAGGGGAGATAATAATGCTTCTGTAGTACCCTCAACCTGAGGTTGTTGTGTGGGGATCCTAGGAAGTAAGGGGGGGAGGGGGAACTGAGCTTTGCTACTTTAAAGTGCTTGCTTTGGTTGTCCCAGTCTATGGACGCCTGTGTTTTTTGTTTGCCCAATATCCCAGTTCTGCACCCAGAAAGCAGGCCCTCGGGGCCTGCAGCTGCAATTTGTCAAGACTGAAGAACGAATTGCTTCTGATTCATTAGGGAGGCCTGGGTGCCGCCTGGTGCTCTTCTGAAGGCTAGGCCTTGCCTAGGCCTGCTACAGGATGCTCTTCTAGTATAGCTTAGGTTCTACAAGGCCATTGCTACTTTGCATTGAGGTATTCTGCTCGGCTTTGTCCCCTGCCACTTGGTGTGTTTGTGTAGGGGGCAGAGGGCTGATATTTTTGGGAGCAGGACAGGTTCCAGGCCTTGGGAGAACATGGCCAAGCAAAATCCTGCCTGGGCAGGATGCTGAAGTGTCCCTGCTGCTGGGACAGTCTTGGAGGAGCACGGCTGGGGAAGGGGCAGCAGGGGCTCACTGGCACGCTCTGGGGGACCCCTGGAGCTGTCAGTGGCAGTGACTCCTCAGGATGGGGGCTGGGAGGAGGAGGGATAAGGGCCATGGCCCTGGACAGAGATCTCAGGAAAACTGAGAGCTGGGAGTCTTGTTCCTTGGTTGGAAGTCCCATTTTCGACAGTCACTTGTTTGTCCTCTGGGCACATATCCTCAAAGGGTGGATTTGTTCCCCTGCTGAAGCCTGCCAGCTGGGCCAGTCCTGCTACATCTGCCCTCGAGCATACACGCACACACAGACACACAGGGCCATGCGGGCATCACACACATACAGACACACACAGAGACAGACACACGTACACACTCGCACACATACTCACACATACACACACACACGCACACACACGCACACACACGGAGGGACACGCGGGCATTTGAGATCCTGCCCGCCCGAGCCGTCTGGAGGATGGGCCAGGGGCGGGGCCATCCCGCAGCCGGGAGGGGGACGGGGAGGAGGCCCGGGGCTCCTCCAATCGTGGGCCGGAGCGCGAGCGCGGGGGCGGGGCCTCCCCGCGCGTCAAGGGGCGGGCTCCCCGGCGCCTTTAACTGGGCGGCCCCGCCCCGCTCCCGGGAAAGTCGTGTCTCTTTCCGCCTGCTGGCCGAGCGAGGCTGGGCTTGAGCCACTGGCTGGTGGGCAGGCAGCGGCAGCTGGACCGGCCGGGAGACGGGACACGCACGCACGCTCGGAGACCGAGAGAGGCGGGGAGAAAGGCCGGCCCGACCCGCTGAGCCCCGGGCCGCCGCCGCCGCTCCGTGCCGCGCCCCGCAGCCAGGTGACCCGGCCAGCCCCGCTCGGCTCCCAGCAGCTCCAGCCCCGCTTGGCCCCGGGCTCCCGCTGCCCTGGCTGGCTTGCCCTCCCCTTCCGCTCCCGCGGCTGCCGGCTCCGCTCCGCTCCCTCCGCCCTTTTCCTCTGCTGTCCCTCGGGCTTCTTCTCTCCTGCCCCCTCTCTGCCCTTCTCTCCCTTCTTTCCTGGGCTTTTGACTGCCCACTTCATGGTCTCCCCACCCAGAACGCCCCCACCGACGGGGTTAGTGGGAAACCCAGCTGTGCCACTGGACTGGCTCTAAGACCTTGGATAAGTCACTGCCTCCCCCCAGGCCTCAGTTTCCTAGTCTGTACAATGGGGGGGGGGGTGGAGTAGGTGGCCTCTAAGGTCCCTTCCAAGTCTAAAGCTGGAGTCCTGTGATCGTCACTCTGCCGGGAGGGAGCACACCCTTGCCCCTTCCCGCCTAGTACCTTCCCGCTTCGGCTTCCCAAGCTCCATTCCAAGACTCCCCCGGCTCATTTTCCTCCCACCCCCCACCCTGGCCCTTTCCAGGGTTCCCTGGTTCAGCTCATCTTTCCCTCTTCCCCCTTCCGGGCTCCTGGGTGCTCCGGGCCCCACCCCTCAGGTCTCCTGTATGAATGCAGCGTCTCCGTCTCTGTCTGTGCTGCTTGGAGGGGAAAGGAGCATTAACCAGCATCCCACCTTGGTTGACAGTGGCCACTCCTTTCTCTTCAGCACAGATTGGCCTGGGGCTGTGCCCCGCCGATCACCTCTGGATCGTTAGACCACCAGGAGGACTTTAGAAGCTGACGGCATCTCCTCTTCTTTCCCTTACCCCAGCCAAGGTAAAGTTTGGAGGCTTTTTGTGTGGTAGGATGGGTTCCTTCCGAGGTGGAGGGTCTGCTGCAGAGAAATACTTAGGGAGGGGTCTCCAGGCTGCCTTGGAGGGCTGAGGTCATTGTCCTTGGCCCTCCAGAGCAGACGAAATTTGCCTGGAACAGCTCACCTCGGAGGAAGAGGGTGCAGAGCCTTCCAGCGTTTTTTAGCCATTCGGGGATTCCTTCCCGCCAAGGGCTAAATCCATAGACCCCTAACCTACCCAGCCTAACCAAGCACCACGAGAGGCATTGGGAGGTTCCTGGGGAAGAAGAAATATTTTCCGATAGAAAAAGCTCTCGGGCTTCTGCTGTTTGATGAGATGTTTGCTTTTCTTAGCATTGAAGTTTAATAAATATATGAACTCTCCAAAACCGATTATGGGGACTTGAATAGTCCGTAAAAAAAAAAATCTCTGAGATATTAGAAGAATGAAAGATGGCTTTAGCCCCAATGTAGTAATTGTGTATCTGGGAGCCTAGACCTGTGATTTAACGAATACACTGAACCCTCAATGAGGAAACTACTACTGCAGGTAGATGAGACCTGAGGGGCGCGGCTCCGAGCACCCAAGGGAACCCTGAAGAGGCAAGAGGGAAAGATGAGCTGAACCAGGGAAAAAGGCAAATCCTTAGATAGCTAGCTGCCCAGGTCAGCAGCCAGCGTGTGTCGGAAGCAGTCCTTGGACCCGGGTCTTCGTTAAGAACAATTAGTGCTCTGCTTCCTCCCTCTCAATAAAGAGGAGGGGAGGAGGTCCCTTCACTGACCTCTTCCGTCAATATGTCTCTTAATTTTGCTTTAACTGTTTTTCTTTTGTTTCAAGTGGGTGCTTATGGGAGGTGGGGATGGAAGTGGGGTTCATATCCTGGAATGACTTCATTGGATATGGAGGGCATCAATCAAATGGCAAAACCCCAAACCAAACCCCCCCAGGATCCAAACCGGACTGCAGTCTAGTTCTTTTTTTTGACGGTGTTATTACACTCCTGAGCAGGGTGATGCCTATCAGGCTAATAAAAGCAAAACGTCTCCCTGACATTGAACAGTCCTTTATGATAGTTTGGTGAACAAGATGGAGGAACGGGAGTCAGAATCTAGAATTATTTGGTCCTCTGTTGTTAGATGGATGGAAACCCAGAGGGAATTATCTGGGGGCATGCCATGGGGCTTTGACCTTTGCTCATTTATGTCCAATTTTATTAATGGCTTGGGTGAAGAAGGATAATCACTTTGTATGTTATCTCATTTGTTTCTCACAACAGCCCAGTGAAGTAAGAAAGGAAAAAGCATTTATTAAATGCCTTTGCTTTACAAATACGATCTCATTTAATCTTCACAACAACCCTGGGATGTAGGTGCTATCATATGCCCATTTTACAGTTAAGGAAACTGAGGCAGACAGAGGTGAAGTGACTTGCCCAGGGTCAGACAGCCAGTAAGTATCTGAAGTTGGATTTGAACTCAGGTCTTCCTGACTACTGGCTCTATCCACTGTGCCACCTAACTGCCTTCTAAAAAGTGCTATTGTTTCCATTTTACAGATAAGAAAACTAGTACTTGGGGGAAGCTAGGTGGCTCACTGGATAAAGCACCCGCCCTGGATTCAGGAAGACCTGAGTTCAAATCCGGCCTCAGACACTTCACACTTACTAGCTGTGTGACCCTGGGCAAGTCACTTAACCCTCATTGCCCCACGCAAAAAAAAAAAAAAGAAGAAGAATACTAGTACTCAAAGAGGTGAGATGACTTGCCCAGAGTTACATAGCTAAGGTGGGATTCAAACTGTGGTCTTCTTGCCCCCTTACATCTGCCTCCTCTGAAAACAGAGAGAGCATGACTATTACATTTTCTCATATAATTAAATTTACACCTATCTCCAAATGGAATAGGCTTCCTCAAGAGGTTTTGAGTGTCCCTTGTTGCTTGCTGCATGGGCACTTGTTGAATATGTTGTGAAGGAAGTTCTTTATGTACCTCTGAAGGACTGAGACTCTAGGATTTAGGATGGCAGAATGCGGATGCTCTAAGATCATCCTGCTCTTCAGTTTAGCCATCATTCCATGAGTGGGGTATAGCAGAAGGAGCAGTGGTTCTGGAGTCAGAGGCCCTGGGTTCTAGTCTCTGCTCTGCCACTTACTACCAGCCTGACCTTGAAGAAGTTCTTATGATTTATTTTTTTTGTTTGTTTATTTATTTAATCAATTAATTCATTCATTCGCCCATTTATTCATCTATTTATTTATTTAGCCATCCATCTATTTATGCACCCGCTTGCTTATTTATTTATCTATTTATTTGTGAGGCAATGAGGGTTAAGTGACTTGCCCAGAGTCACAGTGCCAAGTGTCTGATACTGGATTTGAACTCAGCTCCTCCCGAATCTGGGGCTGGTGCTTTATCCACGGCGCCATCTAGCTGCCCCCTGAAGTTCTTCAATGTCTGCAGGCCTTCCTTTCCTCATTTGCAAAGTGAAGGGTGAGGGTGGGGAGGGAGGTGGCCTGCCTGACTATGATCCTAAGATCAATTTTTTTTTCCTGTCATCTGTAAAGAGGACACTTCTGTCCCCGATGGTCTTCTAACTACTAGAGCCTTAGGTTGTAGCCTGGGGCGGGTGCCCGAGAGGTTGTGGCTTGGACAGAGCTAGTAGGGGTCGGACAGAGACCAGATTGGAGCCCATGTCTTTCCAAGCTACCTCTCAAAATGAAATCGAATAGGAATCAATGAAATCATTATCACTGTCACATTTCTAGACTGAGGGCTGGAAAGAACCTTCAAGTTCATCTCATTCAGGCCTCACCATTTTACACATGAAGAAACAGGCCCCAGAGAGGAGGTGAACAGCCCTGTCCTTGGGTTCCAAGGAGCAAATCATAACAGCTACACGGGGGGATTGAGGAGATGTGGCCAGACCAGTTCTGATGGAGTGGACAGGCCATGTTAGCACGAGGCAAAAATCCGATGTGATCTTGAGTTCTATCAATAGTACCCAGGCAAAGGGAGGAAATGCTTTCCTATCCACTGACCTGGTCTGGGCAAATCTTGAGTACTGGGTTCAGTTCTAGGCACCACAGACTAGAGCAGAATCAGAGAATCCAAGGACTAGGATTGGGCTAGGAGCAGGTGAAGACAGGATGAGAGCATATTTCTGTCTGGGTGCATCTGGGAAAGGAGCCCTCGGATAGAAAAGAGCTTGGCTACGTTTCCTGGACATATCTGGGAGCAGTGGGTATCATTTAAGGGGGGGCAGATTTGGTTTCACTTAGGATCCCAAGATCTTAGATTTTGAGGCAGGAGGCAGGATTTTAGAGGGTATTCCATCCAACCTCCTCCTTCCTGACCCAAGACCTGAACCTGTTGTCTCTGACCCCAAGTCCACATGGGAGAAAGGCATTCTTTGGGGGCTACTTCTTGAAATAGTGAACTTCCCATCTTTGGATATGTTCATGCTCAGGATGGATGATCACCTGTAAGAATGTCATAGAAGGTATTTGGGTAGAATTTGGGGCTTGGATTAGACTTAATCTAGCTACTATTATCAGCCTTTAAAGAGTTCTCCTGGATAAAGCACCAGCCCTGGATTCAGGAGGACCTGAGTTCAAATCTGGCCTCAGACACTTGACACCTACTAGCTGTGTGACCCTGGGCAAGTCACTTAACCCTCGTTGCCCTGCAAAAAAAAAGAAAAAGAAAAAAAAAGAGTTCTCCTAGGGCATGGGGACTCAACAATTCTAATGATCCCAGTTTCATTTTTTTGAAATTTGTCTTAAATTTTATTTTTTCCAATGAACAAAAGTCTTATCTCTCCTTTCCACTTTCCCACAAAAGAAAAACAAAACCCTTGTAACAAATAATAGGTAGAATTAATATAACACCTTAAGGTTTGCAAAGTGACTTACAAATATTATCTCATATGATCCCTACAACAACCCTGGGAAGTAGGTACTGTTATTATCCCTATTTTGCAGATGAAGAAACTGAGGCTGACAGATGTGAGGATGACAGATGTGAAGTAACTTACCCAGGGTGGCACAGCTAGTAAGTGTCTGAGGCAGGATTTGAACTCAGGTCTTCCTGACTCCAGGTCCACAGCTCTATCCACCATGCTACCTATTCATAGTCGAGCAAAACAAATTCCCATATTGGTCATGTACCAGAATATGTTTTGTGGGGGCAGCTAGGTGGCATAGTGGATAAAACACCCAGCCCTGGATTCAGGAGGACCTGAGTTCAAATCTGGCCTCAGACACTTGACACTTACTAGCTTTGTGATCCTGGACAAGTCACTTAACCCTCATTGTCCTGCAAAAAAAAATATGTCTTGTTCTTTACACTGAGCTTATTATCATCTCTGTCAGGAGATGCACAGCATGTTTCATGATGGGTCCTTTGGAGTCATGTGAACCAGTTTCAAAAGTGCTTCTTTGGGTAGCCCTAGGCAAAATTATGAAGTTTATCACTTCATGCCCTCCCCTACCTTCTCAGGCTGTGCCCCTTCTCCCCCAACCTAGTCTTTCTCTTTCTGGATCTACCCTTTAAGGAAGGCACAATGGGTTAAAGTCATTTACACAAAGATGTTAGTGATGGGAATGTTGGGATGTAAGTGAATGGAGTGCTGGACGTGGGGCCGGGAAGAGCAGTTTTCAGATCTCCCCTTTGCCACCTATTATCTGTGCCTCAGTTTCCCCACCTGTAAACTAGTTGGTTCCTCTCAGCACTAAATCTTTACCACTGTGATGAGCTCCCTGAATTGGCCCCCAGTTTTCTGGGAATAAAGAAAGGAGATAGTAGCGGGGCAGATAGCGACTGCTCAGCAACCTGGCTGGCAAGGTCTTTGATGTGTTTGGGAGTGGGAGATTGATTGTGCCCAGGCTTCCTCCTGGGGGCTATTAAGTGCATCTGGCAGCTCTTGGCGGGGAAGGTCCTGGGACAATTTTGTAGTGTTGGGAGTGAACACGGTTGAAGGACCAACAGTTCCCACAGGCTATGGATGGGTATTCCTGCTCTAGTGGAAATTAATTAGATTGACTTTGGAGGGTCTTGAGATTGTAGATTAGAGCCAACAGACTGGGACCCTAGAGGCCTTCCAGTCTGGAAAGTGAATTCTGGGGAGATGAAGTGTTTTACCCAAGGTCACACTGGTAGTAGAGGTTTCTAAATGAATTATTCATGGCCCTCTTTTTTCCTGGGAGCATTAGGGAGGGGGGTGGGGAGCTAGGGAGATGCTTATAAGACTAGAGGTGGGGGGACAGCTTTGAAATGCATTGCAGTCATTCAGTCAACAAGCATTTTATTTGGCTGAGCACTGGGCATCCTAAGAAAAGCCAAGACACATGGCTCTTGTCCTCAGCCAATCAGCCCTTCAGTTAAGCATTTATTAAGCGCTTACTGTGTGCAAGCTGCTAGGCACACAAAGACAGGCAAATGCACAGTTCTGTACCTAAGCTCCCAGGATTCTAAAACTGCTCTCAGTAACGGGTCTGATTTGTCGAGCTTGCACACCTCAGGGTAGAGAGAAAAAGGTCAACATGCTTACTTTCCCAGGGCTGCTGGTATTTTGCAACTAATCTCTCTGGTTGGGACATGGTGGCTTTGTCATCTGTTCCAGGCTTTGGGGGGGTTCTGTGAAACAACATGAGAAGGTATATTTTGGGGATGGCTGCCCAAAACATCTGAAGCCTTTCAGGGCAAGGATCTCAGGATCCCTGAAATATCACCTGCCTACTGCCCACTCTCCATTCATTTCCAAGTCTTGTCTTGATACCCAGGCTGTCCCACCCTCCTCTTGATGTGGCTTCGGCAGGGCCCATTTTCTCCCAAAGCCTCCACTTGGCTTGTGCTGACTTAACTTCTCTGCACTCGTGCTCATGACTTTGACCCAGCTGGATACATATACTTTTTGTTTGTTTGTTTTTTCCTTGGAAAGTGAGAGTTTCTTACTAGAAACTTTTCTGTGTAACGGAAGATTGGGTGTATTCCCAGAGTACACCCAAGCCAGGACTTCAATCTCAGGGGCCTGGCAGTTTGCTTTATTTAGAGGGTCCCCAAACTACCATGGGATGGGAAACAACACTCAAGTGAGATAATGTGTGAAAAGGGATGGGAGTACCATCCAGGTTTCTGACCCTATTAAAAAACAACATCAGGGGCAACTAGGTGGCACTGTAGTGGATAAAGGACCAGCCCTGGATTCAGCAGGACCTTGAGTTCAAATCCAGCCTTAGACACTTGACACTTACTAGCTGTGTGACCCAGGGCAAGTCACTTAACTCTCATTGCCTCGCAAAAACAAAACAAAAACAACCCCCCAAACCCCTCTAAAACCCCAACAACAACCCAACCAAACAACAAAACCCTCAAACTATCAACAAGCATTTCCTTTTTCTTTTTTTCCATCATAAAAGTATTTTATTATTTTCCAGTTACATGTAAAGATAGTTTTCAACTTTTGTTTTCATAAGATTTTTAGTTCCAAATTTTCTCCCTCCCTTCCTTCCCCAAGACCAAAAGCAATCTGATATAGTCAACAAGAATTTATTAAGCACCTAGTGAGTGCTAGATATCGTGCTGAGCCATTCCAAAGACAGTAAAGCCCAGTGTGAATCAGGCTTGGAGGTGTGGGGTGGGAGAGAGAGAGAGAACTGAAACATACTTTATTCACTTTCTTTGAGGATTTTGGGGGGTACATGTTTTTTCTTTTGCAATATGGCTAATACAGAAATGTGTTTTGTGTGATTTCACATATATAATCCTATGGTTTGTCTTTTCAAAGGGGAGGGGTGAGAGGGAGAGAATTCAGAACTCAAAATTAAAAAAAAAAAGAATGTTGAAAAATTTTTAAATGTAATGGGGAATTATTTAATGAAATAAAGATATATTAAAGAAAATCAAGAAGAGAAAATGGTCAGAGGAAGACAAGGTTAGGCCTCATTAAGGTAAAGACCTAAGGAACTTGGCAGGATGGGTAATGTGTAATCTTGGTCATTTGGTACAAAGTTACTTGGATACAAGCTTGAACCTCCAAGGCTAGGAAAGATGAGAGGGGGCTGAGTAACTTAGAAGGATGGTTGCAAGGATATTCAACCCCACCCCCCCCCTTTTAAAATAAATTTTTTTTTTTGGTATCTTCTATTGCTTGTATCACCACTGTGGTGGTGTACCACCATATATCTCTCCCTTCCTCCCTCTCCTGGAGAGCCATCCCATATGCCAAATATTATATTTTGGAGAGGAAAGCACACAACTGATCGAGACATTGAAAAAGTCTGAAAACATGGGAAATCCCTTTTCTGATCAGAAAGGAACACATGTGGCTATAAGCAGACTCAGAGGAAATGGTATTGCCTCATCTTTCACAGGTTCAAAGTTTCACTGATACTTAGCTGGTAGGGAGGTCCTCACAAGCCATCTTGGCCAACCTCCTCCCCTCATTTACAGGTAGGCAGACTGAGCCTCAGTGAGATGAAGCAACTTGTCCAAGGTGACAGAGTAGTAAGTGGCAGTGATGGGACTCTGTATCCGGTGCTCTTTTCAACTGTCTTCCAAGTTCTGAATGGAATTAAGAATCCATTTTATTTCCTCATAGAAATACTTTTATAAAATGTTAGTTTGAGGGGCAGCTAGGTGGCGCAGTGGATAAAGCACCGGCCCTGGATTCAGGAGTACCTGAGTTCAAATCCGGCCTCAGACACTTGACACTTACTAGCTGTGTGACCCTGGGCAAGTCACTTAACCCTCATTGCCCCGACCAAAAAAAAAAAATGTTTGAGGGCAGCTAGGTGGCACAGTGGATAGAGTACTGACCCAGGAGTCAGGAGGACCTGAGTTCAAATCCGACCTCAGACACATACTTCCTAGCTGTGTGATCCTGGGCAAGTCACTTAACCCCAATTGTCTCACCAACAAAAAAAAATGTTAGTTTGGTAAAGTTGAATTAATATTAGTATTCTCATTGAGTCATCTTATGAGTTAGTTTTTTTTTTTTTTTTTAGTGAGGCAATTGGGGTTAAGTGACTTGCCCAGGGTCACACAGCTAGTAAGTGTTAAGTGTCTGAGGCTGGATTCGAACTCAGGTACTCCTGATTCCAGGGCCAGTGCTCCACCCACTGCACCACCTAGCTGCCCCATGAGTTAGGTTTTTGTGGGTTAACCTGGGACTCTTAAACTGCTTTTTATAATTGTGTTCTTATAGGAAAATGTGCTCCCAATTCCAAGTAGTTGGCCTATAAAGTCCATTTTTGGAATACGATCTGTTAGTAAATTGGGAACTGAGTGTACCATACAGGCCAGTTACTCCCAGACTTATTATGTTAAAAGATGATTTAATGGCTTGATGAGGTACAGGAGCCTGTTGATTTTTTCTCATTGTACATTTTTCATGAAAATGGCTTTCAAGTCATGTATGGGGGGTGGGGTGGGGAACCTGTTGCAGTACCACGTTACTGTTTGTGCCCTGGCACCTTCGGGGTGGGGTGGGGGCAGAGTCAGCTGCTTCAGGCTGGAAGCTTTTTGAAGGGTGAGACAGAGACAGAGAGACAGACAGAGACAGAGACAGAGACAGAGAGACACCCACCCACCCTGACTTCAGCCTGGGAGAAGGAGGCTCACTCCCAATTTTGCTTCTCTAATTTCAGCTGAGCCAACAGTGCTGCTGTGCACCAATCTTCTTTTCTATTGTTTTTCTCACTGGGTCTTTTCCAACCTTTTTCTCCTCTCCCCTTTTCACCAGAGTTCCTCACTTCCAGCTTTCCTGAAAAAAATCCAAGCCATCTGCCAAGGCTTCCCTCTTCTCTCCATCATTAAAATCTTTCTACCTCCCCTTCCCACCCCCCCCATCTTCTCCTTAGCTTATCTCTGATGAAGGGTGCTCTTTTCTCTCTTTAGATTCTGTTTGGACCTTTGATCCATCCCCCTCCCATCTCTTCCAGTAGCTTGTGTCTTTGGAGCTTCATACTTTTTCTGCCTCTCCCTTTCTCTCCTCCTCCTTTTTTCTTCTTTCTTTTTCCTTCTTTCTTCCTTCTTCTCTCTTTCTGCAGGCTCATTCCTTGCTGCCTATAAACATGCCCAGTTTTCTCCACCTTTTAAAAACAGAAGGGTTTCACTGGGCCCTTCCTTGTGCGTAGTGGGTGCCTATTGAATTGTTTTTTTGTTTTGTTTTGTTTTGGTGAGGCAGTTGGGGTTAAGTGACTTGCCCAGGGTCACACAGCCATTAAGTGTTAAGTGTCTGAGGTCGGATTTGAACTCAGGTCCTCCTGACGCCAGGGCTGGTGCTCTATCCACTGTGCCACCTAGCTGCCCCGTGCCTACTGAATTGAATAATATTTGCAGTCTTGTGTACAAAAGCTGATGGGGCAAAAAGGCAGAAGGTTGGTGAGGACCCGGATTCAAGCCCCATCTCTGGCCTGTGTTAGCTCTGAAGCCTTGGGCGAGTTTTGGTACTGCTCTGCCCTGACCTCTCACTGTACAGCAAAGGGATTGGCCTGGATGACTCCTGAGCTCCCCTCCAGCTTGCTTTTGGTGAAACCTTGAGACAGTTGTGAGGATCCAATGGGATCATGTCTTCAAAGTGCTCTCATGCTCCAAGTGGCAGCTGGTATTTCCTAGAAATCTCTGGCTGCTTGGTTGTTTTTTTCCTGTTGTTCTAAATTGCTAATCTCTGCTCTCTGTTATTCCCACTGGAGGAAAGCCTCAGTGGTTCATGGGTACCATAAACCAATTTGCAAGGTGGCAAATGACTTAATTAAAAAAATAATGTGTTACTGTTCTCTTTTATTTTATGCCAGTTATTTCCAGGTAGAAAACTCCTCTTCCAGCCCTTCCTTGTATCAAAAACATCCCATGTCTATCAGTGAATGCAAGGGCCACATCCCCCCTCTCCTTCTACTGAAAGAGGGAGGTGCTTCCTATCTCTTTGCACATGTTTCATTTGAGTGTTTATTTGGTTTATATTATTGTAGTCTTGGTTCTGCCGGTTTTTCTCTGCAGCAGTTCATAGAAGTCTTCCTATATTCCTTCAGTCTCCTCATATTGCTCATTTCTCATGGCATTCATATGCCACAATTTGTTCAGCCATTCTCCAATTGATGGGTACCCACTTTGTTGCTACCAACCCCTCCCCCACAGATATATACATACACACATACACATGCGCCTTTTTGAATATTTTATTTGAAATGGGGCCTTTTTATTTTTTTGTATTTCACCTCCTCTGGGGTGGGCTCAGTAGTAGAATCTGCTGGTCAAAAGTTATAAACAGTTTAGTTTTCTCACATGATACAAATTGTTTTCCAGAATGGTTGAACTAAGTCACAGCTCTACCAACAATGTATTAGTGTATCTGTCTTTCCTCCAACACTATTTCCATTTTTTGCCCTGACAATTTTCTATATATGAGATGAAACCTGAGTTTTTAAAATTCTATTTTTATTAATGGCTGTTTTTATATCACAGTCATTTCCCTATATACCCTCCCCATCTGAACTTTCCCTTGTAACAATAACATCCAAAAAAGGGTCAAGTAAGAATGACTAGCACAGCAACTGTGTCTGTGACTGTTATAGTCCTCTAACCTCTGGATGGAATCCAGAATATTGGTTATTGTGTTTATTCTGATTTTAGTTGTTTTTAATTTATCTTATTGTATACATAGTCCTCCTGATTTTACTTACTTCACTCTGTAGCGGTTTATACATGGCTTTCCAAGTTTTTTATGGTCATCATTTTTTATGACAAATTAATATTCTATTACATTCATTTACTGCAGTTTATTCACCTATTTCCCAATGAATTGGCATCTGCTTTGTTTCTAGTTGGTTTTTTGCCACCACAAAAAGTGTGATTATGAATATTTTGGTTGTTATGGGACCTTTTTTTTAACCTTTGACCTCCTTGGGAGATATGCCCAAGAATGGGACTTCTGGGCCCAAGATATGAAGTTTAGTCACTTTTCTTAAGCCATTAATTCCAAATTATTTTTTCAGAATGACTGGACTAGTTGACTCTTCCAATAAGGCCTGACTTCACAGCTATTTTATAGACTACACCTTTTGTCTTTGCCAACTTGCTGACTGCAATGAGTGACCTCATGATTGTTTTGACTTGTATTTCTCTCATTAGTAGGGCTTTGGAACATTTTTTCCATATAGTTGTTGATAGTTTGATGTTCTTTTTTTTGCCCATAGCTTATTTTTTTTTCGGGGCAATGGGAGTTAAGTGACTTGCCCAGGGTCACATAGCAAGTAAGTGTCAAGTGTCTGAGGCCGGATGTGAACTCAGGTCCTCCTGAATCCAGGGCCGGTGCTTTATCCACTGTGCCACCTAACCGCCCCGATGTTCTTTTTTTGAAAACTGTTCCTATCCTGAGATATTAGAGATAGCTCGTGCTTTTATGTATTTGTGCTGATTTCCTATGTATTTTAGAATCAGACTTCAGCTGGGTTAGATGCAGGGGATTCTTTTTTCTTACACTCTGCCTTCTCTTATCCTAACTTGATTTTATTTGGGCAAAAGTGGTTTTGATTTGCATCTCTCTTATCTGCAATTTGGAGCAACCTTTCATATGGCTGCTGATGGTCTGTAATTCTTTGTTTGAAAACAATTTGTGGCCTTTGACCACTTAACTATTGGGGGAATGCCTCTTGGGCTGTCACATATTTGTATAAATTTCTTATAGATTCTACAGATTCTTGTCAGAGATATTTTTTCCCAGTTGACAATCTCTTCTCTTCTCTTAGTTGTATTGATTTTGTTCCTACAAAAACGTTAAACTTTATACAGTTGAAATACAGTCTATTTTCTCTTTTCTAATCTCCTCTCACCTTTGTCTGAGAGGACTCAGCCAAGGATCTGCCCCTCCTTCCTCAGCAACATTGCGAAAGGTACCTCCATTTTGCTCTCATTTTTGTAATGTCAATTTTTTGATATTTCAGTTATGTAGCCTTTGGAACTTGCTATGATAAGTAGTCTGAGTTGTCAGTCCAGGCTGTTTTTCTGTCAAATCATGTTCCAGTTTTCCCATAAGTTCTTGTTGCATATGGTATCCTTTACCCCAGTGGTTATTGTTCTTGGGTTTATCAGACACTGGATCCCGATGAACTGAGAGCAATTGTTTCTCATTCCTTGTTATGTAGATGGTTCTACTCACCAATGTTTCTACTTTTGAAACAGTATCAAATAATTTTGATTATTTCTACTTTATGACAAAGTCTTTCCCCTTTATTCCTTTTTTCTTTGTTATTTTCTTTGAGATTCTATACCCTTTGTTCTCTCAGATGGATTTTCTTATTCGTTTGCCCAGCTCAATAAAGTAATCACTCGGTCATTTGATTTGCCTAGCACTAAATCTGTAAATTAATTTAGATACTCTTGTTCTTTTTATTGTTTGGGTGTGGCTCAACCAGAAGCAGTGAGAGAGAGCAGCCTTCCAGTTCTTCCAAAGCTTCGCTTCTATCTCAATGGAGTGTTTGGTAATCGCATTTCCTTAAGTCTTAAGAGTTGTCTGGTAGGCTGACTTCCAGGTATTTCATTCATTTTGGAGTTATTCTGAATTGGATTTCTTTCTAAAATAATATCCTCCTGATTCTCATCATTGCTGTATTGATTTGCTGACTTTTTTTGTGGATTTATTTTGTATCCTGACACTTGCCTTCATTGGTTTCTTTGTTGAGTGCCTAGGATTTTCTGAGCAAACTATCATGCTATCTGCAAACGAGGGTAGTTTTATCTCCTCTCTGTTGATGTTGATGCCTTTACTTTCATTCTCTTGTTTTATTGCTAGTGCAGAGACAGGGCATCTTGGCTTTACCTGGTTGTTCAGTCAGCCCCATTGCACTTCCACTGCACCTGTGCCTATTCTTGGAACGCTTCTCTAACAACCCATTTCCCTCTTTGACTTGGAACAGAACATAGCTTTTGAAACAGACCTAGTTTCCTTGAATAAGGCCTAGTGCCTAGGAAGAAATAAGCAACCTGCCTACGGCTAGCCTTCTCCAGTCAGACCTAGAAGGTGGAGGTCACACACTTGGATGCAGTCACTGACCTTGGATAATTCTAAGCGCTTTGAAATAATGAAATGCCAAAGCTGTAGGCAATGTGAATGGGCCGACAGTGACACGAGCTAGGGTTAAGAGCAAAAAAAAATCTCAACCATATATATATATATATATATATATATATATATATATATATATATATATATATATATATATATGCATACACACACACACACATACATACACACACACACACATATGCGCGCGCGATGTTGGACTTCTAGCCAAGAGTTCTGACCAAAGCCAGGTACTTGGAAGTTGGAAGTCTCATATCCTGAAGTCATCACCTGGCTGTACTGCTGTTAAGTAAGAAGCCCAAGAAAAATGCTGGAACATAATCAGGGAAAGAGATCCAACCCAACAAGCATTTCTTAATGACCTACTATGTGCCAGGCACTGCTCTACATACTGGGGCTACAGAAACAAAAAAGAAAAACCATTACTGCCTTCTAAGAGTTTCTTTTCTACTGGGAAGGCATTGGAAACCAAATGGGAAATGCCATCACATGCTGAGACAAAGGCATAGTGGGTGTCCTTGGCATGAAGTGTGCAGTTCTAGCTAGTTGGGAGCCAGAGAAGATCCAGGGCAAAGTCTGAACTAAACTGATGAATGGGAGGACAGCAATGGTCTCCATCTTGGCTAGGCTGGAAGTTCATTGGCCATTTCTGGGTCCCATCCCATTGTCAATCGGCATGGAAGCTTTCATCTGCTCTGTTTCCACCCTGGGCTGGTTTGTCCTTCCTTAAGCAGACTGGTAACTTTCTGCTACTAGGGACTCGCCTATTGACTATAGCTTAGAACTCCCAAGCTCAAGAGATCCCCGTAGCAGGGTTTAGAGGTGTTGGCCATGTTTGACCACGGTACTCCCTTGCTCAAAAATCATTAGTGTTAAAATAAATAAATAAATAAAAATCATTAGTGTTTTCCTTTTGTAACTGGAATAAAATAGAAATTCCTCTGTGTGACATTTAAAAGCCATTCTCATTTTGTTCCCACTGTTTTTCTAGACAGATTTCATATTATTCCTCCTAATTCGCAGTATGTTCCATACAAATGAGTTATTTGCTGTTCCTCATACATAACATTCATTACCTACCTCTGTGCCAAGTACCTTGTGTAGGAGGCGGCACCTGAACTGGACTTGGGAGGAAGGAAGGGATTCTATAAGCCGTAAGTGAGGAAAGAACATATTCCAGATCTGGGGGACCGCCTTTTCTCCTTCTTCTCCTTCTTCTTCCTTTTTTGGTGAGGCAATGAGGGTTAAGTGACTTGCCCAGGGTCACACAGCTAGTAAGTGTCAAGTGTCTGAGGCTGGATTTGAACTCGGGTCCTCCTGAATCCAGGGCCCGGTGCTTTATCCACTGCCCTGCCTAGCTGCCCTTGTTCAAAGTTCTTTGATTACTATCTGTGCCCAGGAAGAGCCTAGCCCATTGACTGACACAACCACAAGTCAGACCCTTGGCTCACCTGGAGCCAATTATGTCAATTGTAGGCCCAGTGCCTTTAGATGAAATCAGCTCTTCTAAAATGCTAGTTTTATGAACCCAGTCCTGTTAAGTGGCCAAGGCATAGTAGGGATCAATGATTTGAATTTGGAGCTAAGAGCTAAGCAGACAAGCCTGGAAACGGAGAATGTTTGCCCTCTTTGTTTGGAGTACTCCAGTTAGCCCCTGTTGTTTCTCAAGACGCTCAGGTGGATTGGTCAAGTGAATAGTAGGAAGCACTCTAGGAGAGGTTTGGGGCTTTCACTGTCACTGGAGTCATAAGCCTTGGCTCTCAGGACAGAATTTGTATGGCAGTGGTTTGAGTGGTGAGCAGAAAAGAGGCCTCCCTGTCAGGGAGGGCACTTGCCTCCTCAACCTTCCTAGGGGGTCTGGTGTCATCCGCCCGATCTTTGATACAAGTCCTTGTCCTCCTTCAGGCAAAAAAGAGCTGAGGATAAACTGAAGGGAGTCATGTCGGAGGCGGTTAATCTCTCCTTTCTCTCTGAGACAGAGAGGGACTTGATCTTGAAAGTTCTTCAGCGAGACGAGGAGCTGCGGAAGGCTGAAGAGAAGCGGATCAGGTGAGAGTATCCCGACAGGCCTTGGGGAATCCTCAGGCCTGGCCTGGCAAGGTTTGGCATTTTTTGCTTGTGTTTCTTGCTTGAAATTTTAGAGAGATGTCGTCATAGCTGCATGTGTGCCGTGTGTCTACTGCATGTTTGCCACGTGTGTCTTCCCCAGGGCTTCAAGTTGGCTCTGTGTTGTGGTGAACTTCGTAAAAAGCCAAGGGCCTCACTCTCTTTTCACATCACTACCCCGAAAAAACAATCAGCACCAGCCACAAATCCTGCTCACCCCACTGAGATCCTGACTCCAGGTGAACGACTCTCTCTGGTCTGAGCAGGAGACTAAAGAATGAGCTACTGGCGATGCGGAGGAAAGGGGCCAAGCGAGGCAGCCAGCGGTACGGTGAGCGGACTTGTGCCCGGTGCCAGCAGAGCCTGGGGAGAGTATACCCCCAAACCAACACTTGCCGAGGCTGTAATCACCTGGTGTGTCGGGACTGCCGCACTCCTGGCGCCCATGGCACCTGGAGGTGCAAGGTGTGCGTCAAGGAAGCGTGAGTGTTCTTCCTGAACCAGGGGGAGGAGTGAGCAGAGAGGGAAGTGAGGCCTTGCATGTGGTGAAAATGTCAGCCTGCACGCCTGCCTGAAAAAATCCCTTTAGCCAAATGTCACCTCCTCTCCTTCCCTCCTAGAGAGCTGAAGAAAACAACCGGGGATTGGTTTTATGATCAGAAAGTGAATCGCTTTGCTAACCATCTGGCCAGTGACTTGGTGAGGATGTCACTGCGGAAGAAGCCGACAGGTACTACATGTCTAGGGAGACCGTGTCCTGGTCAAGGGGGTCCTGGCGTATCCAGGTTCACTTTGGGTTTTGCTCTGTTTGTAGCAAATAATGCCAGCTATTCATTCATTCAGCAAGTGTTTCTTGAGCACTTATCCTGGGGACGTCAACTCAGATACCTCAAAACCTCACTGACTTGCTCCTTCAGCCATCTCTGCTACTAACAGAGATGGTCATACCCTTGATCTTGCTGTAATCGAGCAATGCATCAACTCCGTGTTCAAGAACTCTGAAATTCCCTTGTCTGATCACAGTCTCTTGTGATTCCACCTCTCCCTCTGCCTTACAACCCCAAACCCTGTTCATTATCCACACAATGACCTTTGGTCCCTCAACCTCTCTGTACTTTCCCAGGAAATCACCCCTGTACTAACTACACTCTCCTCCCTTCCCCGTCTTGACTCTTTGGTGAAGCAGTCTACATTGCCATTTTTCTGAGTCCCTGCCCTTGCCCTGCAAAGACTCAGCCTTGGATCACTCCCCCCATTTTCTGCCTTCTCTTCTAAAACACATGCTACTGAACAAAGATGGAGAAAACCACAAAATAATGCTGACTGGGTCCAATATAAATTTATGTTGTATAATCTCCATTGGGCTCTCACTGCTGCAATGCAATCCTTTTATACCTCCTTAATTCATTATCCCACTCAGAGCAGCAGCTCTTCCAGATCTTTTCGTTCTTCTTCAAACTTCCCATGACCACCCCCCTCCTCTCAGCTAAGAATCTTGCCTCTTATTTAATAAAAAACATTGAGACCATTCACCAAGAGCTTCCTTTTCTCCCCTCCTCCTCCTCATCCCATATCACTTAGGTGCCTCCCCCACCTCTGTCTCACATAATGATGTGGCCCTTCTCCTTGCTAAAGCAAACTTGATCTATATGCCCACATAAGCTCATTCCATCCTATCTTCTCCAGGGGGCTGAATCATCTCTCTTCCCCATTCTCTTCCTTATCTTTAATCTCTCCTTGTCCTCTGGCTGCTTCTCTGTGGCCTACAAGCATACCTATATCTCTTCCATCCTAAAAACTCTCATTTGATCCGCCCAT
Organism: Dromiciops gliroides; assembly: GCF_019393635.1. Lineage (NCBI taxonomy): Eukaryota > Metazoa > Chordata > Mammalia > Microbiotheria > Microbiotheriidae > Dromiciops > Dromiciops gliroides. Next base: position 11,200,121 of record NC_057867.1, read on the forward strand.
CCCTGCTAGCTGTCATCCCGTGTCTCTCTTCTCTTTTGTGTCTGAATCCATGAGAAGGCTGTCTACACTCGGTGCCTCCACTACCTTTCCTCTCGCTCTTTTCTTAACTCGCTGAAGTCTGGCTTCTGATCTCATTGTTCAACTAGACTACTCATTCCAAGGTTACCAGGGATCTCTTTTTTTTTTGGTGGGCATTGAGGGTTAAGTGACTTGCCCAGGGTCACACAGCTAGTAAGTGTTATGTGTCTGAGGCCGGATTTGAACTCAGGTACTCCTGAATCCAGGGCCAGTGCTTTATCCACTGCGCCACCTAGCTGCCCACCAGTGATCTCTTAATGGCCAAATCCAGTGGCCTTTTCTCAGTCCTTATCCTTTTTGTCCTCTCTGTAGTCTGACACTGGGGATCATCCTCTTTTCCTTAATACTCTCATCTCTCTAGGTTTTCATGACACTACTCTCTCCTGGTTCTCTTCCTATCTATTTAACTGCTCCTTCTCGGACTCCTTTGAGGGATCTTCATCTAAGTCACCCTGTTACCTGTGGGGGTCCCACAAGGCCCTGTCCTGGGTCCTCTTATCTTTTCCCTCTATACCATTTCACTTGGTGATCTCATTAGTTCCCATGGATACAATGACCATCTCTATGTTGATGATTCTCAAACCTATTTATCCAGCCCTAACCTCTCTGCTGACCTCCGGACTGGCATCTCCAACTGTCTATTTGAATATCTTGCACTGTATGTCCCATAAACATCTTAAACTCAACATGTCCCAAACTGAACTCATTACTTCTCCCTCTTCCTAACTGCTGAGGGTGTCGTCATCATCCCAGTCACTCAGGCTCACACGCCAGGTGTCATCCCTGCTGCCTCCCTTCCTCTTACCCCTTGTATCCAATCTGTTGTCATGGCCTGTCGATCCATTAGATTGTTAGCTCATTGAGGGCAGGAACTGTCCTTTGCCTCTTTTTATATCACTTAGCACAGAGCCCGGCACATAGTAGGAACTTAATAAATGTTTATTCATTAATTACTGATTTTACCTCCCTAATCTCTTTCACATTTGCTCTCTTTCTTCCTCTGACATTCCTGCCACCTTGGTGCAGGCCCTCATCATTTCATGCCTGGACTATTGCAGTAGCCTGCTGGTGGGTCCTTCTACCTCAAGTCTCTCTCCATGTCAGTTCACCCCCCACTCAGGTATCAAAGTCATCTTCTTAAAGTGCATATCTGACCATGTCACCCTCCTACTCGATAAATCCCAGTGGCTCCCTGTCACCTCCAGGATCAAATACAAAATGCACTGTTTGGCATTCAAAGTCCTTTATGTTCTTCTTACACCTTATATTTTACTCCCCATTCCCCACCCCCACCCCACCCTTGCCGTGTACTCTTTTTTTTTTTTAGCTTAATAATATTTTCTTTTTTCCAATTACATTTAAAAACCGTTTTAAACATTCATTTTTGTAATATTTTATAAGATTTTGTAAGATTTTGAGTTCCAAATTTTCCTCCCTTCCCTTTCCCCGATCTGCTGTAGGTTATACATGTACAGACGTGTTCCACATATCTCCATCGCCATGTACGCTTCAGCCCAGTGGCACTGGTCTCCCTGCTGTTCCTTGAACAAGACACTTTGTCTCCTGACTCTACCTTTTCAATGGCTGTCCCCCATGTGTGGAGTGTTCTCTCCCTTCAGTTCTGCCTCCTGGCTTCCTTCAAATCCTTGCTAATATACCACCTTCTACAAGAAGCCCACACCAATCTCCCTTCATACCAATGTCTTCCTTTTGTTGATTAGCTCCAATTTTCCCTGTCTGTATCTTGTCTGTATGGAGTTGTTGGGATGTTGTCTCCACCATCAGACTGGGAACTCCTTGAGAGCTAAGACTGGTTTTGTCTCAGATCCCCAGAGCTTGGCACATAGTAGGCACTTAATAGATGTTTATTGACTGACTGAGCACCTACTATGTGTCGGGAATTGTGCTAGATATACTGTAAATACAGGGCTAGTTGCTGTCAAAGTAAAAGGCTGTCTCCAGGGAGCCATCCTAAGAACCAGAAAGTTGGTTGAAATGGAATGGGACCATCTGCATGTATCTTACATTGAGAACTAGAAGGGACTTGAGAGGTCTTCTAGTTCTAGAGGAGGAAATTGAGGCCCAAATGTACATATCTAGTAAATTATGGCCAAGGTATGACTCTTGATTCTCTGTCTTGAAACCGGTGTTTGTCCCACTGTACCATGCTGCCTCTTCACTTTTTAGGATTAATTCTTCCTTTTTTCTTCTCCCCCTTAACCCTTCCCATTTGGGGATGACATTTGAAGCTAGTAAAAGAGATACTGTGGGGCAGTCTCTTCTCCAGCAGTCCCAACTAAGTGAGGCCCAGACTGGGATGAAGAGCACCCAGGAGCCACTCAAGGAGTTCAGGTAAAACTCAGATCGTTGCCAGTGTGTTCCAGCGTGCTTTCGATTTTTAGGACAGGGTCTTCTTTATCACTTGAGCCTCTCAACAGCCTTGTGAAGTAGATACAAGTGACCTTGTGGTACAATTCCACAAAAACGAGAGAAGTTGTGTTACTTGTCTAGGGTTACACAGCTAGCTAGGGGAGAAATGGGGCTAGAACCTGGCAAAGTGTTTGATACTTGGTGAGTCTGTGTCTGACCTTTCCCCTTACCCCAGCCCCTCAAATGGAAAAGAAATGTGCCCAGTAAAAGAGAAAAAGAAAAGAAAAAGAAAGAGGGGCAGCTAGGTGGCTCAGTGGATAATGCACCAGCCCCCTGGTTTCAGGAGGACCTGAGTTCAAATCCAGCCTCACACACTTGACACTTACTAGCTGTGTCACCCTGGGCAAGTCACTTAACCCTCACTGCCCCATCAAAAAAAAGAAAAAAAGAAAACAAAAGAAATGTGCACAGTAAGATAACGAAAACAACATTGAGAAGAAGCAATCTGACTTCCTCACAAAGGAATTCTACAGAAAAAATACCCAAAGATCCCATTATAGGCTCTTAGCTCCATGCCCAGCCTTACTGACTTGTTGCCCGAGCCTGCTAGGCCCATGCTTTCAGTTCCACACTGTGCTCCATCTGATTGGCGTAGTTGTTTGTAATTTAATAAGATCAAAGATTCAGAGGCTAAAGGCCCTGAGGGACCTTCAAGTCTAACCCCTGCATTTTATAGTTGAGGAAATTGCCATCAGGGGTCAAGCCACTCATTTTACAGAGGAGGAAAGTGAGGCCCAGAAGTGTCACACAGCTAGTAAGTGGCTGAGAAGGGATTGGAACCTGGGTCTTCCCAACTCCAAGTCCAGTGCCCTTTCCACCATGACTTAACTTCCCTTGCCCTGTTGATCTTCAAGACAGCAGGCAGCTGGAGGGAGGAGAAACGAGCTTAAGGGAATAAGCAACAAGGTATGAAAGAACATGTATTGATACTGTGTTCTTTGTGGTAGGCCCAAGCCTCCTGGAGCCACTTGTTCTGACTATGATTATTACCAATCCAGGCATGGTTCTCCTGGAGAGAGAAATGTCTAGACTGGCGGAGTCCCCTCAGACCCTCAAGCATGTCTCCCCCACAAAATATCTTTGAAGTCATACTTGTCGGAATCTTGAACAAGGAAACCAAGGTGATATACTGTGATAAAACATAGTTATACAGGGGGCAGCTAGATAGCACAGTGGATAAAGCACCGGCCCTGGATTCAGGAGTACCTGAGTTCAAATCCGACCTCAGACACTTGACACTTACTAGCTGTGTGACCCTGGGCAAGTCACTTAACCCCCATTGCACCGCAAAACAAACAAACAAACAAAACATAGTTATACAGTTAGTTGGGGAATGTGACAATTACCATCCTATTTATTTATTTATTTATCTAGCTATCTATCAATTAATTAATTAATTTATCTATCTATCTATCTATTTATTTATTGGACAATTACCATCTTGCTTTATCAAACAGACCAATTGCCATTTAATCTATTGGCCATACCCTTGGGTAATCATTTCCCTCAAACCTGTCATTCCTTCGATGAACACTCCTCTCAAGGGCTCTCCCCACATTTGGTCACAGGTGACCTGAAGTGACCAAAGGGACCTCCTCCCTCCCATCAATACATCCAGGAAATGGGGAAAGGGGGGACTGTTCTCTGAGGGGCTGTTGTTTCCCTCTGGCCACTGAGAAAGAGGCCATAGAACAGAGCTTCTTGGCCTAGGATCCAGGAAGTTACTTTAAAAATATTTTGATAACTGTATTTCAATATAATTGGTTTCCACAGTAATCTTAGACATTTTATTTTATGCATTTAAAGCTACAGTTCTGGGAAGGCTCCCTCAGACTCAAAAGGGGTCTAAGCAAGAGCCCTTGGCTTAGGTGGCTCCATCAAAGGCCCTTGGCCCTGGCCCTTGCCCAACCAGCCCCCTAATTACTTCAAGGGAGGAGTCCTTCCTGAACTGATTGGAGAGAGGAGGGAAGGACGTGGTTTGGCGACTGCTAGTCAGAGAAAGACTGATAAGTTTCTCTTTCAGATTAGTTCAGAGGCTGCCAATGAGGATAATCTCCAAATACTGTCTTACTATTTCTTTCTTTTTTTTTTTTTACATATAAGGTATTTTATTTTTTCCGTTACATGTAAAGATAGTTCTCAACTTTTGTTTATACAAGGTTTACAATTTCAGATTTTTCTCCCTCCCTCCCCTCCCTCCCCCCTCCCCTAGACAGCAGGTAATCTGATATAGGTTATATCTATATATCTATACATATATATATATATATATATACACACACATACTAACATTAATCCTATTTCTGCATTAATCCTGTTGCAAGAGAAAAAATCAGAGCAGTGATGCAAAACCTCAAAATAGAAAAAAAAAAAAAACCAACAGCACCCAAAACAAAAGAAATAGTATGGTTCAATCAGCATCTATACTCCACAGTTCTTTTTTTTTTTTCTTGGATTTGGAGATCCTCTTCTATCATGAGTTCCCTGGAACTCTTCTGTACCATTGCATTGGTGAGAAGAATATAGTCCATCACAGTAGGTCAACACTCAATGTTGATGATACTGTGTACAATGTTCTTCTGGTTCTGCTCATCTCACTCATCATCAGCTCACGCAAGACCCTCCAGGTTTCTCTGAACTCCTCCTGCTCATCATTTCTTACAGCACAATAGTATTCCATTGTATTCATATACCACAACTTGTCCAGCCATTCCCCAATTGATGGGCATCCCCTCAACTTCCAATTCCTTGCTACCACATAAAGAGCAGCTATAAATATTTTTGTACATGTGGGTCCCTTTCCCCCTTCCATGATTTCTTTGGAAAAAAGACCTAAAAGTGGAATTGCTGGGTCAAAGGGTATGCACAGCTTTATTGCCCTTTGGGCATAATTCCAAATTGCTCTCCAGAGTGGTTGGATCAGTTCACAGCTCCACCAACAATGAATTAGTGTTCCAATTTTCCCACAGCTTCTCCAACATTTATTATCTTCCTTTTTTGTCATTTTAGCCAATCTGATAGGTGTCAGGTGGTACCTCAGTGCCTTACTATTTCTAAAAAAGGGTTGTGTGGTGTGCTGGTGGTGGTGGTAGTGGGGTGGGACTGGGGCCTTTTCTGTTCCCACAAAGCATAGGAGGAGAATGGATGAGACCCTCTGGTAGAATTCCTCAGTAAAGGGTTGTGGCTAAACCTGGCCACCATCCATTTTATTTTATTTATTTTATATATATATATTTTTTGGGGGGAATGAGGGTTAAGTGACTTGTCCAGGGTCACACAGCTAGTAAGTGTCAAGTGTCTGAGGCCAGATTTGAACTCAGGTCCTCCTGACTCCAGGGCCAGTGCTTTATGCTATCCATTTTAAAGAGAGGGCATAGAACTAGTCCAGGGGTTCTTACCCTTTTTGTGTCCTGGGCCCCTTTAGTTATCATCTGGGGTAGCCAAGGGACCCCTTCTCAGAATTATATTTTTAAATGCAAAAACTAAAATACACAGAGATTACAAAGGAAACCAGTTGTATCAAAATAGAGTGATCAAAGTCTAAAACCCCCAACCAAAGTCATGTTCACAGAACCCAGGTTAGGAAGGCCTGGCCTAGATAATTTCTGAAGCCCCTCCCGGGCCTAGCTCTCATGGCCTTGGTTCCTCAGTGGCCCTCCTTCCCTCTCGTGCAGCTTTCCCTTCACTCCCCCTGCCCCCACCACCTACTGGCACGTTCAGAGGGCTAAAGAAGGTGGGAAAGGGCTTCGCTGGGGTTCTTTTCCCAAAGCCTGATGACTGCGTGGGACAATGGAAAGCCTTCGGACACAGCTGTGTTCCTGTAGAACACACAGTGATGGCCCTTTTCTCTTCAGCTTGGAAACGAAATCAGATCATAGACTTAGAGCTGGCAAGGAATGAGGATGTGGGATCTCTTCTTCCTCTGGTCCAGTCTCCTCATTTAACATATGAGGAAAGTGTGGCCCTGAGAGGCAGTGACTTACTCAAGGTCACATTAGACTAAGTGGCAGGGCCAGGATTTGAACCCAGGTCTGTCTGATTCTAGGTCCAACACACTAGCCATATACTACCTCTCTGAGAATCCATAGAATCATAGAATGTTAATTAGCTGGAAAGGACCTTTGAGCTAGGGGAAGCTGGATGATTAAGTGGATAGAGCACTGGCCCTGGAATCAGGAAGATCTGAGTTCAAATGTGATTTCAGACACTGACTAGCTGTTTGACCCTGGGCAAGTCACTTAACCTCTATTTACCTTAATTCATTGGAGAAGGAAAATGACAAACCACTCCAGTATCTTTGCCAAGGAAACCTCGTGGACAGGATTGGTGTGCTATGGTCCACAGAGTCATGAAGAGTCAGACATGACTGAAGTACAAGGTCAACTCCCTAATTTTGTAGATTAAAGACTGAGGTTCTCAGAAGTCCAAGGATTTGCTCAAGCTTATCCAGCTAGCTCAGGATGAAGAGGGAAAGAACCAAGATGAAGGTCTTTGCCCATTATTGGCTACAAAGCAAACCGCCCTTTCCTCCCGGCCGCTGCTGCCTCTTGCACCTAGAAATTCAGTTGCATCTCATCTAAAACATACCATGAAAAAGTCCTTGTTTAACAATCATTATGAAGCTTCTTTCTTCCATGAGGGATTCTGAGATGGTAGAAAAATGAATAGGGAGTCTGTTCTGCCATCACCTGCCCATTCATCCCCAGTTGAGGGTAAGGGTTCAGGAGAGATGGTAAGTGACTTGTCAGCCAGTGAGCCCATGCCAGTCATCAGGATGGAAGGGGACAACTCACCT